>NC_048531.1:13636363-13939393 GCF_008121235.1 Drosophila subobscura | reverse complement strand
AGACAAAGAGGGAAGTAGCATTAGCATTATCGGATTGGTTTGCCAGTTCAATGTTAAATATAGAGGGGCCCGATGTCCGGGAACGTGTCGTGCCGTACCGTTTGACTTTTGTCTGTACTTTCAAACTTTGATTTTACAAGTATTAACTTAGAATTGATTAGAGACGGGGCTGTCCGTGTGTGTGCGTGCAAGTGCAATAGGTATTTCTGACAGTGTTGGTGTCGTTGTTGGTGTCCGTTGTCCGGTGCTTTATTTTTCTGGAACCACTTGGAACCTGTGTGTGTCGTTTGTCAACCTGCACGCTGTCGAGTTTGGAAGTAAACTGAAATCAAATATGCGCAAGCACCAGCCATGAAAGGGAAACAAAAGCCTAAGCAACAGGGCAGCGTCAGCGGACGCCTCGTCAGCGCCTTCGTGCGACGGTTTAAGCGCCGAGCGCGAACGAGCAATCGAGCGGTTGCCATGAAATTTTGAAAATTCTGTTTTCACTCTCTGGATGATGATTGGGAGACTGAAGAGCGACGCGACGATAAGCACCGTTATTCCCAAGAATGACCTCTCTTCAGGCGGGAAGCAATATGCACTAGCTGGACAGTGGTCCATCGTCTCCCAGTGGGTTTGTCAAACAAGTGGTTGGGTTGGGTTGGGTTGAACCGGTTATCGAATTGGTTTTTGGCTAAGGGCAGCCAGCTGCCAGTTGAACTTTCTCCAAAAATGTCTTTCAAACTAAATGATGAGTGTGGGGGAAACGGTGCTTACTAGTGGCTGGCTGGCGTAGTTTTGAATCTAATTTGAAAAGCACACACATTTTAAGCAGCCACTGACATTGGCGCCCTCCCCTTCCTATCCTCCTTCCACAGGTAATGACTTTGCTATATGTACAGAATGTGTATTAAATGTATACATTGTATGTATCTGCGTACATAGAGACCGCTGCCTAATTTACATCGGGCAACGAAGTTCACTGCGCAGCGGTGCGTTCCTATTTCTGACGCGTATGGAAATCTGTGGCGGTTTTTGTGTGAAGCCGAAACTGGCATTATTGGCAACCCAACCGCATTTTGTAAGCGGTGAAAGTGGGCAAAATCAATACAACGGCAGTTGCATCACAGGCCATGAGGTCAGCTTCACATGTATCTAACGGTGCAATTGCTCATTTCAGTATTTGGGAATACAATTCTAAAGCAAAACCAGATATGCACACACATTTCTGCAAGATTTAATGTGCGTGCCCGCCCGAGTATGTGTACACTTGCGAGTACCAAAGCCGAACGATCTACGTCACTTGGTTACCCATGTTTTACTTTCAAATAGCACTTGCAGTGCGTTATTAACTGCCGATTTAGCAGTCCTGTGCTATCCTTTTGGGGAACACTCACTTTAGTTATAGCAACTTTGCGTATATTAGCTTATAATTTACACGTAAACCAATTTTTTGCAAACTTTTTTTTTTAGTGTTTTGTTTTGAGTCGTGTGACCGCGGAATTATTACCGACACCCCGAAAATATACCGAAATATACCCTTGCATTTTCAAAATATACCGTAAATCTAAAATCATTTTCCTCGATTTTTATGTTTTATTTGATATTACTAGCTAGTTAGGAGTTTCCGCGCTAAAACTATAATTTTATCCAATTTATCAATCAATTCTCCACAAGAGTGGCTAGTTTTCATGACTACCTTTTGTTGGAATGTTTCCAAATTAAGCATAAATCTAAAAAGGTCAACGAACAAAAATAGCATACAACGTAACGTGAGTGGGAACGGAATGAAACGTAATTTGAGAATTTGTTGCTTGTCAACAGGTAGGTTTAGTATAGTATGTGCATTTGTATACCCTATTTCCATAAATTAATATAAAAATTTAATATTCAAAGCTGCTCTCAAACATTAAAAATGGCTTTATCTTAGACTGACATGTTTTTAACCTTTCTAATATATTTCTATTATTCTCCATCTCTCTCTGGATGGCTTTCCCGCTCGAATTTTAGATAAGTGAAATGTTTAAGTGTAGTGTCATGCGAGCAATATCGATGCGCAGGCTTGTTTTGAAAATAGATCAATATTTTGGTGCAATAAGCAAAAGTAATCGGCGTTTTATTTTGAAAATATTAATATTATATTCAGGTGTGGGCTAATAAACTATGGTTGATTTAAAATATAGGCATGCATAAATATTTTTGATATATACAGAAATACGGAAAAATCCAACAACTCAGCCCTCTTATTTATGTACATGTTACCGCAACGAGGTGAAGTCACAGAGAACCGATATACGCTATCGATACCAAAAGAAGGTTTCATGGTGTGTGACCTAGAGAGGGGGACACGCTCTGTTTTCGCACATTTTCCGCAGCCGAAAAGTATACCACCAAAATGGTTCTCAAATCAGCTGATTGTTGCAATTCTAGATATGCACCACGCCATGAGATTGCACTTTATACAAACTAACCATCATCTTGATGTATAAATCCCATACGAAACTAACTGAAAATAATTCCATGTGCATGAGAATGCAAATATGTATAGCTATGCGATAGTATCGCTTATCGGCATGCTGCGCTGCCATCGCTAACCACAGACACAGCTGATAATACGAGTCCAGAAAATAAGCGATAATAGCGACGAGACGATATTGAATAATATAAATAAAGCCCAACGCAGAGGAAACCACGACCGAAAAACGCTGGACAGTAACTGGAAAGGCTAGGGCAGCGCAACTGCAACCAAACCCACACACGATGTACACATATTTACCGCTGCGGCTCGTCCTGAGGCTGATACCAGCTCTGTTCGTGCTGCTCGGCGCCCGAGTCAGTGGCAACAACCAGCAAATGCAAATGCAGCTGGAGCCCAGCAGTGAAAAAGTGCTGGAGGGCCTGCAGGAGAGCTTCATCAGTCTCCCGGAGCCGCACACGCGCGACCACAGCGAAATGCTGGGCGACCTGCGGATCGTGCCGCCCCACCTTGACTTTGGAATATGGTCTGTGGGGCAGGCGCGCACTAAGCAAGTGACGCTGTTCAACCAGCACACGAATCGCACGCTCCAGCTGAACTCTGTGGTGGGTCCCAGTCCGGCCTTCTACAGCAGTTTCTTTGGAACGCGCGAGGTGCCGCCGCTGGGCAACACGACATTCAGTGTGGTCTTCCTGCCGCGGCAGCTGGGTGCCATATCAACGGATCTGCTCATACACACATCCTTCGGCCGTGCGGAGATGACGGTGCGCGGCGAGGGCAGCGAGTGTCCGTATCGGCTGAAGCCGCTGGTGGGCATCAAGGCGCCCATCAATGCAACGCTTACCCCAGAGATTCACATGTACAATCCGCACGAGCGTCCGCTGCAGATACTCGAGGTAAGTGGTACACACAGTCCACAACAAATGCACCACTAACCCGGATCTATGGCACAGATTTACAGCAGTGGCGGGGAGTTCCAGTTGGAGCTGCCCAGCGGTGGCTCCGAGGGACCACAGAATCTCTGGGAGATCCCGCCGCACACGCTGAAGCCAGTCATTCGGATCTCCTTCCATGGCCGCACCGCCGGCAACCACAGCGCCTACATACGCATCAAGATATCCGAACTGGAGGAGCTCGAGGAGAGCATACTGGTGATACCCGTGGAGTTCGAGATCCTGCCCAAGCACACACCCTACGCACGCAACCCGCTGGCGGACTTCGGTCGCGTGGCCACCCACAATGCGGAGGCCATGGAGTTCAAGCTGGACATGCACGACCACAACGAGCACAGCAGCGAGCTCTTCGGCAGCTATCTGCGGAATATTCCGGGCCTCTTCTTCGATCCCAACAGCACGAGCATCGTGCTCGATCCCAAGCTGTTCGAGAGCAGCGAAACCATCAACGATCTGCTGGTGATCAGCAGCAAGAGCTCCAGCTCCAGCCCGGAGCCAGTGCAACCTTTCACGGTTCTGGTCCGAGCCGAGATCTTCAAGGGCGGCCTCTCCTTCGACGGGAATGTCACCAAATTTCTAACCGGCGGCTCTACCGCCGATGGCTCGGAGGCAGCCTCACCGCTGGAGCGGAAACGCTCGCTGGTGGTGCGCAACAACTTTGCCATGCCGCTCATCCTCTACAATGTGAGCCTGAGCGAACCGATAGACGAGTCGCTGCTGGAGGTCACCATGATGGGTGATGCACTGCAAGTGCTGCTGCAGCCAGGCGACTCTGTGGAGCTGCTAAAGCTCAATCTGCTCAACGATGAGGTGATGTTCAAGTCCTCGCTGCGGATCGACACGAATGTCACCACCTTCGAGATGCCAGTGGTCTCGTGCAGCGGCCGTCTGCACGTCTCCGCGCAGCCCTTTGTGCTGCGGATACCACAGAAGAAGCGCGAGCGAGAGCTGCAGCCGGAAGTGCCCAGCCTGGAGCTGGATCTGGGCACTGTGCCATATGCCCAGATGTCGCGCGATGGCTATGTCATCCTGCGCAACGACAATCCCATGCCCATCAAGATCACAAATTGGTTCTTCAAGGAGCCCAAGACCGTCTACTCGACCAGCTCCTTCTTTGGCTGCCTGCTCGCGGAGGACATTGAGAACTCGCAGGATGACTTGAACGAGGCCACGCGCCTGCACATCTGCCGGTACTTGGGCCAGGGCGACAGCGCCGTCTTCCAGGTGGCCGTCAAGACCTACATCGATGGTCCGGCCGAGGGCACCCTCAAGGTGTGGACACCCTACGAGGTGGTGCGGGTGCCCGTCAAGTTCAAGGCCTCCATGGGACAGCTGGACATTGACCAGGAGCAGCTCAGCTTCAAGAACTGCTTCCCCGGCAAGATCTGCACCGCTGTGCTGAGCATCCGCTCCAGCTTCACGCATCCCGTGCACGTGAAGAGCATCAGCTTCGCCAAGCCGGGTCTACGCTTCAAGGACTTCAATGCCAAGGGCACCACCATCGCTGCCCAGACGCTCACCAAGGTGGGGCGCATCTACTTTGAGCCGACGGCCATGTGCCAGAGTCAGTGCTACATTCGGGACTCCACCAACGACCAGGCCGTGTTCCCCAGCATACCGGGTGGAGGATCGCTTAGCGGAGAGCCCAGCAGCATCAACAACAATCTGCTGTACGATGGCGTGGAGCTGCGCCAGCGCACGGAGCTCTATCGGCAGTTCAAGCGGCAGCTGCAGGCCCTCACCCTGACGCTGCACAGCGACGAGCTGCCGCCGCTGGAGCTGGACTTCGCCATTGCCGTCGAGTGGCCAAAGCTGGTGCAGTTCCAGCCCATACCGCCCACGCCTGCCATCGAGATCAGTCAGGTGCAGCGGCAGTGGATAACGCTGACGAATCCGTCGCAGCAGCCGCTGCTCCTCGACTACTTCCTGTCGGATCCGGCCTACGCCAGACGCACACAACTCTCGCTGCCCCACGAGGTGATCGATGTCAGCTCCACCAGCTGCTATCTGACCGACCGTGAGGTGTTCTCGCTGCCCGAGGCCGGTGGCCCCATCCTGCTGCCCGGCGGTTCCAGCCTCACCATTCCAATCACCTTCAGCGCCTATCAGCCGGAGAAGTACTGCACCCTACTCCATGTGAGGAGTAATCTGACGCTCTACGAGGCTGTCTGGCTGCAGGCGCGCGCCGTGCAGTCCCAGTTCCGCTTTGGCAATCGTCGTCCCGGCTCCCTGACGCCGCTGCTCTTCGATGTGCCGCCGGATCAGTTTGCAGACTGCCAGTCCGGCGACAAGGCTGTGGTTACGGTCCGGAGTTTCACGGCACGCAATGCGGGCGTCATACCCATGAGGATCGAGGGATTCCTGATTGGTTCGCTGCCCTGCGAGGACTACGGCTTCAAGGTGATGGACTGCGCAGGTTTCGATCTGGGCGAGAATGAGATGCGCAAAGTGGAGATTGCATTCAGCTCGGATCTGACGACATCGCGCGTGAAGCGAACGCTGACGCTGATCACGAATCTCACCTACGACATTGGATACTTTATGCTCGCCCAAATGCCGTCCGAGAGCGTGGAGCAGTGCGCCGTCCATCTGGTGCGACCCGTCTGGGAGACCTCGCTGCGCAATGCTGCACTTGTGGTGCTGCTGGCCAGCTTCTGTCTGGTTTTGGTGGCGGCCGTGTTCGATTCGAAGGCCATTATGACCCAGCAGAGTGCGTACGATGCGGCGCGGTACAAGGGCCCCGTTCAGCCCACTTTTAATCTGCGGAACATTGTCAAGATGCAGGCCGAGGAGGCGGCAGCCAAAGCGGAGGCAGTGCAACAGCAGCAGCACCATCACCATCATAACCACCAGCAGCAGCAGCAGCAGCGGGCCAGGAATGGCAACCAAGTGAAGGAAGTGCGCAAGAGGACATTCATGGCGCCCACAACCACGACAGCGTCGCGGAAGTCCAAGCCCTCCTGGTCATCCTGGGGCATGGACATGAACTCCCTCAGCAAGCATTTGCAGAAAGCACCGAAACCAAAGCCCCAAGCCATAGTCAATCCCACACCCAATCCTCCACAGCCAGCGCCAGTGCCCGTGGAGTCTGTGAAGCCCGCTAAGAAATCAGCGACGCCCTCACCGCCACAGCCAGCAGCGCCAGTGCGACCCCAGAAGAAGGTCAGACAGACAGCCGTGGTTGTGGCAGCTACAGCAGCTAAGCCCAAGCCAGCAGAGCCATCGCCCAAGACAGCAGAACCAGCGCCCAAAGTAGAGCCCAAAGCAGAGCCATCACCCAGAGCAGAGCCCTCCCCCAAAGCAGAGCCAGCGCCCAGAGCAGAGACAACTCCCAGAGTAGAGCCTTCACCCAAAGCAGAGCCTTCCCCCAAATCGGAACCTTCCCCCAAAGCAGAACCCTCGCCTGTGTGTACCCCAGTCCTCCAGGAGGTGCAGGAGAAGCCACTGCCCAAGCCGAGTGCCCCACAGTCGGAGAATATATCGCCCAAACCCGTCAAGATGCAGGAGCCACGCGTGCTAAAGGAACAGAACGGATCGGCCAAGAAGTTGGGCAAGACTCCGGGACGCGAGAGGGAGCGCGAGCGACGCAAGGAGCAAAAAGCAACCACCAATGGCACAACGGCTGTGGGCGCAGTAAGGAAATCGGAGCGTAAGCAGCGCCAGAAGCAGCTCAACTTTGGCCAAGCGGCGACCAGCACCTCGCCACCAGCCTCGCCGGACACCATGAAGTGCATCACCTCGCCATGGGAGACCAGCAGTCGAGTGTCCTTTAGGGATGTGCTACAAACAGCCAGTAGCCAGGCGGCACCCATGGATAATGGAATACATTTGGGAGGAGCAGCCACAGCAGCGTCGGTAGCAGCTCCAGTATCAGTCGTAGAACAACCAGTGGCAGCAGGAGGAGGAGCGGCAGCAGGAGCACCATCAGCTGCAACATCAAGCGATCTCGGACCGATTGGCGGTAGCAGAAAGAACTCGACGCCGCCAGCGATGACATCTTTGTGGGAGCCCTTGTCGGCCACCGCCAGCAATTCGCTCTTTGCCAATGCGGAGATTGAGCTGCCACCCGTGGATGGTAAGCAAGACACAGAATACACAGTCCAAGCAGTTTCTCTTTAGCTCAAATCTCCCATTTTGCAGATCTGTACGAGCAGAGGGAACGGGAGCGGCAGCTGCAGCAACAGCAGGTGCAGTGGGAGCGCAGCGAATTGGTTATGCAGCAGCAATTGCTGCTGCAGCAGGCCCAACAACTGGAGTTGCAGCAGCGACAGCAGGAACAGCAGCAGAAGCAGCTGCAGCAGGAGAAACTCTTGCTGCTGGCCAATATGGAGAGCAACAGTTGGGGTTCGCCCTGGTCGCCGCTGGGCTACGGTGCTTGGCCGGATCAGCCGACGGGCGTGGTGAATGTTGTGCGTCCGCCACCGGGTCTCAGTCAGCTGCTGGCCACATCGCACAACATTGCACAAGAGCAACAACAGGGGACAGCAGCAGGAGTAGCAGCAGTAGGAGGAATAGGAATTGGAGCTGTAACTGGAGCAGTGGCAGGACCCGGCGAGAGTCTGCCTACTCAATATGATCCATTCACCTCGCCAAGCTCAATCTGGTCAGACACCTGGCGTCAGTCTTCGCAACGCAACAACAACAACAACCACAACAACAACCACAACAACAATCACATGAACTGAGGAGGAGTTGGTGGGAGGAACAAGCTCACAGATCAAATAACTGAAATGAAATCAACCAAATGAAATTCTTACCACATAAACACAAAACTTAGGCTATGCTATAAACGATGGATGGATGGATGGATGGATGATGATTATTAATATGAAACAAAACAAAACAAGACGAGACGAGGACTAAGACGTTGCTGATGGAGCAGGGACGAAGCATGATCTTTTCCAATTTGACTTTTGACTAAATAAACGCAAAGATAAAATGACTTTCATATTACATTTTGCATTTGTTCGTTTTCTTTGCCGCTTCCTCAACCCAAACAGAAATCGAATTCATAATTATTTCTCCTTGTATGTGATGATGCCCTTCTCGATGAGGTCGGGAACCTCCACAGCCAGCCAGGGTGCCAGCTGTAAATAGATTCATGAGTAGATTTCTTTGCTGGATATTTGTGTCACTCACTCCCAAAGCCATGGCATGAGCAATTCCGAACTTTGGCACATTCCGTGCCCACAGTGGCTTAAAGTGATCTGTTAGGCAGATCTTGCCACCGCGGTACATCTTTGCCGTCTTGCCATCCAGCTCGGGCAGCGCTATCTCGGGCGCTGTCGTTGGGTATGTCACTGGAATGTCAAACTCCACATCGAACTCGTACTTGAGGAGGTTGTGCATGTACCAGCATTTGCCGAACCATTTGGTGCCCTCTTTGTTGGACTCCAGGCGGAACCAGTCGCTGCCCGACTGCTTATTGTTTTCCACATACTGCAAGACAAACAATGCAACAGTTGAGACGATTTTGCTGTAGCTGCGCCACTCACCTTGATCAGTGCCTGGTATTCCTCTTTGAGTCTCTGCACCCACACGTCCTTCTCGCGTGGCCCAGCACGTATCTGTAACAGTGGAATGTTGCTCAGTGTCTTCCTGGTGCTATCGTCCACCATTCTGGCCTATAGTTTGTTCAGGATGCAATAGAAATTAAGGAAAATCCAAAGGAAAACACCTTGGGTGACACGTTCACACGTTTGTGTGAGCGAAAGAGACAGCTGCAAGCAGCTGAGCGGGCAGGTGTGCATTTCAGCTTGAAAACAATCGATATTAATCGATACTTTGGCGCCAAAATGCGTTGCGAAATTCAATTTGATTCCACACATTGTGTCCCATAATGTATTTCAGTTGTCATTCGGCATTATAAAAAGGCATGGGGCCAGGCATTTTACTCAAACAATATTTGCTCGTCGCTAGATAAGCATCAGCCAGAAAAGAACTCCTCTAAGAGGTGATAGTGTGAATATAAAACCAAACAAACAAGATTGGAAAAAGTAAATAGTGTCTGCTCTCTCTGTGCAAATGAAAATACGTCTATAATTCGTCGAGTAAGTACAAATTAGAGCGCAAGAATTCTTACTTGTGAAATGGGTGGACAGGGAACACTGAGTAGGGAGGATACGGGATGGGATAGAAGGAGATTCTTCGTTTAATTTGTGATTCCCATTCGAATGTCTGGTCTGGGAACCACTTGAAGTGATTTCCCAGGCCTGCACAGAGCGACAATTTGTGGGGAAACACCTACAAAAGGTTCAAAGATCTTGGGTACTTTTAGAAATCTTTGAAAAATCTAAAAATATTCCATCGGTAAACAGGATGATCTCTGAGATGCTGCTAGAAAAAGAACAACAAATTGTTTTGTCATTTCGATGGCACAGATTTCAAGCATTCTGCATGAGACTAGAAAAAACGACATAAACACACACGCCGATCGATGGTACCTTTGAACTGAGCATGATAATGCCAATCCAATCCGTTGATAAGACGTGGAGCAGATCCACTTAAAAAACCAAACCAAACCGGTTCGAGTGTCTGAAGCCAGCTTGAGCCACAGAGCCATGTGCTATATGTGCTCGCGGCATGAAAATATAATAAAAAGTGATTACCAGACTCGACCTTAATCGCTGATAAGGCAGCGTCGATGTCCGTTATACCAGTTCGAGATGATCAGGGTGCAATCCGCGAACCAGTTACAGCCGGTTACAGTCGCCCAGCCCCCACTTTACACATCGATTCTCGCAGTTCTTTGAACAGAAATTACTTTTCGCTTTATTATGCGCCACTGTGTTAGCACTCCTCCGCTGCAGGAGGACTAGCTAGTGCCTCGACAGCCGTGGACTGTGGCTCTGCACTGCCGTCCTCCCTGCCCGCGGTGGTCTTGCGCACGCTGGCTGCAATGATTGAATCCTTTTTGCGTCCCCGCACCAAGCGCTGCCGGCGGTGCTCCTCCCACTCCTTCCGATGCACCTTCTTGCGATGGGCATGCATGTTGGCATTCGAGTTGAAGGTCTGCGTGCAGTGGGGACAGGTGTACAGCACCTCGCCCGTGTGCGTTGTCAAGTGTTCCTAGAAACAAAACAAACCCACAGGTTCAATGGCTATCAAACAGATGGGGTGACATTCCCTCTGGCTTACCCGCAATTCGTTGGGTCGCTTGAAGGCCTTCTCGCACATCGGACACTGATGATTGCGTGCCGTGTTGTGGGTGTACTTCAGGTGGTGCTGGTACGCCTGCAGGCTGGGTGAAACCTTGAGGCAAAGCTCGCACTGCATCGGCTGTAGATTCTCGAGAGTGTGCATCATTTTGATGTGACGCGCCAGGCCGTATTTGGTGGTCAATTTGGAGTCGCACAAATGGCACTCGATGGTGGCCTGCGGTGCGCCCGTGTGCTCCTTCATGTGCCGGACGAGTGCTTCCCGCCCGCGTATCGACTTGCCGCAAACGTCGCAGATCTTGGCATATAAATTCAAGTGCACGAGCTTGAAATGCTGCTGCATGGTGTATTGGGTGGGGAAGCTGCAAATTAGAGAATGAATCAGAAGTCTTAGAACACAATTTAGTCGCTGGCCCCACTCACGTCTTGTCGCAGCTGGTGCACTTCACCTGGCACTGCTCCTTGGGAATGTGCGTTAGTTTGTGGCGTTCACAGACGACGGCGCTGTAGAAGCTCTTCGAGCAATGATCGCACTGGTAGAGCCGCCCCTGCGACTTGGCGCTGTGCATTCGCATGTGGAGTTCAAGGCTGCGCCGCTGGCCCATGACGCGATCGCAGATTGTGCACTTGAAGAGGTCGGGATCCTCGTGCCGGCGCAGATGGTCAACCAGTACGCCGCGCTTCCTAAACTTTCGATTGCAGCAGACGGCGTAGCCGCGCTGATGATGCTCCCGCCGCACGTGTACGAGCATATCTGAGAAACCCTCCATGGGGGCATTGCACACGGGACACTGCATCTTGTAGTGCTGCTTGATGTAGTCATTGAACTCGCTCGACTTCTGCTGATTGTATACGGGGGCTTTTTTTGGCTTCTCTGCGAGCCGCACACGGCCACGCCCGCGGGCCTGTCCACGAGCCTTGCGAGTGATAGTCGGTTTGGGCGCCTCCAGTTCGTCCTCGTCATCTTCCGTTGCGCAGCCACTGTGTGACTCAAAGTCTTGCTCCTCCTGATCCTCCAGCACATCTGCGATGGTCAAATCTGCCTCGGGATACTCAATTTTAATCTCATTTAAATTGATCTGCTCCAGCACGTTCTGAAATTCCTCGTCATTGGCAGCGACAGGCGTTTTGCGTGGACGCCCACGCCTGCGCTTCACGGCAGCTGCCACGCTCTCCTCGTTCTCATCCTTTACAGCGCCGCCATAAACGGCCGCAACCACGGCTGTTGGAGTGCTGCTCTCCTCGGTCTCCTCGGGCTGCTTTGTTGCCAGTGCGGCGAGCGCTTTGTGGGCATTCTCCACGGTTAAATAGAAGTTGTGAAACAGCAACAATTGTTCCCAGCATGATCCGCACACGTATCCACTGACTGGATCAGTAAACTGCAATGAAAAGTGGTCAAATTTATTCGAAACTCAAGCCAAGCGATTTGTGTTTTTGTTTACCCGCAACCAAAAGTGTTTTTCAATTATTTGCTTTAATCCAAGTGAGTCAGCTTCGACGGAATCGAATTTGATATTGCTGATGGCGTTATCTACATTATGGGTGCACATAAAGCACGGCATTGTGCCTCAGGTCTCCTATAATTAAGGAAAATGCGGACAAATTGTTAATTTAACTTATTCGAGTCGGAAATGGCACAGCTGATTGATACCATCTCCAAAACTATCGATACAATGGTATCGCAACAGAAACAGGGTTGAGTTTCGTATTTTTACTGCGCCGACTAAATTAAGCAATTTAAGCAATTTAATTTAATTTGTTAATACGCGGAGATTTGTTTACGAAATGGCCACGCAGTGTCTGGGGAATGAAGACACAAATCATTCACCTTCAGGCGAATAGACGCGTAAGTCAGCTTCAGCTTCAGATCGGTTGTGCTTAGCTGCCTTTGGTCTATGCTCTGCTTATCTTGACGCTCTATCAATGCCATAAACAAGACAAACGTTTTTAATATTCTTATCTTACCTGTTTTCAGCTGCCTGAAGCCATTGTATTAGCAAACTTGGAGCGTATTTAGCCAGATATGGATGTGCAGACGAGCCGTGTTGTTCCAGACGGTGGCTGGGGCTGGGTTGTGGTGGCAGCCGTGGCCGTCATTAATGTAAGCAATCAACAATTGCGTTTTAGAATTTAAAATTAACTAACCCACATCATTGTTGTTCTTTATTCGCCCTCACAGATGACAAATCAGTCCATTTTGTCCGTATTTGGACAGCTTTTTGTGGGTGAGCTGCGTCGGATGAACGAGGACACCTTTACATCGGCGCTGATCACGAACCTAAACAGCTTGGCCTTGAATTTCTCGGGCCTGTTCGTTGGGCCGGCCATCAAGAGCTTTAAGCCGCGCAATGTGGCAGCCACGGGCTGCGTCTTGGTCTCCTTTGGCCTGGCGCTTTGCTCCTTTGCCACAGAGAGTTGGCATTTCATCGTCGGCTACAGCTTCTTTGTGGGCTTTGGCCTGGGACTCATTTCGCCTTCCACATTCATGGCCATCAATTCCCACTTCAGCAGCAAGCGAGGCCGTGCCGTGGGCGTCTCCCTGGCAGGTGCTGGCGTTGGACAAGTGCTCATTCCCCACGTGGTGCGCTACTTCCTGGATAACCACGGCTTTCGTTTTGCAGTCCTCGCCATGTCTGCACTCTCATTGACTGGGGTAAGTCTTGAACGAACATTTCAAACGAGAATCAGGTCTAATTATATTCATTTTTCCAGCTCTTTGGTGCCATGTTTTTGAAGCCACTGAATCCGCCCGTCAAGCACAATAACCGCCGACACATTCGCCTGCTGGCCGAAACGGATGGGGAGAAGGGACAATCGAGTCCCTTGCAGATTGTCGTTGTAGCAACTCAAAGCAAGATCGAAGAAGCGCAGCCAAAGAGCGAGTCGCTGTGCCTACGAATGGGCAATCGACTGGTCCAGGCCATGGACTTGGAGCTGCTCAAGGACGCCGTTTTCTGGAGCATCATTGTGGGCATGGCGCTGGTCTACACGGCCACCATCAACTTTACCATGATCTTTCCCGACTTTCTCGGCCAGACGGCTGGCCTGAACAGCACCGTGGTGGCCTTCTGCATGTCCGTGGTGGCCGGTGCCGACATCGTGTGTCGCCTGCTGCTGCCCTGCATTACGGATCACCTGAGGATACCCTACCGCGTGGTCTTCCTGCTCGGCACCGCTGGCCTACTGTTTGCGCGTCTTGTGCTGGCTGAGAGCCAAGACCTGAGCGTCATCATTGCCATGTCCATACTGATGGGCATGATGAAGTCTGCCACCGTGATCAACAACAATCTCACCATATCGGCGCACTGTCGCTCGGACAAGCTGGCCGGCGGTCTGGGGCTGAGCATGATGTCGAAGGGCGTGATTGTCATTACAGTGGGACAGCTGCTGGGATGGGTGCGCGACTACACCGACTCCTATATCATCTGCCTGTACGCCCAGATTGTGCTGCTGCTGGTGGTGGTTCTGGCCTGGGCACCGGAGATTTACTATCGTTTCCGCATGCAGAAGCGCACCACCTCCAAGTCCATGGAGACGACTGTTGATGCCGCCGAAGAGAATGCCAAACTGAACTCTTGAATCTCGTGGCATTGGTCTAGGATAGAGTTTAAGTTAAGAATGGGGGGAGTATAATTTACGATGTGATAATCGGCGCTGTGGAATAGTTTCAAGAGTGACCCACTCTGGTGGCTATTCCATAGCGTCGATGGGTGGATAGTATTCGGGTTGTGAGGAAAGACCAGTGCCATGTGCGCTATGTATTAGAATTAAGGTTTATTTTCGACTATTTATTGCCATGTAGCACTTAGAGACTTAACTTTTGTACTGCCACAAGAGCCAAAACAGAAACACAAATATAATTATTAAAAAACAATCAAACATAAAGAATTTGAACATAAAATAATGAATATATCCTATTATTATAGGATATAAAAAGTGTCCATACTCTATATTATAGAGTCTATAAATATGTCGCTGACACGCAGAGCACATGTAGTTACCATGTAACAAAAATACAAGTTGATTTTCTTTGTTTATTTGTTATTTTCGAGATAATTCAATAAATGGGAATCATTTAAGTTAATTAATGCTGCTACAAATTGATTCAACAATTGCATAAAATTGCACGTTTAGCGCTGAGGGTCCTAGTTAGCTTGAAATATTAAATCGAATATCAGAATTGAGGAATGTGATTTGGAATTCTTTACATTTAAGGTATATTTTGAAAGCCACCAGATATATTTTGGTATATTTCTGAGGGTTAAGCGGTATATTTGATCCACATCTCCACGGTCACACTGCGGGCTGGCGTGTTGTGTGTGGCGGATTGTTTTGCGTAACGTTTGGAATATTAATTTCTGTGAAGGCTCGTCTTGAAACGCTTTGACATGGTGCTGACGAAGGAATATCGTGTGTGCATGCCGCTAACCGTGGAGGAGGTGAGCCCATCCATCATTTGTCGCCAGCACCTGATTTTATGTCATTATTTCTTAGTACAAGATTGGCCAGCTGTATATGATAGCACGCCATAGTCTGGAGCAGTCCGAGGAGGGCGAAGGCGTTGAGGTGGTGGAGAACAAACCCTGTGAAGATGATGTCCACGGCAAGGGCCAGTACACAGAGAAACACATCCACTTATCCAGGTGAGCGGCGCCAGGTTTTTGCATAGACTTTTGGCATCTAATCAAAGATTCGTTCGCTTCCCCCTCTTAAAACAGTCGACTGCCTTACTGGGTGCAAGCCATCTGCCCGCGCGTTTTCTATGTGATAGAGAAATCCTGGAACTACTATCCCTACACGCTAACAGGTGAGTGGGTGGACAGCAGCAGCCCACCTTTGCGCATCCACGGGGGGTGTCGTGTCGCTCCCCACACGCACCTTGTGTTTATGTTTATCACTTTCTACTGTGGCCATATGGCAGCTGCCCAGGCCTTGTCCGTTCTTAGAACATCAAGCTATTCCGGGGATATCAATCGGGCAAGGGCATGTGTTGGTGGGGGTTTGTCTGCCGATAAAGCCCCCCATAAAGTCTTACGCACACTTGTCATGCCACCAATACGTCACCATTGCTAGGCATCATGGCAGCCGATATCAATTTCATGCTGGCCAGAACAGACAGCGACTCGGTTCCAATCAGCGTTTGGCATTTTGTTAACAAATGCTAGAATTCCCAGCGCATTCCTCCGCTCTGTTCTGATAATATCAGATTACACATGTGTCCACAATGCACTTCAGAGAGCTACACATGTACATACATAGATATTTCCCCGAATAAGCTGTTGGCCCTTTGATTCCCTTATCTATCACGCGTATTTATGGCTTTATAAGTGCTCGGATCAGTTTGCAAGTCTCTGATTGGCATTCGATTTGTACTTTTACTTTGCTGCGGGCTTATTTATAAATCGTTTTATTAGACACACGCCAGAAATATATTTAGAATGGATTATTGATTTCGATTTTCTCATTAAAATTTCATGTGCCATAATGGAACTGTAATTGGTAATGCCTGGAAACCCACCACCCACCTTCCAACCCTCCCATGTAGAGTATACGGTAATTACACACAAAAGTTTATTTCTGTATGTCCTCCGCTAGACCGCTCCTCCCTCTATTCACAGTGCTCCTTCATACCCAAGTTGAATGTCCTGATCAAGACCAAATATGAGGACAACAATGGCACCACAGATAACGTGAGACACAGACTTCCAGTCAGTACGCTCTTTTGTTAAAACAAATCTCTTTGACAGTGTCTGGATCTTAGCGAGGAGGAGCTGAAGCTGCGCTCTGTGGATCACCTGGACATTGCTTTCGATGAATTCAGCCCCAAGCACTACAAGCGCGAGGAAGATCCCAAGTTCTTTAAATCAATAAAAACAAGTAAAGTAACCCACAAGTCGCGATCCCCAGACATTAATTGTGACGCCTCTTCCGTGCTTTAGATCGCGGTCCACTGGTTGAGGGCTGGCGGGAAACGGACAAGCCCATCATGTGCTCCTACAAGGTAGTCCATGCCAGCTTCGAGGTCTGGGGCCTGCAGACCAAGGTTGAGGACTTTATACAGCGCGGCATACGCGACATACTGCTGCTGGGCCATCGTCAGGCCTTTGCCTGGCTGGACGAATGGCACGGCATGACACTGGAGGATGTGCGTGACTACGAGCGCCAGAAGCAGGCCGAGACCAACGAGAAGGTGCAGGCAGCTGGCGATGGCCCAACACCCAATGCCACTGGCAGCAATGGCCGTAACACACCCACTCAGGATAGTGATTAAGTGAATGACCAGAGATTTCAGCTTTAGTCAATGTTATACCAAAATTTTAGTGTAGACAAGTGGCAGGAGGAGGAGGCGTAAGTGTACCTGCACAAAGGAGACAACTGTTGAACATATGTACCTACAAACATATGCAAATACATATGTAGATATATTATCATTGCATTTCACTGGTCCAAAGAGGCAACTGCCGCAAAGACAAGCACAAAACTCGAAAGTCCAAGACCCCCAAATAGATTGTTAAACAGCCGCACCTACAGGATGCATACATACATAGAGAGTATATATCTTATACACATATTGCGCACTATATATTTGTGTCTAGTGAACGGTTTTTGTTAACTATATTCCGTAGCTTAGCGCTGATCAGATCAAAGTGCGTTCCATATTTTGATGTACAATAAAGATGATGTTACACCAGGCAACGATTGCATGCACCTCGTACTCCGTGGATTATTAATTACTTTTATTCAACACATTAGCCATTTGTTGAGCCAAAATCGGTTTGGCGGCCCATTGCTGGCCATTTGTATGCGCCAAAGTCGTCGAGTGTTGAACCAGGTAGTGTGGATTCGTCATGTCTCCAGTCAACATGTTGCAGAAACATATGCACATCATTTAATACGAACAAACATCGACCCTGACACTGATCGTAAATCAACAACGTCACGCGCGCAGGCAAAAACAGCTGCTCCGAGATACGAACGAGCCCCCACGTAGCGGCTCTCAAGCGCTCTCACACTCTCCTCTCTTTGCGCTGGTCAGCTGTTTTCGGTGCTGGAGATCTGTGGCGTGAAAGAGGAAGAACCAACCAAAATCAACCAGCAATTCGCAAACGCGCCTCATTTGAACTCAAAGCGCGCAAAGAGCAGCAAGCAGCACAAAACAGAGCACAGAACTTGGGCACATGGCAGCGCAGAGACACCCGCGGATATTGAGTGGCGATTAAGCAGCGGAACATCAGCCATGCCTGCGTAGCGAAATTAAAATAAATACCTAATTATGTGCGCTAAATCTGAACAAATTTCGGCAACAAACTTTTGTGACAATGGAATGAGTTTTCGTATTCCACGTGAAAATTGAACGAAATTTGCATAAACAATATCTCGAAATAGACTTTGGTTCCTGTTGTTAAAAGAGATCATGGCACGGCGAGCCAACATCCGTGGGTGTACGCATGGAAAGTGGTCTGTGAGTGGCGCCCTTTCGCTGCTCTTGGTGATGGTCTCGATGATGAGGTAAAGCGGCGTATGCGCTGTAAGCAAATGTGTGTCTCTGGCTCTTATCAAGTGTTTACAGCACTCATCTGTGTCTGTGTTTAGTCTAGCTTATTTACTAATAAGCACACTAAAACCTATTCTGGGCCATTCCATATGTGGGTTATTGTTCATAGTTAAACCGCCTCCACCCGTGCCAAAGTTATCGTTGAAACCAAATCAGAGCGCAGCGCTCTTTATTGGATCCGTGCTGATTGGGTTTTATGGTTAATATAAAGTCCAATTGATACAAAGTCAACTCAAAATATAAAACATCAACATCAGCCCCACACATTGGTGGAGCATTTCTTGCCATATTTTTGTACTTCTTCTTGTCATCTGTGTTGACACTTGGAGATTGCTGAGATTTATTACGCCAGAGACATAATTAGAGGCCGTATATTTCCCAGGTAGCGGCAGCAACTTCCTCAGCATTCAAGTCAAAGCCACACCGAGTGCTGCGAGCATTCTACGACTTTACTTATCTATCCTACCCCACACCCCACACCCCACACAGCGAAGGCTGAAGAGAACTTCTTTGCCTTCACGGAAGGGAAATGTGATATTTTTTTGAGGTATTCTATTTTGAAATTCTTATCACAAGGCGTTTATTTTTATTTTATTTATCAAATTCATACAACACCAAAATGCCATTAGATCTGGAATACGGATAGTTGCGGATTTCGGTAGGCATTTTGCCTCCTCTCTTGTCTATTTTCTGTTCTGTCAATCGCCAAACGAACCAAAAGCAATTGACAGCCGCTTTCGTGAGCGATTCATAAGTAGATTTATTCAGATCTATTTGCATTGTGGAATTGATAGACCTGTTTCAAGTGTGGAAGAAGAAACCAAATAACAGATTACCTTTTATCGATTCCTATCTGTGTGGAAGGTGGCACAGTAAATATTGAAAATTGAAGGCACGGGAGTTCCCTTTTCGCAGCATAACTCAGCGTGTGTTGTGCTGGCCCCCCCACTGCTATAAACAACTTATGCCAAGGGCCATAAATTTCATCTTTTATTCCTCTGCCACTTGCCGAAGCAAATCGAATCGATTTGATTGTCTAAATGAAACGCCTGTGACGCCGGAGAACACACTCAATGGACATAAATGCTCTACAAGTGAAACTTTTCAATTAATATCTGACATTGCGGCGCGCCTCAGAGACGAATCTTTATTAATCATACGCCATGGTGTACGTTGGTGAAACTTCTACGGATAAATAAAGATCAATTCGGTTGCAGAATTGGTTGAAAAATAATGAATTCAGGTCTGGGCTTTGGCATTTTGTGTACTTTAAGAATTTGCCAATGCTAATTGACGATAATTTTCACTCAGAGAGGGAGAGAGAGAGAAAGAGTTTCGGCATGAGTGGTTTATTTTAGGGAATGGCACGATTAAAAACCCAACATAAGTATTCAAATATTTATTGTTCGCCAATTGTTGCTGCCACTTGAATTTGACTGCAAACAAAGCTGCTACCAAACGATAGTTATTTCTTGTCGACTTTTTATTAAGTAAATATTTTTGCATGTCTATTCTTGTATTTCCAATTGTGTATTGTTCAATTTAACACCTCGAAGGCGAACCGAGTGCCACGAATAGTTGCTAATTGTGTGTTAGACACGCAAACAAATGTATGATATATGGCAAAAGCACGGCGGGATATGCAAGTCGATTGATATATAAGATTATCTGTAACTGAAAGTGTAACCAGCAACTTTTGGGCAATAAAGCTTTCAGTTGTTGTACATTCAGCTCAAAGAGCAACGACTTTGTCCAGTTTCGAGATTATATCTCCCACCAAATACCCAAATAATTCCTGGTAAACATTGACAGCTCTCGGAAATGTTGTCACACAGCGATCTGCCACCTCTGTACGTGCTAAGTGGGAGCATCATGTGATATACTTCGGGCTCTCTGCTCGCTAATAGAAGAGCTAAACAGTATATAGGCAGTGCAAACAACAACCCATACTACGCAGATTAACTCGTACTTGAGAGTAGTGGAACTCTAGGAATAACATCTAGAATATATTTACCCAAGTCTGCACCCGAAAACTTCTACTCGCATTTGAGATGAAACCTCTCCACTCATACCGCTGATATAACCTTTTACAACTAGTAACTAGCTCTAATTGTTTAGTCTCTATCTGAGGCTGTGTTTTTCCCCAAAGCAATCAAGACTTACCTGGCGGCTGCTTATCAAGCCCTAAACGAGAGTCGCGGGTCCCGTGTCCGCAGTGCGACGGAATTATCACCAGTTGGGCGGGTGGAGGGGAGAGCCGACTGAGCTAAAAATAGACCACAAAGCTTTCGGGCGGAGATGTGTAGGGTTAGGAGGGGGATCAGTGTGATGTACCCAATTATTTACTTACCAATTTACCCGTCTTCCTAGACTCCACCACGTCACGGCTGTTGACAGCAATGAGACAGGGACAGCAGCGACGACGTTGACAGCGCTTGAGGCCATCCCAAGCACGACCCTGAGGATGCCCGCTGGTTACAGTCAGAGCTGCTTCAACTGGACCTCCATGCCAGAGGCAGCGGGCGGCAACTGCTCCAGATTGAGCCGCAATGGATTCCTCAAGTGCTACGGCGGCATGAACAACCTGGGGGCACTGGCGTGAGTATGAGCTGAACCCTACCCGAAGATTTGTTCCTACATTGACTCTCTTTGCCTGCAGTAAGCTGGGCAAGCCGCTGCCTGCTCAGCAAATGCTGCTGTGTGGCTGGCCGCTGGATGCCTCCAGATTTCTGGGCGAGCTGCAGAAGCTGCCACGGCTGCGCGCTCTGACCATCGAGTACAGCGGCTTCACGGAGTTCACCTTTGACTTTCCCGAAATGGCCTATCTGCAGAGCATCAACATCTCGTGGACGAATCTCTCGTACATTTCGGCGCGCACCTTCAAGCGGGTGCACACGCTGAAGGTCCTAGATCTGCGCTGGAACCAGCTCATCCAGCTGGATGGCCCGCTGCTGCTGCCACGCTCCTTTGAGCAGCTCTACCTGGCTGGCAATCCCTGGAACTGCACGCGAACTTCAAGTGGCTGCTGCTGCAGCCCGAGAAGGGGCGACTCGTGGTGGACAGGGATGAGCTGCTGTGCACCGATCGCAAGTACAAGGAGCGACAGATGCTGCTGGTGATGCACTACAAATTGGTGCGCATTTGGAGCTCTCAACGATCCTTAGACTCTAGCTAATTCCTCCCGTTCTTAGGAGCTGAAAAAGGAGTGCCAATCGCATCCGGACCTCAGGAACTGCACCTGCCTGATGCACCACATTCTGCCCAAGACACACATTCCACTGTACACGGTCAACTGCTCCCACATGCAGTTCCACAGCCTGCCCGCCTATCTGCCGGAGAACACAACGACGCTGACCATCAACGACAATCTGGTAAGAGACGGTGAGAGATTGTGCCTAAAGGGTCGTAGTTTCAACTCTACTTCTATGCCAGATCAGCGACATCAATCCGCTGCGGGACAATCCCCACTACCGCCATGTGGTGGATGTGCATCTGGAGAACAATCGCATCTCGAATGTGGACGATCTGGAGAACACTTTCTGGCTGCAGAACTTTCGCCTCTTCAATCTGCGTGGCAACAATCTGCGCAAGCTGCACGTCTATGCCCTGGACAATGCGCTGAACGACAATGAGAATGCGAATCTGTTGCTGCTCAGCAAGAATCCCTGGCACTGCACCTGCAAGTTTGGCATGCGACTGCGGGAGCTGCTCAACAAGTACCGGGACATTGTGCGGGATGCGTGGAATGTGACGTGCACCTACATGCAGGAGGATGAGCTGCGGCTGGCCAAGGTGCTCAGTCTCAGCCGGCAGGACATGTGCAATGTGAGTGCGGAGAGTGGCGCGCAGATACATCCCATCGACTGGCTGAATGGCGTGCTGGCCAGCCTCATACTTCTCATACTGGGCAAGCTGGCCTATGACTATTATCACTACAAGTATTACAATCGAGTTCCTTGGATAGTTATGAAGATGCCATAGGATTAGATAAAGACTTAGCTATAAGTAGAAGCATCAGTCATAGTTTTAGTTGCCTCAAAGACCTCGAAAGTATTTGTCTGAAACAACGGTTTGGTTGGTTTTTATTTTGCAAATCTACACGTAGATTCATTCGGTTATCAATATGGGAATATGTATGTCTATATTTATAATGTATAAATAATCCTCTTTTTGGTATATATATTTAAGCTAAGATCAACACAAAACACACACAAAATAGTGGCCCTGCTTGCCTCATTTCGTAGCAACACTTTAGGTTGTACATTCCCTGGTTCTACACTCACTTTCCACACACTCACATACACTTTCCACACTCACGCACACGTTCTATGGGTAATTAAACTCCTTCTAATTGGCACAAAGCGCTTTAAACTTGTTTGTTTGATAATAATAATACACGTAGGAGAAACAGCAGAGCTAAGCTTTAGATTAGTCATTAAAACACACTACTAATTGGGCATAAAACCGAAATTGAATCTAAACATAAACTATTCCCCCACTGCGCTGCATATTTACATTCGAAATATAAACTACAATCTTTGGCTTCTCTTCCCGCTCTTCTCTGCACAACTAAACACTAATTAAATAATGGAAATGTTCAATCGTATCGCTTATAAATTAAACAACAGTGCTGGACATTGTAAACAAAGCTTAGAAAACATTTTTTGTACTTTACATTCAAGTTTGAAACGAGCAAAAAACGAAATGCAAATGAATTCGCTGGCTCGAGTCGAGTCTGCCTGCCAGCCTCTTCAATTGTGCACAGGAAGAAATGTGGTCAAAGTGGAGTACCCCTCTGCTACCTCGTTTTAAAATCGTTCAAAGACATGTCTCTGTCTTCATGTTCTTGTTGCTTGTAAATTGCATATAAAAAGTAAAACTTTTCGTTTAAAATTGTTCACTTGATGATATGGACAGCGGGAGGAGATGGTTGATTATTCTCGGTTCTTCAAGCACAATTCAAGAGGCTGCCAAATGGACGGCCAGGGACGCTTAAGGATGGCAAAGTAAGTTAACAGCGGATGGCATAATGTTGGCATTTTGTGGGCGCCGAAGCAGGCATCGGCCCCAACTAACAATTTCTGTTTTTCGTTTGGTTAAGCATGCGAGTATTCAATATGATACTATTCCATTATGTAATGGTTTTTGGTTACTTGTTCCTAGAACAACATGTAGGAGTGATCACGCTCCAGCTGCGCTTTGGCACGATTTTGTATGTTGCTGACTGGATCCGAGGGCGGCGGTATGCCATTGATGCGGTGCGTCGGCTCCTTGTAGTAGAACTCTGTCCGTCCGCACTTGTGGCGATAGTAAACGGAATCCTGGGATCTACAAAAGACAAGGACTGGCATTAGAAATGGGACATTTATCTCGCTGTATGCTACCCACCGTAAAATCAGGTCCGTCAGGCCACCGTGCTTCCCATCGGAGTCCGCGGTGTGCATGCTCTCGAGTATTTTCAGCTCCAATGAATTCCACGGTCCACTGCGCTCCAAAACGTCCCACTTGGCATCCACGCACATGAAGCTGTAGTTGCTGTAGTCAGGCATATCGCCCTCCAGATTGGCATTCAACGTTTGACTCAATTGAGATTCCATGTGCGGGAACTTCGCCACACAAATGTCAAACTAAACAGAGGGAGATCCAATTAGATATATCAAAGGACAGCGCAGGCTTCCACTCACCATCTTTTGGACCACTTCCTGCTTCTGGGAGGTGCCCTCCTCCATGAGCAGCAGCAGCGTCATGTTCTTCTGTCCACAGGTGTAGAGTTCCGTGCGTTGCATGCCATTTGCCAGGCTGGGCGCTGGATTCACTGGCACAATGGACTGTGCCGCAAAGGCGTCCACTGCGTCCTCACACTTGACGAAGCTGCGGGATGGAAAGACCATGCTGCTGGTCAGCGGAGTCAGAATCTCAATGGAGGGCGTCTCGCTGAGGGCCAACACCGAGAGCTTTGCCATGAGCGGAGTCAGCGGTA
Organism: Drosophila subobscura; assembly: GCF_008121235.1. Lineage (NCBI taxonomy): Eukaryota > Metazoa > Arthropoda > Insecta > Diptera > Drosophilidae > Drosophila > Drosophila subobscura. Next base: position 13,915,290 of record NC_048531.1, on the reverse strand, counting down.
CGCCACCAGCACCACTCCGCCCTGCGCCACGCTGCAGGGGCGCTGCGGCAGCTGGCTCCACGCCGCACAACTCCCCCGCTGGCTTGAGCGGCAGACTCATGGCGCTCTTTTCCATCGGCGACTTGACCACTTGACGGGTTGACAGATTGAGATTCGGATCGTCGGAGCCTTCAGCCAGTGCCTGCTGACGCATGTGCTCGTCCAGCTTGTGGACCTCTTCGTTGAACTCCTGGAACTCGGCCACAAGCGCTGCCAGCTCGGCATCCTGGTGGGCCTGCGCACTGGCGACGCCCCACAGCTTGTAATACTGGTCGAGAAACTGCTGGAACAGGTTGCGCGAGATCTGCTTGCCGTTGGCAATAAACACCGGGTATGTGGGATCGTTGATGGTGCGGGCGCTGCTGTTCTCGTCGTACTCCGAGTAGTCGGGCGAGGGGGAGGACAGATCGTCGCTGGCACTGCCGCTGCCACTGCCGTTGCCGCTGCCGCTGCCATTCCGGTTGACATCCGTCCGGAAGTTCGGCGTGAAGCTGCGTATCTTCTTGGAGATGGCTCGCAGGGCGTCTTGCAGATCAGCGGAGGACTTGCGGCGCGTGAACTGCTTGCTGGGATTGATGATAAAGTTCGAGAAGAACTTCTCCACATCCGACTTGAGCGATTGGCGCCGCGACTCCGCCTTGTCGTTGAAGTTGTGGCCGTCGTCGGCGAGTGGCAGCTCCTCGGGATCGGCGCAAATGGACATCACGCTGGCCACCGGCAGCACCTTGTTCTCCGTCATGGGCGTGTTGCACACACTCGTGCGTCCAATGAACTCAGGATACGAGTCCGTCTCGTCAAAGTTGATCGCCCCCGTGCCGGTCTCGGGCAGCTCCCGACTGTGCATGTTCTTGTGCCGCAGCGGCAGGAATGTGGGACGCATCGACTTGGGGCGGGCTGCTGGCAGTGTTGCCAGCGGGTCCACCGTTGCCTGCTCCTCCTCGGGAATGTGTGTAAAGATCAGCGACTTGTCCCGCTTCAGCTTCCGCTTGGCACTCGTAAACGGCAGCCCGTTCTGCGTCTGCGCCGTAATCATCAGCAGATTCTGCGCACGCTGTGCATCCGCTGCCATCTGGCGGTACTGCTTCTGCTCCAGGTACACGACCATCATCTGCACGCCATACGGGACGTGGAACTGCTGCGTTGTCAGCTGCTCTGCGGCGTTGCGGATGTGCCGTGGATCGGTGAGGACCAGTTTCTTGGTCACCACGTCGCTCAGCTGCGAGGCCACCACCCTGACAGAGGAGAGAAAACACAGATGGAGTCAGTAAACAGCCAAGAGCTGGTGTGCCGCTGTTGCGTCTTACTTGTTGTGATAGAGAATGACTCCGCCCAGTATGCCCTTTGTCTCCTGGCAACTCTGCAGCACCTGTATGGCCTCCAGGAAGATGTGGCTGGCGGTCTGGAAAGCACGAAAAGAATGTAGAAATGTTTACAGCGTGCAATCACCGCACTCACCTTGGGCATGCGCAGACGAGGAACGTTCTGGAATGTGTCTCCATTGCGGTGCATCATGGGCAAATATGTCTCAAAGATCTGGTACAGCTTGTCGCACAGATTCCTGGTGTTCGGAGCGGGCGGCAGGGCGTACTGGTCGTACAGCGTCTGCAGGTCACGATGAAAGAACTTGAGCAGGGAGCTCAGCAGCTCCGCGCGATGTTCCAGGTTCTCATCACTGATATTTCGATCGGTTCCAACGGCCTGAAAGCGAGGAAAGCCAGTTAGGATCGGATCTGTTGTTGCTGCTGTCCCCCCACTCACCAGTGTGAAGCGTCCGAATTCCTTGAGCACAAACTTGCCATTCTGCAAGGCCAGAACGCGTGGCTTGAAGAAGCAGTCCTTGAGGAAGTACGTCGTTCCCATCAACTGGCCGCAGAGGGCCACCTTCTGGTAGTCGGAGACCCAGCTGGGATGGAAGTACAGCACCGCCTTAATCGGATCATCCGCCTCTTCCTTCAGGCACTCCGTGTCGTAGACAAACACAATCATTGTTTCCCTGTGCACGAGAAAGAGCAGAAAAACGTCACAAATCGCTGGGTTTAGATCCACAGTTTACGAGTCACTGGCTGCACCTATCGGAAGGAGGCTTCTGTGGCTGCTGGTGGTGCCGCCAGCGCCTGTGGCTGCGGCTCCGCTGCCTTCGCCAATCTTTAAACATTGCTTCTGCTGCTGCTATGACAACAATCTACGAATATTTCGGCAATTCCGGGACAAGTCTAACGCTGCATCGTGGCAGCTTATCTACGTCTGCGTCGTTGCTGCTGCTGCTGCCTGCTCCGGCTGCCGATTGATAAGTCAACAAGCCAATACCGCGACAGAGTGCCAACTGTGTGGTCTAGCCTGGTCGGGTCGGTCGCTCGTAAATGTGATATGTGATATGGGAGAGCTGAGTGAACGTTCAGCATTCCGCTCACGATTGTAGAGCTACAGCTGCTGCTGGAAGTGTACCCAAAGGTGAGGCACTGAGAACTGAGGTGAAAGCTTCAGCTTGTATTGTAAATTTACAATCGCTGCGGTTGTGTCGGGGGTGGTGTGTAATATGTAAATTCATATACATTTGCCCATGAATCGATCACGCGACGTAATTCAATGCCAAATGTATCATTTACAGTTGCAGGCGGGCGCCTAGAGCTACAGCAGCAATAGAAGATAGCGGAAAGAGAGCGAGAAAATAGGTTTTAGAGCGACCAGCAATTCAGCAGGCAACAGTTTGAGAGGTTTCAAGAGAGTCTGAAACTCACCACTAACAAACAGTTCTAGCAGCTTCTACTCTAGCCAGAGTTTTACAGCCACTATCAAGGGACAATCCAAAGTTATTTATTGTTTGTTTTTATTTCAAGAAAATGTTAACCGACAATGGATTTGAGAACAGTACCAGGCAGCCCCAGCCCCAGGATAGGAGGCGAGTCCGTGGCCGTAGCCTTCTCATATCTATACTGGGCCACATAGCCATTGGGACCAGCCTCATAGAGCACCTCCAATTCGAGGCCTTGATCGGCAAACGTCTGACTTAGCGAGCCCCTGACCTGAAGCACACCCGGATCAATCAGCTCCACGTACTCCTCACGCGTTGCCATATCCGGAAGATATATCCTATGAGAATAAAAGTCGCATTGAGCGCAGTCTCTGTTGTTCCATGTCCAGTATCTACCTCAGAGAGTACATGGTTTCCTCCGGCTCGAGTTGGAAATCTTCCAAGTCAATGTGCGGCACGAGCTGTGCAGCAGGTTGGGGCGCCGCGATGGAGCCATTCAGAAAAACTGAAAACACTAGCAGCTAAACGAGAGATTAGCGGAGATCTTTGAGGGGAGTCGGTAGCTCACCGTGCTAAACAGCGTAGCAGAAGACATGTCCGTGGCTGATGCTTTGCCCGTGGCTGTTGGCTTGAGACTGATAAGTCCAGCTTTTATGCATCTTAGCCGAAAACTGGCTTTAACGTGCTAACTATTGCTTGAACAGACGTCAGTCACTAATACTAAACTGGATTCCAACGATATTCGATCGTTTAACATTAGTTATGTTTTGTTTTAAAAAAAAACAGTGTAAGATTCTGTTTCTGGAGGGGTTTTATTCATTCAAGAGATTCGCTTTAGAGCTAGCCCACCGAAGACTTTAAGGCATTTGGACTAAGGAATTGCGGCAGTTGGGGCGGCGGTGTTGGCGGGCCCTTGCCATACGTATACTTGGCCACGTAGCCATCGGGTCCAGCCCGGTAGGTGACCACCAGTGAAGTGCCCAGCTCCTCGAATGGCTGATTGATGACACCCTCAACTTGCAGCAGCCCCGGAGCAATCTCCTTCACAGATTCCCGGCGAATAGTCCCATCCGGATGCTGAATGCTATGAAACCCGGGAAGAAGTGATGAATCAGAATCAACCGTTGAATCGATTGTCGCTCGAATTGCGGTACCTGAGGTAGTACGTGTTCTCGAGGGGCTCCAACTGGAAGCCATTAGTGCGAATTTGTGGCACGAGTGTTGGAGGCGCCGATGCCGACAGGTGCACGAGCAGAATCACAAGGAGCTATGCAAAAGATTGAAGTCTGCTTGAAGCGGATCTTGCCGACTCATTTGGCCTTACTCACTGCGCACAATCCACAAGGCAGAGGCAAAGACAGAGACAGAGACATGATGGCCTATCTATGGTCGACTCGAAACTGTCTAGTCGACGACCCCCAACTCATCTTTATGCCGAATGTAGTCAGACGGTATAATTAACAGGGAAACAAGTTTTGATTTTGAATGAAGATAGAAAAAATCACATCACACAAGCGCTTGTCCACCTACAAAAAGGTGGAGAGAGACGTCAAGGGATTGTCTCTTTCCCATGCCACTTCGGGGTTAAAATTTGTTCAATAAGATAACAATCAATCCGGTAGATCGTCTAAAAAGCAATTACGACCACTTGCTAGCCTTTAAATCAATTTGCAAAATCATCTTGGTACGAGCAGTCCGCCAAAAAGCTCTGACTGCGTCCAATCTAAGGGAATTCCCCACCATCTGTTTGTACGTGTGACAAAAGCACTTTCAGTGCTCCATCCAGACACAAGTTATCTTTCAATGTCTCTATGTCAATGCAAAGTGCATTCATTTGGTGGTGCTGATTGAGTCCTTGACATTCAATACATTCAATACATTTCACCTGCATCCGCATCTGTATCTTATCAATATCGATTAGTTTTCTCGGCTTGTTGGGGCTTCCTTACGGCATTTTCATAAATGCGCATGCCGGGGCGTGGATGTGAGTAGGCGGCAGCTCAAAACAAACACCGAAATGCCACCACATACACACACAAAAGCCGCCCACTCACAGATACACCCACGCAGGTAAAATTTCACATCTGTCTGGAAAATTAAATGATTTCACTCACTTTGTACCCATTTTGAATTGCACTGGTCGTCCTGGTTGTTTGGTTTTATTGCACTTTATTTTTACTTGAGTTTATCCATATTATTTATTTATTATTTTTGTATTTAAACACGAATTGGGGGTGGTCGCCAGTGTGACAGCGGAGTTATCGATCAAATATACTGCAAAACCCTTACAAATATACCATAATATACCTTCTCATTTCAAAAATATACCGTAAAAATACCGTAGTCTTAAATCATATTCCTTGATTTTGATGTTCTATTTGATATTGCTAGCTAGTTAGGAGTCTCAGCGCCAAAACTATAATTTTATCCGATTTATCAATCATTGATTTTTGTTGACGAAGGCAACCAAGGTGTTGCATTGGAGAGGTGTTCTTAAATTTTCCGATGAGAATATCTTCCGTGTCTGCGTATTGGGCTAAAAAAAATACATTATTTTTCATCAGTATATTTTAAGGTATATTTTGAACATTAAAAAGTATATTTCGGTATATTTTCGAGGCCCCCTACGGTATATTTTATAGATAGTTTCGCGGTCACACTGAAAATAAAATGGCCGTCAAAGTGTGAAGTGTATACATTTTTTCGTGTTCCGTGTTTTCGCTTAATTTGATCATTTATTTAAATGTTTTTATGAATTTTGGTGAGTTGAAAGGGCACACAAATGCCTGCGAAATGAGTGCAGTGAAAAGAAGGTGCAAATATAGTGCGAGGATGGCTAGGAAAAGTGTCTAAAGTAGGCGATCTACATACAAATCAAACCAAATCCCAACCCCCGCACAGCGTCCCGTAGCGTTCGTACACACCCAGAGAGACGCAGAGGCATATAAAAGCAACAAACAGGTTTTTATTGTGTACAGACGTGTGTTTTTTCCTCCTCACAATAATTTATGCGCATGCAACAACAACGCATACACATATAAACAAAACCCAACATGAAGCTAAAGCTGAAGCTGAAGCTGAAGCAAGCATAAAAAACAAGTAATACAAGAAAATAAATCGTAGTGGTGTGTGCATGTGTGCGTTTATGCTGTTTCGTGTGTGAGTAAACGCTGTAAACAGCAGCAACAGCCAACAAGAAGCAGCAGCAGCAGCAACCAAAGTGGTAAAGTGGTAAAGTCGGTGGCTGGCTCGACTCGCTCCACTCGCTTGGCCAAGAAGTGACGCGACGCGACTTTATGCTACGCTCTTATAGCTACAGGTGAATTGGACTTGTTTTTCGAAGCGCTGTGGCCTGTGCTGTTCTGTGCTTTGCTTCGAGGCGGTGGCTAGGCAGCCAGCAATTATGGCAAAGTGTGTGTGTTGGGTGTCGGTGGTAGTGTGTGTCTAAGCCAAGAACTGTAAAACGAGTTTGATGTTCAAAAAAATCTAATAAATTAACAGCATAATCAATTTATGGTGCGCCGCGCCACACATTGACAAACTGTAAAACTGTAAAAAGGTGTCCAAGCGAACGGTAAAGCAGCACCCAGTCTCCATCTCTCTCTCTCTTTCTACCCCCTGTCCAAGTGCGTTGCAAGTCAAGTGTCAAACCCGAAAGTGGAAGTGGAACGCGTCCCACTTAACCCCACAGTGCAAGCTGTCCAAATTGTTTGCTGTTTGATTAGAAGAGGAGAGCAGAGGAGAGGAGAGAAGTGAATGCAAAGAAGAATTGTGACACCACTGGAAACTTGGGCTCCGTTCCGCTCCCACGTTTCACGTTCCGTATCAATATTGATTGTTCGTTTGTTCGATGTTTTTTGTGAATGAAAAACTTGTCGCGCCATATTCGTTACGCTCGTTTACCGCCCGTGTTTTTGTGTACTCCAAATGCTATAATGTGTAAAGTTTAAGCTGAATCATCTCTACATCTATGGCTGCCACATTTGTCCGACAAACTGGTTCTCCACCTCATGATTCATCTCTGAATGTTTTGGAATACATCGGAAGTCCGGTGATAATACTACGCCTCTGTCTCGCCTCTCCCCGCCTCGCTAGTTTCCTTTATGTACTCATATTTTGATATGTGGAAATGGAGGAAAAGCCAGTGCAACGAACCAACGCGTTGATAAGAAAGGAAACAACAGCAGCATAAATATTAAATTCAAGTAAAGTAATTTCAGAATTGATTGCATGCTGTATGCATTATGCATTACATCAGCGACAAGAGCCCAAAAGCTACAGATAGCCAGCCAGCTTGACTCCATAAGGCAACATCCACTTGAATCCACTCGAGTCCACCTGTTGCCACTTGTTTCGTCTTAATGAAAACGCCCACGGACCTGCGACTTGCTTTTGCTGCCAGACCCAAAACTGGTTGTTTGTTTCTCGAGTGCCCGCCAGTGTGCTGGGCTCACGTTTGTCCGCTGTGGGCGATGCGATGCGATGCCTGTGCCGAGTATCTATGTGTCTGTATGCCATATCTAATAATTACACGCGAAAATCAATTTCCCATTGATCACGTACGAGTACGTATTATACTGTAAAAAGACAGTTTCATAGTTCGTTGTATTTTTTATGGTAGTTTGCTGCTGCTCGAGAGAGCTATCTACAGTCTCGCACTTTCCGCACGTTCTCTGCCGACACCCCGGGAAGAGATAGCAGCAGCCCAGACGGGCATAGAGAATAGAGGAGAATCACAAGCAAATGTCAAACGTGACACACTTTTCACCACTATCTTGATGGAAGAAGCTGTTATCTCTGCCCTGAGCATCGTCTGTTCAAACTGCTGCTTATCAGTCAAAGTAGAGAGTGGACCTGTGGACACACACACAATACTCGCACACACACACACTCGCGAGTAACCCGATCTCGAATTCGAGTTATAGTAATTAATGCCAGACTGCCAGACGACGACCAGTTGGGCCATAATTGTATTTGTATTTGTATTTTTATGGGCCGGCAGAAGCGGAACGGACTTCCTGGCATTGAACCGAATGCGGCTTATGAAATATGAGAACCTCCCCAACTAAAACCGAAAATATGACCATTTTAGATTAAGCCGCAGCTGGTATACCCTTGTAATTAAGCTCAAGTGTCGCTAGACATACCCTTTAGGAGAGTGTTTACCGAGCACATAAACATATCAGACTCTATAAAGTAGGTCCATGAATGATTAGCCGAGTTTCTCTGTGCAAACAAGCATCTCACACACATGACTGGAAGGCCTTGTAGAGCGCGGAACTGCCACAATGCCATCATAGTTTTATGGCGTGTTTGGGTGATAAATTCCCCTTGAAGATAACCATGGCTGTGGCTATATAGTACTGATGAATATGGACCCAAATGAAGCCACCTCATCGTATAGGTGACATCCGAAACGAGGCAGCAGCAGAACATGGACAAGTTGAACGGAAATTATGGTGGAAGCCATAAGACTGATCGACCCGAGTGCTAGCTAAAGTTTCAGCATACCGCTTAAAGCATTTTTTGCTTAATTTATTCATGTAAAATGTCTCCAAGCTGTCGAGGGAGAGTACACTCTCTTGGCCGAGCCCAGACCCATTCGCTTTTGGCCACCAACAGTTCGTGAATTTCTCTGCCCTCACAAAGCCACAAAAAAACACATCACAGGGGAATGATAAATTGACCAGCTCAAGAGGGTATTCAAATGTAATTTATAATATTTATCATGCACTTTTATGGTGTGTTTGTACGTGTTCTAAAGGCCAGCGATGCGAGGCAACGGCGCAACCCCCATAATTCGAACACATTAAGCGACGGCCCAAGAGATGGGCCAAGAGTCGCGGCGGGTCACTTGACCTGTGACTGGCTGAATGACTGAGAGGCGGAGTGGCCAAGTGGCGGTGGCTGAGCCGTGAAAAGCCTTCGCTTGGGAAAGACGACACCAGCAACCACCAAAGAAGTCGAAAAAAGACGAATCTTTGCCGTCCATCCATTTACTGAGAGGCGAAACAACAAGTAGTTGATTGTTGCTGCTGCTGTCGGCAGTGGTGGTGGTGATGTTGACCTTCAATTGGCCAATAAAGCAATTTATCGACGAACTGTCAGGTAAAAGTTGTCCAACTGTAACCGAGCGACGCGACGCGACCCGACTGGGTGCGTGAGAAACTATAACATTCGTTCGTGTTTATCTTAATGTGAAAAGATAACCTGAAGACACACATGTGGAGATTGTAATGGAAATTACGTGTGTGTGTGAATGAGAAAAACACACCTATCTATTCCGTGGATATTCGGTGTTCGTCACAGAGGGAGGACGGAAGGAAGAGCCGGGGGGGAATGTACGTGGCACGTCCTGTAAAATATCATTGTAACCGCCGCGCCGGTGAGCGCTGATTAGAAGGGAAATTGGCGGAAAATACCGAACGTGATTCCCCACAAAACCCAAAGGTTTTCCTTGTGAGTCATAGGAAAAGAGCATGACACGACAGACAGGAGCAGGAGACACGAAATACACACACACAGACACATAGATTCGTACCTACAAGCAGAGCAGTGCTGCTCAAACTGTTACGCGGCAATGGCTTTGAAAGTGTGTGTCCGGCAGGGCAGGGCAGGGCAGGCGGCGGCTTTCTTTGTTTGCTGTTTGCATTTTCGTGTTCAGTGTTTGCCCAGTTCATCCCACGCGAGGTTCGTAGTTCGTTTCGTGGTCGAAATCTGCAATAAAAACAAGGGAAAAACAGCCAAAAAAGAAAGTGTGCAGAATTCACAAGTAGCCGACAAAAATAATAAAAGACAAAACAAGTTTTTTGTTTGTTGATTGTAATCGTTATATAAGATCACATATAATTAGCTGATTCGGTAATGAAATGAGACCAAACTAAATAGTGAAATCAAATTTGAAATTAAGCAAATTTTATAGCAGCAAAGTTATAGCAAACGTTTGGATTTATGGTTTTAAGACAGCCATAAAAGTGAATATGACCTTGAATGTGGTAGTTTCCAATGAAGTTCAAGCGCAGGCCACCGAAATGTATGGTGTTAAAAAATAAATCAAATGAAATTACACAAAGTTATGCTCCAGCAGAGCTGCTAAATATATAATTAACACACACGACGCTGCAATTATTTAATTTAACACTCAAAGTTATGGAGCTTAAGCAAAACCAGACCGATTAATATTTAATAATTATTTAATTTAATTTGATTACATTTATCAAATGAAGAAACGAATGGGTTTTCCCATTTGCGGATATCGCTGCCAATCTGTGGCACTGCCATCCCCATCCGTTCCGGTTGCACTCTTCTTGCACGCTGCTGATGAGGTCTTGTGGTCTCGCGTATTCCAATTACTTCTAACACACTTTCCTTCCATCTCTCCATCTTCATTGCAGATTTTGCGTTTTCCTTTTGCGTCGCCAGCTAATTGCATTAAAATAAAACCAACAACAACATACACATTGTTGTCGTTGTTGTTGTTTGGTGTAAATTATTGTGTCGTCGTTGTCACCGGACAGCAGCGGACAGCGGCAACTCAACACACACACGAGGAGTGTACTTGTTGCAAATTACAAGCCATGCCAGCAGCAGCAGCAGCTGCAGCAGCAACAGCAATCACAACAGCAACTATCAGCGACAATGGCAGACATCAGAATGAGAAACGTCAGTGATTAAAACCAGTCAGCGAGGCCAGGCCCCAGCCAGGCGGCCAGTATTGCCGTGCCAGCCCCATTGGCACCACTCCAGCGGCAGCAACAGCGACAGCAGCACCAGCCCAGACCAAGCTTCAAGCGAGTGGCCGGCACAAGACGCTGCTGAATCATCAGAATAGCAACAGAAATAGCGACAGCAATCGAGCCATAGCACAAGTAGTTGCTTGCTCAAGTGCGATCAGAGCAGGGCAGACATCTCCAATTGAGCTCAAAAGAGGGCGATAGACATCAGCCTTTGGCTTAAGCTACAGCATCAGCTTGAAGAGACCTTCAGCGTTCATCGTCGTCAACAACAATGCTAATTACTGGACACAGCAGCCGCCCTGGCACTGGGCTACGGCTCATCATCTGCTGCCTAGGCCTGACAGTCGTCGTTGCCTGGATGCCCGATGTGCGACCCGATTTGCAAACAAGTATGTGTATGCCCATGCCAGATACCCTAATCCCCCCAATCTAATAATTATCTGTTTATTTTTGTGTCACTCGTTGGCGGCTTTTTGCTGTATTTGTGTTTGTTTTCGCGCTTCTGCTCTCGTGGCCTGGTGCTGCTGGCCTTTTATCAATGACAAGCAGCAGCTGCCTTGCCTCGAGCTGTGGCTTGGCCCGGGCTCTGCTCTGCTCTGAGATTTTCCAAGCTGCTTATCGTGCTTAATTTTTCGCAATGCTTGCAACAAATGAGCATTTCCTCTGAAGCAAAAGTCCGAAATGCCGCAACAAAAAACGTTTTCAAACAAATTTTGTGGTGTCTGCTGAGGGGGGACACAACAAGACACGACACGAGTTTCAGTTCTGTTAAATAAACACATTTGGATGAGGCATAATTAAGGCCTTTAATCGCTAACCTTTCATCTCTGCTGAAATCGCATTTAACAACCAATCCGATTGTGTTTCTTTATTTATTCCTTTTCTCTTGCAGAACAAGATAAAATCTTGGCCCATTTTGTTGGCAACTCGACGGACTACTTCAAGATCTTGGATCACAACGATGAGAGTGTTCTGGTTGGTGCCAAGTAAGTACATTTCTATTCCCTGCTAAATCTACTAGACATTCGTGCCATAAAGAACTTAGAATTCCTCCTACCTGGCACGAGGCAGCCGCCGCACATATTTATAAAACGAAATAAAAGCAAAGTTCGATTCGCGGAATAATTAATGCGCCATTGGGGAAAAAACAACCAAACCAACGCCTCTGCCACGCCCATGTGTATGTGTTGGCTGTTTTTCTGCTGTTTGTTGTTTGGTTTTCATTTAGCGTCAAGTGCAAATGTAGCATTTATCATGCACTCTTTCCTGGAACCCCTAGATACTATTCGTATCCCCAGTGCGAACTTGTTTTGATTTTACTCATTGGGCTCCCAATGGGCTGCCGTCATACGAACCGCATTTTATCACGCTGCCTGCCTGCCCAGATATATTTATGGCAAGAAATGTATAATTATCATAATGCAGTAGGGTCTGTCCATAATTTACATACATATTGCCACATTTATCGCTGATCCATCTGAACGCCAACTGCTAAACGAAGCAACAAATTTGAAACTAACTTTGCCAGACGCTGTGGGGCCAGCCAGCCAGCAGATGCCTCAGCAATAATTAGCCAAACAAGCGCACAGAAAATTATATAATTGTATATACAAGTTCTAATTATTTGCACAAAAAGAACCTTGAAATTGATGACTGCCTGAGTGGATGAGTCTCTGTGTCTGCCTCATTTTGGCCTCTCTGGCGGCTGAGGCTTCTGCTTCGGCTTCTGCTGCGGCTTCCCAATTAGCAGTCCAGGCACACGCACACACGCCATAAGCGAATTAATTCCAGACATTTTTGTACTAATTCAATTGTTGTTTCGCCTCTACAGGGACGTCATCTATAATGTCAGCCTGCATGGACTGAGGGAGATCAGCCGCTTGGAGTGGCACAGCACGGATGCGGACAGGGAGCTGTGCGCCCTGAAAGGCAAGCACGAATGGGACTGCCATAATTATTTGCGTGTCTTTGCAAAGCGAGACGACGGCCAGGTGCTGCTCTGCGGCACAAATTCGTACAAGCCACGCTGTCGTCATTATGGCCAGGTGGAGAGTGCGTCCGAGGATGCTGCCGCCTCGGGGCAGAGCATTGGCATGCACTACGAGATCACCAGGGATGTGGAGGCGCAAGGCCTGTGTCCCTACAGTCCGGCACACAACAGCACGTATGCCTATGCCGACGGCCAGTTGTACAGTGCCACGGTGGCGGACTTCTCCGGCGGCGATCCGCTCATCTACCGCGAGAACCTGCGCACCGAGCAGTACGATCTCAAGCAACTCAACCAGCCGGACTTTGTCGGCACCATCGAGCGGAAGGGCTTTGTGCTGTTCTTCTTCCGCGAACTGTCGATGGAGTTCATGAACTTTGGCAAGGCCGTCTACTCGCGGGTGGCGCGAGTCTGCAAAAACGATCGGGGAGGACCCTACAACCATGGCAAGAGCTGGACCTCGTTCCTGAAGGCGCGCCTCAACTGCTCGGTGCCCGGCGACTTTCCCTTCTACTTCGATGAGATCCGTAAGTGGAAGAGTCACTCCCATTGGCAGCAGTCCGTTCTCATTCACTTTTATTCTCATCTACAGAGGCCATTAGTCCGATTGTGGAGCGGGGAGCAGATTCCCTGGTCTATGCCGTATTCACCACCTCAGTGAATGCCATTCCGGGCTCGGCGGTGTGTGCCTTCAACGTGGACGATATACTGGCAGCCTTCGATGGAGACTTCAAGTCGCAGAAGGATTCCCAGTCCCATTGGCTGCCGGTGGAGAGGGAGGCTGTGCCCAAGCCGCGACCGGGCCAGTGTGTAGAGGATTCCCGCACGCTCACCAGCATCGCTGTGAACTTTGTCAAGAATCATCCGCTGATGGAGAAGGCCGTGCCGGCAGTGCACAGGCGTCCCCTGCTGACCAAAGTGAATCTCCACCACCGCCTCACGGCCATTGCTGTGGATCCTCAGATCAAGGCGCTCAACGGCGCCCACTACGACGTCATCTACAGTGGCACGGACGATGGCAAGGTGACAAAGTTCATCAACATCCTGAACACGCACCCGAACTCCACTGTGGATCGCCTCAAGACAGTCGTCATATCGGAAATGCAGGTGCTGCCATTGGGCACGCCCATCCGGGAGCTTGTGATCTCCTCCAAGAAGAACGCCCTGGTTGTGGTGAGCGACGGCAGCCTGGTCAGTGTGCCGCTGCATCATTGCACGCTCATTGTCGACTGCGTCGGCTGCCTGAGTCTCCAGGATCCCATTTGCGCCTGGGATCTGCAGACACACGAGTGCAAGAATCTCGCCACCAGTCAGCACAAATTCGGCACAAAGACGTACCTGCAGAGCCTGAACACCACCAAGAAGGCGGCTGCCTCCCTCTGCCCCAATATGCCCCGTGATGGCCCAGGCGCCGAAACTGTTAGCTTCGTCACCATTGCGCCAGCACCAACGGAGGAGCAGAAGCTGCTGTACTCGAATGTTGGCGCCGCGGCGGGCAGCCAGCCCAGCTTGGAGCAGCAGCCAACGGGTGGCGATGACTTTGGCATGAACAAGATTACGCTGACCTCAATGGATCCCGAGGAGGACATAATTAATCTGAACGGTAGGTTGCCTGATGCTTGATTGCCGATGCTTGAACTAACATTTGTTCTATTTGTTCCACCCAGTAGATCCACAGAAATCGATTGCCAGCGTGGATGAAATCAAGCAGGCCTCCAGTCCGGGCACCATGGTGCTCATGATTGTCGTTTTCATCACCTTCTTTGTGGGTGGATGCGTGGGCATTGCGTGTGTCAAGGCAAAGAACCGCTTGGAGGGCCAAATGGACGACAGCCACCACAATCACTTTGGCAAACCAATGTAAGTGTGGCTCACATCGCTCTCCAGCTGTGGAAGTTATTTTAACCACGAATGCTTTTGCAGACAATTTAAAAACCAGAATAGCGGCAAGGATATCAATCTGCTGATGGGCTCCAATGCCTATGTCACCACACAGAAAACGCCGAATTTGGATCTGGAAAAGGATCGCAGTCATGAGTGCAAGAACTCCACAGAACATTTGGAAAAGGAGCTGCCCTGCAAGACGTCCACGCTAACGAAAGTGAAACGCACTTACATTTAATGCGCTAGCAGGAGAAGCTGCAGCAGCAGCAGCAGCAGCTCTCTGCAAAATTAGTCGAATTTCTATATATTCTATAACATATTTTCGTTGTTTATGTTGCTGTTAGTAACCCGAAACCCCACCACATCCCTCGAATGGAACAGACAACAGCTTCGGGGATGCGTTTGAAACGCGTCTCGAGAGCAGAGGGCGCAGAAGCTGTTGCACCTATTTTTATACCCGGTACTCGAAGAGTAAATAGGGTATATTGTATTTGTGCACATAACGGTTGTATGTAACGCACAGAAGGAAACGTTCCCGACCCCATAAAGTATATATATTCTTGATCAGCATCAATAGCCGAGTCGATTGAGCCATGTCTGTCTGTCCGTCTGTCCGTCTGTCCGTCTGTCCGTCTGTCCGTCCGTCCGTCTTGTTTGTCGGCTAGTTCTCAGAGACTATAAGAGCTAGAGCCACCAAATTTTGGCACCAGACTGCTGTATGCTCACACTGAAACCAGTGTATTTCAAAATGAGCCACGCCCCTTTCCGCCTCCGCAAAAGGGCGAAAACCTCCCAAATCTACAATTTTGAAGATAACAGAAAACTAAAAACGCCATTCCGTGGGGAATGACCATATCTATCAGATCACCAAATTGGGATCCAATTGGATCATTATTATAGCCACAATGGAGAAATTAATTTTCAGTGGCCAAACCCACCCCGTCCCGCAGCATTCACACTCTGCTTCGCGCTGTTTATGGCCTGGCCCCTGACACGTCACTGCCTCTGCCTCTGCCGCTGCCTCTGCCCTGACTCTGCCGCTGCCTCTGCAGTGTGTGTCTATAGGGGAGGGTGGCGAGCTAAAGGAGCGTGTTGGCGTGAGCAGTGTTGTTGATGTAGATGACAGATGAAGAAAAAATGTAAAATTTGACAAATAACCGCTAAAGTGCAGATGTAGTACTGAGTGCCGGGTATAAAAGTTGTGACGCGTAAGAAGCGTCTCACACGTCCCTTCTCGTTTTTATTTGTTAGCCTCTAATATAATTTAATTGTATGTATTAATTGTGTAAGCTAAGGTTAATTGGCAAAATTTAGTTAAATTTATTGACAACAAAATTCGCGGGCTGCTGCCTCAGCGCGGGGCCAAGCAATCCGCAATTCCCTTTACGCCGACACTTCTCTGTCCAAGCTGGAAGTGCTTGCGCCCCGGGCTCAAGGAGACGCAGCCCAGACATGTCGGGCCGCCCCTTATGTGTATTCTATATGTATATTCTGTAAGTGCAAATATTAGAGCTACACACCCACACACATATCACGGTAGATACCCCAAACAGCATGTGGCCCAACCCGCAGCTCGAATAATTTCTCGAAATTCAAACGAATGTTCTGCAAGTATTTTGTTAGACTGAATGTTTACTTTTTTCTGTATAATTGTGTTTTTTGTGGAGAACTAACATGCGAATGCGAACGACATAGACCGTGCAGTAGGTCTATGATTTGTGGCTAACAAAAGCGTAAAAATTGTATCTAACATAAGCTCAATAAGGAATTGAAAATAGAAATGTATTTTTGATAGTACTACTGTATAAGCTAGGCTAAGCTACGAACAAAACTTCTATGAGGCTGTTTGATATGAACTGAGTCCCGCAGCCCCCAACATCATCATCATTATGATGTTAAAAAATACGCACAAAAATAAAAAAAAAACAAAAATAAAATATAATCTGATGAAACAGCAAGCCTTATAAGTAACGTACAATAGAGTGTCGAATATAGGCCTTAAATATATATAAAGAAGAATCTGGCAGAGATTATTTTTGCCAGAATAAATCAGCATTTTAATATTTTTAATATGTGTACGTTTTAAGCTGTTGTCCGTCCCACTGAAGATTTTACATGAAACAATGTACAATGGCAATTCTATTTTATAAAGTGTAAAATCCAATTTTCGTATAAATAATACATAAACATATATATTTTTATATGCATGTCTATGCCTAGTGTCTAAAGAATCTACGCATAAGTAAACATGAACAAAGCTTCACATAAAATATTTTGAAAACCAACAAAAAAAGTAATATAATCGTAAAGGAAAAGAAAAATTCTCATATTGTGATAGATTTTATTGAAATTTTATATTGATGAAATGCGATGCCTTTTTGGTTAAAAAACAATGATAGAGTCTGATTGCATGCATGATAATATACATACCTGTCTATAGGAGATCCTCCGATTGGAGGATAAAATCACAAGATGGAACAAACTTCCATCGTGCAGAATTTTAAAGATTTTTTTATTGTGTATCCTGTACTTTGTATATTGTTTTATGTGTATGTATGGTATGTACAACCCGATAAGCAATTCGAAAATTTAATAAAGTCATTTTTTCAAATACTTTGAATTAATTCTAGGGAATCTCGAAAATCCCATTATCCAATGCTGAAGGAAAATATTTTAAATCTTCCGCAATTTCGGACATCGAGGCTTTCGATACCCCATTTTTCGATAGGAATATGATTTCCGATAAACAAATAACATTAACCCATTGACGACCATGAGGGTATTTAAAACATACACGAAATATATTAAACTTAAACAATTTTATTGCAGTTCAGGTGGAAAATATTATTATAAGTTTGGGTGGTGAGTGAAGAAAAAAGATGTATCTACGCAGAGAGTTCACAAACATTATTTTTTAATTCGAGTTGTTTACCTGTTTAATTAGAGGGGGGTGAAGTGGGTTAACTTATGGTATATCGGTATATTTAATAAACCTGCCGGTATATTATGGTAAATTTGCTTGCACGTGCATTTGAATGTCTCCAAACAAAAGTTGTTTTTAGCGCATAACTAATCCATTTTAACATAAATGCAGTGATCCGTAAGTATATGTAAGCAACAATAGAATGGCAGCCATAACGGAGAAGTCGAAAGACACAAACACATTTCGGGTAAGTGGCCAGAGAAGTCTCACGTGTTGCGCAGCGGCTCACATTTTTGCACCTTCTGCCTGCAGTTCAAGTCGTTCGGAGATCGCGTGAATGAAATCGACTTGCGCCACCTGGCCCTGTACCACATTGGGCACAGGAACGAGGAGCTCGACGAGGAGGAGGACGAGACCTACTTCCAGCAGACACTCCAGAAATGGAACGTCCTCAACCTCACGGAGGAGTACAACTACTTCAGCAAGCGCTGCCGGAAGATCGTCACCCTGCCGCAGCTGCTGCACCAGAAGGACTTTGTTATCGATCTGCTGCTGGAGCGACTCTCCACAGCCACGAATCTGTCGCAGCAGCCGCTGCTGGAACTTCTCTATGTCCTGGCACGTGACCTGCGCGAGGAATTCTATCCCTACTTCCAGCGTGTGCTGGACCGTCTCATCTGCCTGCTCAACACCCAGGATGCCGAGCAGCTGGAGTGGACTCTGATATGCCTCGCCCATCTGTTCAAGACTCTGAAGCCCTACCTGAAGCGGAACATTGGCATTGTCTTCAACGCCATTCTGCCCCTCCTGGACGAGCAGCACTACGCCGAGCATGTGATCAACTTTGCTGTTGAGTGCTTCGCGTACATTGCCCGTGATGTGCGCGACTTTCCCCGCTTTCTGGCCTACGTGCTGAAGACAGTGCTGCGGGAGCAGGTCGAGAGTGTCCACGGCTGTGGCAGGCTGATCTACGAGATACTTCGAGGCGTCAACGGACAACTGCACAACTCGGCTGCGGATATCTTTGCCCATGTGCTGGAGGTGCTCGTCAGCCGGGATGACAGCCACAACACGGCGGCACAGGCAGAGCTCTTGGGCGACATTGTGGAGTATTCCCTGGGTCTGCTCTTGAGCTTCCTACGCCCCGATCAGAGCGGCGTGCTCTGGCAACAGCTCTGCTCTGCAGCGAACCGCGAGGGCGTCGACGCTGCACGACTGATTGACTTGATGCTGCCCCTGGTCACGCACAAGGATGGACGCTATGTGGCTGAGCTGCCTCTGCTCGTTCCCACGCTGCTGAAGTTGCTGGAGCGTAGCGCAGATCCCCTTGCACCCGCTAACAACGCTGGTGACCAGCCTGCTTAAGGCGCAGCAAGCGCAACTGGCGCAGCTGGATGCCAGTCGGCTGCTGCAGAAGCTGTTGGCCACAAGCAGAGTATCCGCGGATGTGTATGAGGACTCCATTCTGCAGCTACTCGACTATCAGCAGTTTGAGATCTTGGTTCTGCCGCACGTCCTCAGCTACTACGAGGAGAAGCGACTGCCCAGAGCCTTGGAGCTGCTGGCTCGGATTGTGCAGCACAAGAGGCCGCTGCAGGTGGATGGAACATCACTCTCCCACTGGACAGTCTATCCGCTGCAGCTGAAGCAGAAAGAGACCATCAAAAGCGTGGAGCAGCAGCTCCTCACCCTGGATGTGGCCACAGAGGAGCACCTGCTGCTCCTGCTGCTGGCTCCCCATCTGCGGGGCTTCAGCAAGCAGTCGCTGGAGCAGACACTCCAATCGAACATCGAAGAACGCCTGCGCAGCCCCAACTCGGACTACACTCTGCTGCTGCTGCTGCTGCAGACCCATGCGCTGCTCAAGTTCAAGCTTCCCGCTGCACTGGCCTCCAAGCTGCATGTGTTCCTCACGCCCGAACTGGCCAAAGACATCCGAGCCGTGGCCTGTCTGCAGCTGCTGCTGCTGGAAACCCCAACGAAAGAGCTCTCCGCCTCCGAAGAACTACTGACTGCCGTCTGCACGCTGCTCAGCCAGCCGCAGGCGCAGTACCGACGCATAGCAGCGCACTGCCTGGACCTGCTGAACGCAGGGAGTAAGTGCAATCCCTACGCGCACTTCTACGCCGCTTCCTGCGTGGAGCCCACGGTGCACAACTACCGCGAGCTGCTCCTCGAGCTGCAGCAACTGGAGCCGGCATCCGCCCAGTTCAAGCAGTACTCCCAGCTGCCCCACTTCAAGGAGCACGCGGTGAGCCTGCTCCTCGGGCTGCTCTACAACAACTTTAAGTTTGTGTGGGCCCCGGTCCAGCAGCTGCTGTCCGCCTACGCGAAGGCAATGGGAACAGACGAGTTCTGGAATCTCTTCAGGGCGCAACTCCTCGAGACAGTCGCCTGCATAGACTACGAAGTGAACTCCAGCAGCCTGCTGCAACAGCCGCAACGGGAGGGGTATGTGTCCGCTGCACTGACCCTGCTCCTGCCCGAGGCTGGGGCGCAGCAGCTGAGCCTGCAGCAGGCGCTCAACTATCGCCAACTGCTGTGGCAGAGCCTGCCCAAGCTGGGAGCTCTGGCCGAGGTGAAGAATGCCGATGTGGTGCGACTCTTCCTGCAGTTCGTCGAGCAGGAGTACCGCGCACAGCTGGAGAGGACGGAGCACACCTGGAACGTCAACGAAGCAACAGGTAGGCGTAGCAGTTCCTTGTACATCGAATCATCATTGAATCTCCTTCTTCCTCTGCAGCGGAAGACGTTGAAGCCGACGAGGATGAGGAGAATGAAGCGCCGAGCGGAGTTCGCTCCCGCCAGAAGCGGCGCACACACAATGTCCATGCCAAGTTCATACTCCAAACGCTGCAGCTGAAGCTGGCCTGCTTCGTGTCGCAGCCGAACCCCAAGGCCCTGCACCGACAGGCCGAGATGCATGCCTTCTATCTGGAGCTGTTGGCCGGGCCCAATGCGCAGCTGCAGCAGCTGGCCCTCGACTGCCTGGCCGCCTACAAGCAGCCAGCGGCGCTGGTGCAGCAAAAGGCACAGCTGGCGGGTCTGATCGATGAGGCAAAGTTCAAGACGACGCTGAGTGGCTTCGAGCTGGCCAGCATTCCAGCGGAGCAGCGAGCCCAGCTGATGCCCTTCATGCTGCGCGTGCTCTACGGCAAGATGCTGACGAAGGGTGTCCAGAAGCAGCTGAGTGCACAGCAGCGCAAGACCCTCATCCTGCGGTTCCTCGGACAGCTGGAGGAGTCGGAGATCATTGAGTTCCTGCAAATGGCCTTCGGACGCTTTGCCGAATACACAGACAAACCCATCGAGGAGCTGCACCGCCATGTCCACAGCTCGTACGACTCCACGGCTGTGATTGCGGCCAAGCAGCTGCAGCGGATTGTCAATCTCCTGGAGCTCATACGCAAGGAATTCGCTGGCAGACTCACCGCCGACTTTCAGGTCTACGTTCTCAAGTTGCTGCTGCTCGTGGGCAGCGTCTCGCAGGAGGTGATCAATGGCCAGGGAAAGCTGGCGGCTGCCTACAAGAATGTGAAGCACTCGGCACTGCAGACGCTCGGCAATTACTTTGGCCAACTGGTGGATATGGAAGAGCTGTGGCAGCAACACGAGATGAATGCCATTTGCGGGGTGTACGTGTGGCCGGGGCTCGCCCGACTGCCGCACGACTCCATACACACGCCCACGCCGCTGCTGAAGCTGCTGCTGCTGTGGGGCGCTGAGCCTCGCTACCAGAAGTGGCTCAACCAGAGTCCCTCCCCGGATGAGCCCGCCATAATGGCTCAGCTGATGGCATTGCTGCTCAACGACAAGGCCAAGCCCGTGGTGAAGCGTTCGCTGCTGCAGCTGGTGGAGCAGCTGCTGGAGGCGGCTGCCAGCGAGGAGTTCGGCGTGGAGGCATTGGCCATTGTCCAGCCACACATCCCGGCCATACTGCAGCAGCTGCAGACCAGCTGGCGGCACCGCAAGGCCGGCAGACAGATGCTGGACAAGCGGGAGCTCAACATTCTGACGCTGATCACCTCGCACGTGCAGGAGCCAGCCACCTGCGAGCTGCTGCTGGAACTCGTGCTGCCCATATTCACCAAGCAGTCGGCCTCCGCCGGACCCGAGACTGTCGTGCAGCTGATCACCACGCTCTCCAATCTCAGCCAGCGTGTGCCCAGGCCCCAGGACTATGTGCGCCAACTGGCGCCGCTCTTCGAGCAGGTGCACGTTCTGCCCGCGAGGAAGCTGCTCTGCGATCTGCTGGCGGACATGGCCAAGCGGCTGCACAAGGAAGCCAAGCAGAAGCCCGAGCTCTCCGCCACTGCGGCGTCGCTGCGGGAGTGGGCGAGGATCGTGCTGCTGCTGAATGCGTGGGACAAGCGCTGGCTGGAGCAGCCCGACTACGACAAGCGGCTGGAGGGGCTGTCGGAGCTGAAGCAGCTGGTGGAGCACAAAGAGCAAAAGATTGACCTGCAGCTGGGCGTGCTGGTGGTCTACAATTGCTTCTACATGCTGCGCCACGTCTCGGATCTGGGCATTCGTGTCAACATTGGGGAGCTGCTCAAGGCGCTGCTCCCGCAGCTGACTCTCCAGCTGGAGGCCAAGGAGGATGTGCAGTTCTGGCTGGAGGACACATTGCTGCCACTGCTGCAGCGCTCGCTGAAGGACGAGCGGAACGAGCACGCCAGAAGCGAAGCCATTGGCTTGCTGGGCGAACTCTCGCGCCATTGCCCCGCCTCACACGAGATCTTTCGCGATCTCTCGCCCCTGGCGGATAGGCACGACCTGGAGGTGGATTTCTTCGAGAATATGCTGCACCTGCAGACGCAGCGACACGGTCGTGCCCTGCAGCGACTCGTCAACATCTCTGGCGGCAGCTGGCGGCAAGCGCCGCCCTGTGCCCGCACCCTCACGCAGTTCCTGCTGCCGCTGGCCACACGATACCTGCTCAGCGAGCGGCACACGGGCAAGCACACGCTGGTGGACGCTGCCATCGAGGCGGTGGGCGTGATGAGCGAGCTGCTGCCCTGGACGCAGTACCATGCTGTGCTGCGCTACTACCTGCAGAAGCTGCGTTACTCCCATGCCCAGCAGAAGCAGTGCGTCCGCCTGGTGGTTCGTATTCTGGATGCCTTCCACTTTGATCTGACGCAGGCAGAGGCTGATGTCGCCACGCTCGCGCGCCTCAAGCAGAAGCTGACGGAAGCCCAGGAGGAGAAGATGCCCGCAGTAAAGGCGGAAGAGGGAGAAGCGGAGGGAGAAGAGCAGCCCCCAAAGGAGGAGGACGACATTGACTTTGAGGGAGATGCTGAGGCGGCAGAGGCAGTGGAGCTAGTGGTGCTGCATCAGCGGAATCAACTCTTGGCACCCAATGCCGCCAAACGCGTCATGTCCACCATCACCACGGTGCTCCTGCCCACCCTCAATCGTTCCATCACGGAGAAGACCAACTACGACGCCAAGCACAAGGTGAATCGCCGCCGGCTGAGCCACGAGCGCGAGGAGGAGGAGATTCAGCGAGTGCCCATTGCGCTGGCCATGGTGAAGCTGCTGCAGAAGCTGCCCATCGAACTGCTGGAGAATAGCCTGCCAGGTGAGTACCCCACTGACACTCCAAACTCCCCTCCCCAACTAACTTTTCTTACTAGGAATCTTCATAAAGGTCTGCACCTTCCTGCGCTCCCCCCTGAAGTCGGTGCGGATGCTGACGCGCGATATTCTGAAGAAGATTATGATCACGCTGGGCGGCAGCTATGTGGGCATGCTCCTGGAGCAGCTGCAGTCGCTGCTCACGCGCGGCTTCCAGGTGCACGTGCTGTCCGTCACCCTGCACGGAGTACTGGACGCACTCCGAGGCGAACTGAAGCCGGAGCACATTGAGAGCTGCCTGCACAACCTGCTGGAGGTCGCCCTGAACGACATCTTCGGGGATGTGAGCGCCGAGAAGGAGGTGGAGAAGATTGTGTCGCACACGCCCGAGGCCAAGCCGAGTGCCAAGAGCTACCTGACACTCCACATAGCCGCCAAGCACATTCGGGACAACTGTTTGCTGGATCTGCTGCTGCCCTTCAAGGAGCATCTGCTCCGCTCGCACTCCCGCAAGGTCACGCAGAAGATCCAGGAATGCTTTGCCAAGATTGTGGCCGGACTGGTGGACAACGCGCACATTGCCAGGGAGAGTCTGTTGATCTTCATCTACGGCACGATGTCGGAGAGCATCAGCGACCTGCTGCCGGGCACACAGAAGCGCCAGCTAACGGCCAAGGAGCAGGCGCTGATCAAACGCGCTCGTCCGGACAGCCTCATACTGCAGCCAGCGCCGGGCCGGCGCAGCGTGTCGATTGGCAACAAGCTGGTCAAGTCGAATGCCCAGGCCAATGCCCACATCCTGGTGGAGTTCGGACTGGAGCTGCTGCACTTTGTGCTGAAGCGCAAGAAGCTCTCGGAGCTGGACTACCAGCCCTTCCTGCACCCCATGCTGCCGCTGCTGAGGGATGCGCTGAGCAGCAACCACGCGCGGACCACCACCTACGCCCTGAAGTGCTACACGGCCATTTGGATTGGGGAGTACGAGCTGTCGGAGCTCGATGCCGAGCAGCTGCAGCCAGTGGTGGCGCGCATGTTTGAGATCGTGAAGAACTTCTCCAGCTTTGGGGCCACGCGGCAGGAGGAGAACGCCCAGCTGGTGCGCGGCAGCTTCAAGGCGGTGGTGGCGCTGCTCCGCAAGTGCCAGGACTATCAGCTGAGCGACGAGCAGATCGAGCAGCTGCTGCTGCAAATCGAACAGGAGCTGCAGGAGGGCGAGTGCAGCAGCCAGACCATGTGCTTCACGCTGCTCAGAGCGCTGGTCGGACGCAAGGTGGACACTCGCTCGCTGCACGACCTGATGAAGCGTCTCTGCGATCTGTCCATCATTTCGCAATCGGACTACGTGCGGGACGAGTCGCGCGGCATTCTGCTCACCTACATCATGGAGTACCCGCTGCAGAAGCGCGTGGATCAGCTGGTCAAGTTCATGTCCGTCCAGCTGCTGTACACGCAGATAGCCGGCCGACTGTCGGCCATCCAGTTCATGCACTCGATCATCAACAAGTTCCCCCTGCTGCTGCTCGCCAAGCAGTCGGAGTTCCTGTTCCTCTCGCTGGGCACGCGGCTGGTCAACGATGAGGATCCCTCCTGTCGTCGCAGTGTGGCCGCTGCCTTGGAGGCGCTGATTTCGCGCCTCACCAAGCTGGATCGCCAGCCTCTGCTGGAACTCACTTTGCTGTTCTTCACTTCGGAGCAGTCCAGCCAGAAGCCGGGTGTACGCGAGATGGCTGCCGCTCTCCTCTCCCGGTTTGTGCAGGCTGAAAAGGCGGGCTTTGCGGAGCGACTGCCCCTGGTGCTGCCCACGTTGGTGAATATCCTAACCCTGGGCGATGCGGAAGCCAGCGGGCGGTATGTGCGTGCTCCGGGTAATCTGGCCACCGAAGTGGACGAAGAAAATTTGGAAAAGAAGCGGAGGAGAAAGGTAAGACATTTCCCCATTGATTTCCCAGCGGATTCTAAAGGGTTTCCTTTCAGCACTCTCAAACTACTCCCGACGAGGAGCTGCTGCTGGCCGGCCAGGACACTGAGTCGCGATTGGAGCAGCAGCAACGCAGCGCCGACCATCAGCTCATCCAGCTGCAGTATTGCCTGCTGAAGATCATGGAGCACTGCGGCGAGGCCATGCTGGCCGACAAGGAGATTTCCGACACTATGGATCAATTGGCCTACGGCTGCCAGCGGCACTTGGGGCACGAACACAACTGGGTGCGCTGCAATGCGGCCAAGCTGCTGACACATCTCTTGGCCCACTACGACTACGCCTATGTGGGCCAGCAGCTGGTGGGCGTTAAGCGAGAGGATGGGGAGGAGAAGTCGCTGGAATTTATTTACGCTCAACCTGCGCAGGATATCAAGTCGCTGGTCTTGGACCTGTGTGCTCAGGTCACGCCCGGCGAGACGGCACAGGAAATGATTGACGAACTGTCCAAGATCCTGCTGTTCGTTGGGCACATGCTGCGGGATGTCCCATTCAGTCTCAAGCAGGAGAAGGACTTGGAAGCGCAGGAGGACGAGGAGGAGCTAGAGCGCAAGCCGACAAACAAAATCAACCTCAACTGGCTGGTGCGAAACATTCGCTTTCTGGTAAACAAGGAAGTGACCAAGGCACCACACGACACCAGCACCGTATGTACAATCACAATCCTTCCTTTGCTTACCCATTGATCATGCATCCATCCGTTCTACTTGCCACAGCGCACCGCCATGTTCACGCTCATTGAGGCACTCAGCACGCTGCTCAGTGTGGAGGCGATCACGAGACTGGCGCCCGCTCTGCTCCAGTCATTGGTGCGTGAGATGTCGGAGGAGGATCAGAACGTCGATGCGGAACTGCGTCAGCTAGCGCTACGCGTGGGCAGTCGGCTGCGCAAGCGAATTGGAGCGGACATCTACGACAAACTACGGAATGTGTGCCAGACCAAGTTGATGGTGCGTCGGGCCGAGCGGCGCAAGGCCGTTGCCCAGGAGAAGGTGCATGATCCAGAGCGTGCGGCCAAGCGCAAGGCTGGAGTGCAGGAGCGCAAGAAGGCTGCGAAGCGCCTGAAGGTAGCGGTGATCCGTGGCAAGGCGCCAGACACCAAGCAGAAGCTGAAAAAGCGCAAGAGGAAAGCGGAAATGGACGGATTTTAATTAGTTAGTTGGCTGTTTGCCTTTATGTAAGTATTGCTAAGTAGAGTGGAAATAAATCAAAGTAGAATTCACCAATTTAGCGCATCCTAAATCCCAAGATAAAAATTTATTTTGAATTTGCCGGCATTCTATTGAGTACTTTAGTCGATATCGATTTGTTTTTGCATATGTAAGTATTTTTTTGTTTGGAGTTGACAAGCATCAAGTTGTTAAAACGTTACATTTCATTGCCACTAACGTAACGTCATGAAAACTGTCCCATCTTATATAGAATTCAGTCATAAATTGGATAAAATTATAGTTTAAGCGCTGATAGCCCTCGCTAGCTGGTAATATTAAGCAGAATATCAAAATCGAGGAAAATGTTATGGGATAAACGGTATGTTTACGGTATATTTTGCAAATGGAAAGATATTTTTGGTATCGATTTGCGGTCACACTGGTATACAAGTTAATTATATTCTTTTTAATTTTTAAATGCTGCGTAACTGCGTGATCCGGGGATTGGCTCGGAGTCGCCACCAGTCGAGGCACGCACTCAACGCCAGCACCGATATCTACGATGTGGTTGTCATTGGCGGCGGACATGCCGGCACTGGGGCCTCTGCAGCCGCGGCTCGGATGGGTGCGCGCACGTTGCTGCTGACACACAAGCTGGAGACCATTGGCGAGATGTCCTGCAATCCCTCGTTTGGCGGCATAGGAAAGGGCCACTTGATGCGAGAGGTGGATGCCCTGGACGGAGTCTGTGGGCGTTGCTGCGATGTGTCTGGAGTGCACTACAAAGTGCTCAACAAGCGACGCGGACCGGCAGTGTGGGGGCCGCGGGCACAGATCGACCGGCAGCTGTACAAGAAAGCTGTTCAGAAGGAGCTGCATAGCACGCCGAACCTGGAAATCAGAGCGTCGGCTGTGGACAATATCCTCATAGAAGATGAGCAGAAGCAGCACAAAAGACGTTGTGCTGGAGTTGTGTTGGCCAATGGAGAAATGGTTCACAGTCGAGCGGTTGTGCTCACAACCGGAACATTCTTGAGGGCACACATTAACATTGGACTGGAGGTGTGACCGGCTGGTCGTATGGGCGATGCTCCAGCAAAAGCCTTGGGCGAGGCCATAGACAGACTGGGCTTCCGCATGGGACGCCTCAAGACAGGAACGCCGCCAAGGATAGCCAAGAGCAGCGTCGACTACAGCCAACTGGAGAGGCACGACGGAGATGATCCACCGATGCCATTTTCATATCTCAACAACCAAGTGGCTACCAGCCAAGGAGCAGCTGCCGTGCCATCTCACCTACACGACGCCGCTGGTCAACGACATTGTGAGGAATAATCTCCACGTGAATCGTCACGTAACCGAGGAGATAACAGGGCCTCGCTATTGCCCCTCCATCGAGTCGAAGATTCTACGCTTTGGCGCAAGAGTACATCAAGTCTGGCTAGAGCCGGAGGGCCTGGATAGCCCCTTGGTGTATCCACAGGGAATTTCCTGCACATTGCCCCATGAGCAGCAAGTGGAGCTGGTGCACGCCATCAAGGGCCTGGAGCATGCTGAGGTGGTGCAACCCGGTTACGGTGTGGAATACGACTTCATTGATCCCCGCGAGCTGTTCCCCACGCTGGAGACAAAGCGGGTGCCTGGTCTCTTCTTTGCTGGCCAGATAAACGGCACCACGGGCTACGAGGAGGCAGCTGCTCAGGGCATCGTGGCTGGTGCGAATGCAGCGGGCAAAACGCGCCACGCAGACGGAAGGCAGCTTACAATCAGTCGAACTGAAGGCTACATCGGTGTCCTCGTGGACGATCTAACATCTCTGGGCACCAATGAGCCCTACCGCATGTTCACCAGTCGGGCCGAGTTCCGACTGTCTCTGCGGCCTGACAACGCCGACATGCGGCTTACCAGTAAAGGCTATGAATATGGTCTGGTCTCGGAGCATCGTTTCCGGCACTTCAAGCAAGTGGAGGAGAGACTACAGTCCGGAATGGAGGCGTTAAGGACACTCCGCAAACACAGCAATTACTGGCGGCAGTCGCTGGACCTGCCCACGTCCAAAGCCTCTGTGGAAAAGACTACCTTCGAGATGCTTGCCATACCAGCCGACAACATCACGGTGGATAAGCTCATCAATCTGTTCCCAAGGGAGCTGACTTGGATGCGCGACGACACCAACCTCGCCGAGAGGCTAAAGATAGAGGCCCTGTACTCGTTCTTTGTTGAGGAACAACAACGGGACGTGGAGGATGTGCGCCGGGAAGAGCGACTGGCCATTCCCGCTGACATTGACTACTTCTCCAAGGTGCTGAGTCTCTCGAACGAGGAGCGCCAGAAGCTGAGCCTCATTCAGCCACAGACCATCGCTGCTGCCAGTCGGATCCAAGGTGTCACCCCGTCCACAATCGTGCGGATAATGAAGTACGTGAAGAAGGCAGACGTTGCCAAGGCATAGGACAATATAAGCTAATTGTTAGTTACATATACATAAGTGTTAATAAATTTACATATAATGTATAAAAGATCCTTGGGTTTTTTTGGTCCTGATCCAGACAGGCTGCTTGGGTTGTTTTGGGAACTTTCAGTCGAACGCAGTGAGCCGTGGAACGCACATTCATTCGTTCTGCAGTCGTTACTTTCTGAAAAATACTGTAGCATACTTTTAGTTACTTTTCGACTGAAAAAAATATTGCAGTTTCACAGCAGCCAGCTCTTGACACAGGGAAAAAACATAAGAACCAGCTACTTGCTGCTGATTTCTGTTGGCCTGGTGCTTTGCTGGTTTTCGGCCATTTGAGCGAAGCCATTTCCAAAGTTGTTGGTTGTTGTACAACAATTTTTGTTTGTTGTACAATAATTGTTTGTTGTAAAACAACAACAACAACAACTTTTGTTGTACAACAACATCAAATTGACAACAACAACAGGCAAGATTTGTTTTATTGTTTTCTCCTTTATTTGTGGGTCGATCAGGACGTGCCACGCCTCCTCGTGTTCGGGACAATGTCCAGGATCGTTTGCAATCCCTTCGGCTGCAAGGACATCAAGGATAATGCCATTTTAACGGTGTTTTTATCTAGAAACCCTATACCGCTATATCTCGGCTGTATCCTGTCGGATCAGGACATGCCATACCTCCTCGTGATCGGGACGAGGACCCGCCTCGTCTCCAATCACTTCGGCTGCAAGGACATCAAGGATAATGCCATTTTAATATAGTTTTTTAAGCAGAATTCGAAGAACCCTATAACTCCGCTCTATCCTGTCGGATCAGGACGCGCTTGTGTCCGTGTGAGCAGGAGGGACTCATGCATCGTTGGAAGCCATCAAGGACCTCAAGGACTGCAGGATATGGCTGTTTTACGCAATTGAAAATTTTTGATCTCTTCAGCCTGAAAGTATGCCATACTTTTCAGAATCAAAGCAGCCCCCAAAAGATACTTCATTGTTTTGACTAAAATTCGACCATTGCACCCCAAAAGTATGCTTAACTTTTTTTTTGTGATAAAAATGTGTATGGCCAGCCTCTCTCGAACTTCTGCTCCAGCTGGACTACCATTTAGTTGAGCTCAATGCTGGGATGGACGCGTCCGATCCTCATCATCCAGAAATCACAGACTTCTTCATGTTCACCAATGAATTTTTGTTTAGTTTTCTTGGCTATTTGTGGGGCGATCGTGTCTAGCCAGGGAAGTCCTTAAGGAAAAAGTGCCAGGGCAAATCAATTGAATGCTTACATACAGTTTATTTCATAAAATCATAAATGCCTTAGGTAATGTTGCACAAGATTGTTTAAATGTTGGTTTCGCATATCGTTTGCCACATGGGTTGAACGCTGTATTTATACTGGTGCGCTGTTTTGTTTGTAGTTTGAATCGTTTGCCTCTGGCCAAGCCCGCTACTCGTGTGGGAATTGTGGGAGGAAAGTGTTGATTGGGACATGCATTTAAGGATTGAGCGGTATGTACTTGTGAGCTGGAAGTTGGAAGTGGCGATCGATCGATCGATCGATCCTTTTCTGTTAATGTTGTAATAAGTTTCGGATAAAAGTGCAGCGGGTAGCGGGTAGCGGGTTGTCCAGTGGTCTCAAGAGTGTGTTGTTGCTGTATGATCTGTTTCGGTAATTCTGTGTATTTGGTTTTCGAGCTTTGATTGCGTTTTCGGTTAGCTTACAATTTAAATGTTTTACACTTTGTATTCTGGTTTACACACACAACGAAGATTGAGGGAGAAGTACAGTACATTTAATTAATTTGGTTTTGTTCTCGTTTGTTACGTTTTGTTTTTTATTGTTTAGGTTGTATTTGAAACTATTTTTGCTTTAATTGATTAGCTATCGTCGCATGGCATTTGTGGATTAAGTTTAATAGATGCACGCCAATCGATATCAGTTATCAGTTATCGGTAGCGGTATCGGTATCGGTATCGGTATCGTTATCTGTATCTGTTAATTATCCAAGAATCTATTACGATTAGTTTACTAAAATATATAATTCACTTTCAGTTTTACTGGTACATACACATAGTTGTTGTCAGAAGGAAAAATCGACTTGCATATGGCAGAATTTGTAAGGAATTGTGATCGGAACATGTCGGTGTCTCCTCCATGGCTGTGTCGTCCGTCGTGTCCTGCCCCTCTGCGTGGCTCTGCTGGAGTGGAGTCCACTCCTCCTGTACACCCTGCCTCCAAAACTTCGATCTGAATTTCCAGTATTCGCACTCAAAAGTCTGTAGATTGAGGCTCATCCGCAATTTGGTTTGATTTGATTTGGTTTTTTTTTTGTCTTTTTTTTCATTTTATAATATCACAGATTGCTCGAGATTCATGCATTAAAAAAATAATATTAATAGATTTATTATACGTCACTTAGCATCTGCAAATTGTAGGCAATCTCAAACGGAAAGAACTCTTTGGGAAAAGCGAACAAAAACTATACATAGAATGTCTAGAGATAGCCTCGCGACATTCGTTGGGGTTTATGCCATTAGCTACTTACTATAAACATCAATTACAGAGTGTGTTTAAGAAGGGACACCCACCACACCCCTCTCTCCCGCTCCTGGCTCTATTTGTGTTTCCTCAAACTGTGTTTTGTGTGTGAAAATAATTCGAAAACGAAACGAAACGAAACGCTAAGGGGCCAAAGGTTTGCACACAAAAGTTGATCAAATTTCGAAAAATAATTTAAGCCTCTTGCTGTATCCCATGGATTTGTTATCTAAATTTCAGTTCCGTTTTTGTTTTGTCCCCCACTTTGTATTCTTTGTTGTGTTTTCATTTTTCCCACTTGTTCGTACTCTCCGAATCACAATTATTAGCAATTTAAGAATAAATTATAGCTACTCAGTGTGCTTTCTGCTTTTTCCTTTCCCTTACACCTTTCTGCTTGTATTTTGGTTGTGTATATATAAATTTCTTAATTTAACAGAGGTTTTAGTCTAACATTTACAACTATGGGTGACGAGAGCCGACACCTGTTCCTCACACACACACACACACACACGAAGACTACACTCAGAGTTCTATGCAAGTGCCTAAAAGATCTTACAATGATAATTCATTCTGTAATTATTTCACAATATATAATTTACATTTAATGCAGTTTACCCATGGAGAAGATTCTCTCTCTCTCTCTCTCTGTACATGCCTCCTTGTACATGCCTTCCGATTGCTGTAGAATTGTATTCAACTTGGGTTGGGTTTAGGGCTAACATTAGATTGTAACACACCGAGAACAAACAAATATCTGATATCTGTTAGCCATTATACAATTATACAATTATGGGGATCTACATATGCAGATGGTTTGCTATTACTGGGCTCCGTTCGTTCTGGCTTCTGTCCTCTCCTACAGCTTCAGGAACTCGTCGAGCATTCGCTTGCGCTGCTGGTGGAGCGCCCGTTCCGAGAGCAAGTACATGCCAATGTCGCCAAAGCCTTTCGTTAGTTAGTTGTTCGAGTTGCTGAAGAGCTGGTGTCATAAGGCGGTGGCCTCCTCCGAGCTGTTGCTGCGGCCCAGTCCACCCAGCGCCGGCTTGCTGTCTGCGCCATCTGCAAATACACCGAAGGGAGGGTTGGGGAGCTGTCAGTTTACTGTTTACTGTAAGTTCCATCAGGGATCGATCGGTGGGCAAACGGCAAATAATAATTGTACATTAAATGGTAAACAAAAGGATTTATTCAGGCAATCTCTAATGGTATACGCTTCACATTTAAATAGGGGGGCAAATAATAATTAATAATAACTAAAGTTTAGGGTTAAAAAACATTCAGAATTGGCTCTAGCCAGCAGCGTTGGCAAATACATTACAAACAATTCTTGTAGCATAAATAAAAAGATAAGATAAGATCTCCGATTAAACAACTAAATTATCGAGTAGTTAATGTTACTGAAGGTAGATGTTAACTAGTTCCGATCCAAGGCGACGACAAGTGTGCAAGCTTTCAACTTAAACCTAAACCAATCGAGACACTCGGGTGGGCGCATCATCTGCCACTGGCCACTGTGGCCACCTGCTCGGTCTCCGTGGACCCTGCCTTTGGGGTGGCACTGGTGGACACCTCTTCTGCCTTGCCGTCTCTTATGTTCGTGCTGCTGCTGACCACTGGCGGTGGCGTGCTGCCACTCGTTGTGGAGGTCACGCCACCCGAGGCAGAGACGGTGTCTGGTGCTGGTTCCGGCGACCCCGACACCGACACCGACACCCGTGTGCGCTGCTTCTCCTCGAGAGCTTCGCCAGCAGCTGGCTTGGTGGCAGGGGAAGTCGGTGCAGTCGACTCTAGAATCTTTGGGGTCTCCTCTGAGCTTTTACCTGCTGCTGGTGCTCCAGCTGCTGCTGCTGCTGCTGCTGCTGCTGCTGCTCCAACTGCTGGCAGCGAGGTATTCGTCTCCGAGGGCGGACTGGCGCTGCGTCGCGAAGAGTTCTCCGGCGAGCTGTCGGGGTGCAGCGGCTTCTCGGGCGCTGCATTCGGTGTGGCTGGCTTCTTGTCGCTGGCCGCTGGTGGCGGGGAGCTCTTCATGGACTGCTCCTCCTTGATTACTCCTCCCGCAGCCTGCTCCTTGCTCTCGCCCTGCGACGCTCCATTGGACTCGACGCCGTTCAGCTCGTGGTTGGATGTGGCCTGGCCACTGCTGGCATTGGACGTCGCCTGGTTGCTCGAATTGGAGTTGGATCCGGTCAGGTCCAGGGTGGCTGGCTCATGCGTGGCCGGAGCCGCCGCTGCCTTCTCGATCATGGCCGACTGTTGGGCGGCCGCTGCCACAGCCGCCAGGTGATGCCTCATCGCGTGCGGGCTGCCCCCGGCACGTCCTCCGTTGGAGGAGGCAGATCCCGCGATGGGTGGCGTGATCTTGGGCGAGCTGGGATGGGACAGCGGCTGCTGTTGGTGGGCTGCGGTTGGGGTGAGGCCGCTGGCAGCCGCCGCCGCTGCATGCATCGCGGCCAGGTGTCCGTGGTGGTAGTAGTGACTCATTGTGGGAATGTGCGAGCTGGCCGTGGAGGTGGTGAGCGCTCCTCCGCCGCCGCTGCTGCTGAGGCTGATGCTGCTGGGCGTCGAGGTGGCCGCCTGCTGCTCGGAGCTCAGCTTCACGGCGGCCGTCAGGTTGAGGCTGCTGTGCGGCGAGGATGCGGACGAGCTGGAGCCGGCAGTCACCGGAATGGAGTTGCTGTGCCCTCCTCCTCCTCCTCCTCCTCCGCCGCCGCCACCCGCTGAGGACGTGTGCGGTGGCAGCTGGTGGGCGGCCATGGAGGCGGGATGATGCGGCGACATGTGTGGATGGCTCAGGTTCAGGCTGTGCGGATGCGCACTCAGACCCAGCGCCGCTGCGGAGAATCCTGGATGCGTCAGACCCGCTGCTCCCGGATGCGCCAGCCCCATGGCCGCCTGCTGCAGATGATGCTGCAGATTGGGTCCGTGGCCGCCGAGTGCCGCCACGCCGGGCAGCCCCGCCATGCCCAGATTGAGGCCCATGGCCGCGTGCGGACTCTGCCGCTGGGCATTGGCCGCCGCCGCGTGATAGTGCGACATGCCGGGCAGGCCGTGCAGCGATCCGGGCGGACCGCGCAGACTCAGGTTGAGGTGGGGAATCATGTTGCCGAGCAGGGTGCGGTTCAGCGGCGAGTACAGCTGATTGGAGTAGTGGTGGGAGGCATTGAGCAGCTGCTGGCGCTCCCTCTCCCGCTCCTCGTCGCGCATCTTGCGCTCGCGGGCCTCCTTCTCCTTCTGCTCCCGCTCGCGCTGCTCCTTCTCGCGCTGTTCCCGCTCTCGCTCTCGCTGCTCCTTCTCGCGCTGTTCCTTCTCTCGCTGCTCGCGCATCTCGCGCTCCTTCTCCCGCATCTCTCGCTCCTTCTCGCGGTGCATCTCCCGCTCGCGCTCCTCCTCGCGCGCCAGCCGGGCCCTGTGCTCCTCCTCCAGCTTGATGCGATCGTGCATGGCCGGCGAGATGCCCAGCGCGGCGCCCGGCATCATCGAGTACAGGTGCGAGTAGGGCGAGGCCATCTGTGGGTACAGCGCAGCCGCATGGGGATGCGTGTGATGGGCCCCGGCGGCGCGGAACAGCTGATAGCGGTGCTCCAAGTACAGCGGATCCGAGTACTGCAGTCCCGCAGGGTTCAAAAATGCTGCAAGGAACCGAACATTAGAGCTATACAGAGAGAGAGAGAGAGAGAGAGAGAGAGAGAGTTGTGGCTTACCTGCTGGTGGCAGACCCGGCAGGCCCGGAAAGTGTGAGTAGGCCTCCAGGGGGAAGGCACCCGCCGGATGCATCAGCCGCTCGTCCGATCTGTACGGCTGGAAGCCGCTCCTGGCCAGCATCTCTGGCTGCATGGACGCACTCTGCGGCGTGTGGCTCAGCCGCGCAATCTTCTCCGGCGGCTGTGGCGACGGTGGCGAGCGCTTCTTGCTGCCACCCATTCGATCATCCCCGCCTCCACCACCACTGTTGGACATGCCACGCTCTGGTCCGCCCCGACCTGCCACCGAATTCATTGGCACCGACGACGGAGGCGGCCCTTGGGCCACAGATGTGGGCACATTCCCACGGTCGCAGCCCACATCCTCCTCCTTGATGTCCGCCTGCTTGGCCAGCGTCCGCAGCGCAGCGGCAAAGGATCCGCGACTATTGGCCGCTGCGGCGGCGCTTATGGCACCCGGGGGCATGCCCACACCTGCCAGCTGCTGCTGCACTGCCGCAGCCACCGCCTGCTGTTGCGCTTGATGTTGCTGCTGCTGCTGCTGCTGCTGCTGCTGTTGGTGTTGTTGTTGCTGCTGCTGTTGTTGCTGCTGCTGCTGCTGCTGCTGCTGGTGCGTCTGGTGCTGCTGCTGCTGCTGCTGCTGCTGGTGTTGCTGTGGTGATGGAGTGCCAATGTGGTTGCTGGGCAGGGCGTGGTTCAGCAGGCCACTAGTCTGGTTGGGCGGCACCGGGCTGCCGGCCACACCAGAGCCCGGCGGCGTCTGCAGGTGATGCGGCACGGGTATATGCGGTGCCGGGCTGGTCGCCGGTCGCTTCTGTCCAGCCTTGGGCGGCGCTGCAAAGGGAACGAGAGAGAGCATAAATAACGGGTTGGGCTAGTCCGTTGAAGTGGAGCAATGGGGGGAACATGTGGGGAAATCCGAGACCAGTCCGTGGGCAACCGTGGCTGCATCTACATATGTAAATGGAAGAAGGAGAAGGAGCAGGGGACAGGTGTTCCCCACTGTGTCGGATTTCCTTTGCTAATAACTGATTGATGTCGCCTCTCTGCGCGTACCCGAAAATTGCGCATTCGCCTCGTTGCTCTTGCGGTAATTTGCATACCCGTGGAGGAACCCCACGGGGAGGGAGGCAGCACGGGTGGCAATCGCTGGTCGGATGCAAACTGCAAAGGCCTGAAACTTGCATTTCGGACACGGCTCACTCAGGCATGCCGGGGAGGGCAGGGCAGGGCAGGGCAGGGCAGGGCAGGGGAGGGAGCCTGCTCTCCACCTTGGCCCCGCCTCGGCTTTTTCCTTTTGATGGCGGCTCCTCCGCTTGTCGCAAATTGCACGCCCAACGAATTTATCGATTCGCGTTTTGCACGCTGCGAAATTGCTTTCAGATATGACAGGCAGCGAGGCAGCCAGGCAGCGAGGCAGCAGCCCAACCTCTCGCTTCGCTGCGTTCCGTTCCGTTCCGTTCCGCCCCAGCTCTTTGGCAGCTCCACCCCTTTCAGGTCAGATCAGGTGATGGTCCACTCGACTGTCGCATTCAATGCCGAATGGAATTTGCAACGACAACATCGATGACATCGCAGAGGCTGCTGCGGAGGGCGGGCGGCTACGATGAGTGGAATATATGTACATGTTGGGGGGAGACCATTTCGCAGGTCCTTTGTGCACTTTAAAGCCAGCAAAGGGTGCAGCTGAAGAGCCAACAATTTCCCCGAGCCCAGGAGGGCCGAGGCAGATGAGATTTCAACTAGGAAAATCCAGCAACAGCAGCAGCAAAAAATAAATACGAAAATATTTGTCTGCATTTCGGCAGAGAATCAACAGCCAGCCGCAAAAATATGTAAAATGGAAAAAGGAAAAACGAAATTGCAGCAAGAGGAAGGCCTAAAAGGACACCCAACTAATCCCTGCTCCTGCTGCCACTCCCACTCCTCCCAGTCCCTGCAGTTTGCACTTCATAGATTGAGTTTTTCTGGCATTTTATTTGCATTTATTTAGCAAAGGAGAGAGTCGCACTCCGACTTGCATCTTGTTTCCATTAGATGCAGATGCAAAAATGCATCCACAGAATGTTTTCCACTCTGTTGTTGCAATTGTGGCCAATGTTGCAGTTGCAGGTTGCAGGTGGCAGGTTGCTGTAGGTCGCTGCCAGGACTCATCATGATAGCGTCTGCTGCATAAGCTTTTCGGGTTTTTCGAGCATTTTGTGTGTCGTTTAACGTAGCAACAGAGGGAGAGGCAGAGGGAGAGGCAGAGGGAGAGGCAGTGGCAGAGGCAGATTTGTGTTGCTTCTCCTCCCTCCCCCCCCCATCCCCCACTGACGTGTGTATTTACCAAACTAAACCCAAATAATGCCCGAAACTGCAGCAGAGGAACGAAACATTCGATGTGGACTACAACAATAAAATGACGACAACGATGAGGACGAGGACGAGGACGACGATGACTACGAATGGGAATGGGAATGTGAATGCGAGTGCCAGGCAGTGGTGCAGGGGAGCGGGGTAGCGAGGGAAGAGCAGAGAGAGAGAGGGAGGGAGAGAGAGAGAGCGCGCGGGAGGTGCTCCGATTCTGCTGCCTGCACGAAGCAAAACCAAACAAAGCTTCTCGATGGCTCGACGGCTCGATGCCATCGTTGACGTGGCTGTGCTGTATTTGCCCAACAGCAGGGGGGAGGCGCAGTAGGGAGGGGGTGCGGAGTGCAGAGTGCGCAGAGTGTGCCGTGTGTGTGAATGGGAACTAGAGAATCTCCTAGCTGCTAGCTGGGGAATCGGCCTAAGCCGCCCCTCCGCTGCACTCTCCCTGCCTCCTCCCTTCGATTGTTTGCCCTGCAATGGCTGTTCTGTTTGTTTGCATGGGTTTTGTGTACTTCAACATGTTCCCCAGTAGCAGCCGAGACCCAAACTCGAGTCCCCCAACATGCCACACCGTTGGCTGTCATTTTGCATTTGCCACACCCAGCAGCAGCAGGCACACAGGGAGACAGCGAGAGCGAGAGAGAGAGAGCGAGACCCTGCTCAGCAATAGGCTGCGATATTTGCCGAATTTAATCAGCGCACTGACACGAGAGGCACCACAAGACTGACTCGCCTCGCCTCGCCTCGCCTTTCCCTCCGAATGTGGAGCGATATGGCAGCGGGTGCAGGGGGAGGTGCAGCTGCAGTTTGGAGTCATTAAAGCCTTTCGGAATTCGCACTGAAGCAGGTGAAGGATCAGTCTTTAAGGATGCAACTGGCAGGCGATTAACAGCAGCACAAATCAATGAAATGAAAGTCCAGTGTGGGATCTGCTTATGCCACTACCATTCCGGGATTATTCCTCTACAAATGAGGCCTCAATCTCTGGCTACTTCCACCTCCTCTTGTGCTGCCTGCACTCCTCCCCTGCAGCTAAATTCTGTTGCTAAAATCTCTAATAAATTGGCTCTGTCTCCATTTCTGTTCATTTGCTCAAATGCAAAACTAATTTTCGCAAAGTCAATTAAGTGAACACCGGAGAGGGAGAGAGAGAGAGAGGGGGGTGTAGCAGCTGGCAGTCTGAGAGCATGGAATGCCACAGAATGCAATCATAACTGCCAATAAATGAATGCTGAATAAATGATGCCATGAAACAATGCCCCAACCACTGGGCAATGCCAAATGCCAAATGCCGACTCTGCCACTGCCACTGCCACTAACCACTCGACTCCTCCCCTGCCTCCTGCTACGCATTGGAATCATCCAGCAAATGATTATTATTACTATTGTAGTGCTAGAGGGGTGCTGGAGGGGTGCTGGAGTGGGCTGGAGGGGCATGCATTTCTGCTTTGCTGTGGCATTTCTGTCACATTTTCGCATTTTGGGGTTCAATTCGATCAAATTGGTTTTTCTCGCTTGGCTGCACAATATTAAAATGTTTGCCCACTCCCCACCTCCCCCCTGGAACCACATTAACACATGTTTCCATTCGCTCAGCCTCAGCCTCAGCACCAGCCCCACAGCCTCCTCCTCCTCCTCCACATTCAACTGCTGGCGGTGCCCCGCTTTTGACATTATGCTAAAATTCAGAGCCCGAATGGCACCCATTCCCATGGCTGCTGCACACACACACAGCACACCCAGCACACACACACAGTGACCAAAAATTCCTTGCCATAGCGATGGAGCGAGAGAGGGAAGGAGCTGGCACTGTCGACAGTTGCAGGCGATTATTCCACCACAACTAATTACAGTGGCAAACGGGAGTTCAGCTCAGTCTCTCCACCTCGTCCTGCTCCTCCTGCTCTACTCTATGGTGCTGCTGTGGCCAGGACATGTTTAGGTCAGCCACAGGACGAAATTCACATGGGCCACGACAAGTGCACTCTCGTCCAGGCCATGAATAATTTATTTAATAAATACATTCACAATTAAATCAAATGCGAGCAGAGGACGCAGGACACGGGACACACTCCCCCGGTAATTATGTGTGTGTGTGTGTGTGTGTGTGAGAGAGAAAGAGAGAGTGAAATGAGCGTTGAATGAGCAGCAAAGTACAGCAAAGAAAACTTTAAAGGGAAAATATCTGCAGAGTGTTTCAAATTGATTTTTGCTTGGGATTTTGTAGTCCCTGCTTGGGGATTTTGTTATCCACTTGCAGGTCTTACTTCCCCTGCCCCTTGCTACCCAAAAGCCCATCAGAATTGCTAAACATTTCCCCTCCTTTCTGGCGCTGCTCCTCCCATAACCCATTCCAATAAGCAACTCTCCTCCGCTCCTCCTCCTCCTCCTCCTCCTCCTCCGCTGCTGCTGCTGTTGCTCAGCCTAAGCACACACAGCATGTGGCAGGCGCAGCTGCTGCCTGCGGGTTGTTGCCACAAACAGCCCCCATGCAGCACCCAGCAGCTCCTTTATCCTTTGTCCTGCATCCTGCTAATGCAAATCTGAGTCCGAATCTTTGGCATTAATTTACTTTCGCAATTTGCAGCGTGTCTCGGCTCGGACTACGTGTGTGGCACAAATTAATTATAAATTAAGTTTGATTCCGTTGCAGTGCGGCCTCCTACCCCTCCCCCTCTCCCCCTCTGTGTCTCCAGCTGTGTGTCCTGTGTGCATGTCCTGCGGCTGCTGCTGCTGCTCCTGCTGCTGCACTGCAGCATTGGACGGCCGTCAACTGCTTCTGCGGTTTCATATGCAATTATTTGCCATTTGTGCTATGCCCCGACCGGAGCGACCCATGTCGACAGCTGCCCCAGCCCCAGACCCAGTTACAGTCCCAGCCCCAGCCCCAGCACGGTGGTCAGAGTTCCCCCCCTGCTGCTGTTGCTCCTCCTGCTCCTGCCCAGTTTTGGCCACACTCGCCCCGGGGCCTGTTGCGGCTGCCGCAGCACAATGGAAAGGAAGAGCTCTCCCTGTACTGCCCCCCTGCCACCCCGCCCTGCCCCCATCCTTGCCAAGCTGAAGGGTAGCCGGAAGCTGCAGCAGGAGGAGGGAGCAACGGGAGCAACGGGAGCACAGGAGCCTGCGAGTTTAGTTAGTTGGCAGCTCATGCATTAATTATGGCTGGTCTGCTGCGGTTGCAGAGAGCCCCACCCAGTGCCAGTCCAGCTCCTGCTTCCCCCAAGCAGGACACACTTGCGGGAGGAGGCAGGGGGGGGAGGGGGGGAGCACATGGACACATGGACACAAGCAAGTGCAGCAGCAGCAGGCAAGAGCGTAGCTAAAACTGACCGCAGCAACCGAATCCCAGCAGGATCCGCCCCGGCAATGCCATCAATTTCGAACATCGACCATCGACGTGGCACAGGCACCAGCCCCAGCCCCAGCCCCAGTCCGTGCCCATGCCCCATCGGAACGGAACGGAACGGAGCGGCTGTGGTCACGCCTCCATTTAGCTAACTAAAATTACCAAAATATTCCACATGTCCGAGGAGCAGCAGCAGGAGAAGGAGAAGGAGAAGGAGGTGTAATACGATTTGGACATCCCATCCCGCATCCTGGCGTCATCCTGGCACTCCGAACCGATGACCCCCCGCACCACCCGCACGGCCAAACAATTTCATTAGCCACACAAAGCAACAATAAATATGCATAATAATTTCATGCATTATCATGCAGCTGCAGTTCCTGTGTGTCCAGGAAGCAGCCCAACACATCCCCTAACCAATTCCACAACCCAACAGCCAACAGATCCTGAACATGCGGCACTTCCTGCCACTGCAAGGAGATGGAAGTTGGAGCATCGATGGCAGCGCTAATTGGGGCAAAATATTTCTGCTAAATAATAGTTTTCGGACTGGGCACAGCATTTGCGAGTCTTTCTTCAACACAAAATGATGCAGAAATTGTTTCAATGTGAAATATAAAATATTGAAAGCAAAACAAATGCTGCTCAAGATTTGCCTGCCTAAAGATTGGATTTAGCACAGAAAAACCAACACAAAATCAACAAAAAAGCAAAAAGTAATTTTAGGTTCTTCAGACATGGAAAAACTGTTTTTGTAACGCTAATTCGGCTCATTAAGTGCACTGACAGCGGCTAGCTCTAGTCCTTATTTAAAGCTGCTAAAACCATCCAAAATTGTGTTCTCATCTGCACTCCCACTCCCCCCGCCTGTCAGCAATTACAAACTGCAAACCCAAAGCCTGCCCGCGCCCGCCCTTGTTGCTGCTGCGATTTCCAGCATAATTTCCACCTCAATGCTGCTGACGAAATGTCATTGCTGTCATTTGGTGGCACTGTCCTTGGGCTGCTTCATCATTTTTTACTTCATTTAAAGTTTCTAGTTCCCAGTTTTGGTTTCCATGTAACTCGTGGCAACATTGCTGCTGGGCCCTCAACTAATTACAACTTGTCGCACTTCAAAGTGAAGTCCCCCACTCATAATTGTAGCCACAACACCCCCTTGTTGTGGCAGGTGGAGCTGGAATTTCCATCATTTGCATAAATATTTATACTTTTTATTCGTTTTTGTTGCTGTTTTTCGGTTGAAGCAGACACCCAAGCAGCAGCAGCAGCAGCAGCAATCAAAACTTGTTCGTCGCGTGCTGCGTTTCGTGTTTGTTTCGGGTTTCGGGTGTTTTCGAGTGTTTCGAATACTTCGAGTCGGTTATAATTTCATGGAATTAAACATCGATTTTGGGGGCGCAGAACAGGCCCCTTTTGGGTTGTCTGCTGCCCCCACACCTACACAAATCTCTCCTTGTGTGTGCTCCCAGCAAAAAGCGTTCGTTTTAATTAATTGGAAAGCAAAAGGATTCCCAGCAATGTTGTCTACACGACGCCAAAAATGCTTCGACTGCATTCCGGCACGCAGAAAGGACGAGGCAAGGAGCAGATGCCACCACACAGAGCGGCAGAGAGGAGGCTGCGCGGGAGGGGGGGGAGAGCAAGAAAAATGTTTGCAAACTTTTCGGCTCGCATTCGTACACAATTTGAATAGTTTGCAGTCGCATTTTCTGCCTCGCAAGAACACGTACACAGGGACACACACACACACACACACACACACAGACACACAGACACACAGCCACAGACAGACAATAAACAAGTGCCAGGAATCAGGAGCACAAAGGAGACGACGACTGCCAGGAGCAGCAGCAGCAGCAGCCTGCCAAATATTGTCTTGCACAAGCAGAGAATTCCAACCACACTCGCTCTCTCGCTCTCTCGCTCTCTCTCTCTTACTCCCTCGTGCTGTCTCTCTTTCTCTGTGGCCATGCAATGCCTAGGAGCTGCTGGCATGTCCAGAATGAAGGAATTCCACACTGGAAATTCCCAGCACGCGCCCAAGAAATGCACAAACTCCACTACAGTCCAGAGGCAGCAGCAGGAGGAGCAGCAACAGCATTCCAAGGCTGGAGGAAGAACGCACTCAGGCAGTTCCCCGGAGCAACTAAGATGCACCCGCACACACAGATGATGGATGGGTTCCATCCATTGGGTTGAATATATAAAAACACAAATGAACACACAGGCTGGGCCTTGCACTCTGCCGAAAGGTATGCCAGTTTTGAAGGGCTGCCAGTCCCACAGTCACTCAAAGTGCAAACCTCCAGCTCTGGCAAATATTTCCAATTAAATCTCGAAGAAAGCAAGCAGCAAAAAAATAAACACACTCAAAGGGAAAGAGTTGCGGCGGGGCGGCAGCTCAAGTGCTCAAGGAGAGAGCCGGGAAGTAAATAAAGAATGTAGTTGCCACATTTACATACTGCATGTGCATGTGTGTGTGTGTGTGTGTGTGTGTTTTAAGGACATGCCTGAGATAACTCAGTAGGAAGCGACGAACTCCCCGGCTGCTCCTTAGGGAAACCTTTTGAAAATGATAACTATTTGGGAGCAACACATTTTCCTCTGCTGTTGGACTCTAAGTTGGATTAGCATCCAGCGGCACGGATGATACTTACAGTAGAAATTATTGCCAGCCCTTGCCAAATGGGTAAACTCACCTGAAAGAGACAGAACATAAATAAATTAGCACAAGTTTCGGAATAATAATAATAATAACAGATAAGATGATCTGTGGAAGAGGAGTGCATGAATATCTCCATAATCCAAGCAGACAACTGCTGATGGATGTCTGAATTGCCAACGTCGGCAAATGTTAAGGCTAAGACCAAGGACAGGACAGCAGATCCCCTTCTGATTAAGTTGCAGACACACACGCAGGCACAACTAATGCCGCTTAATCCTGGCAACTGTTTCGCAGGATTTCCTGGGACTTGAATTGGTTTCCCTTTTTATGGTCACACACCAGCACCAGCCGGCACCCGGCAGCCGGCTCACGGCTCCCCCAACCACAAGTAACCCTCTCCTCTGCTCTGCCATGGTCTCTCCCCAGGGGTCTTTTGTATGCATTGTAAATGCCTAATTTTGGTCACAAGGGACAGAGGGAGTGAGTGAGAGAGACACAGCCCGCAGCCCAAACCCAAACCCAAATCCAATTCAGGAGCCCGCAAAGGCGACGACCGGTCGTCCGACAGTCGACGAGCACTTTGTTAATACCGTATTTATGCGCAATTACGTATTTTTCGCATTAGTCAGCCAAGCAGTCAGCTTCGGGCAAGGACTCTGTCAGGGACTGGGAGTCGGGAGAGTCGTGAGTCCTGGTGCCGGAGTTGGAGTCGAGACGGATTGCGGATTTCGAGTTGAGCGTGTCTAAGGGATGTTTGAGATGCCTTTAGCCGCTGCCTCCGCCTCATCCTGCGCCTCTGTCTCTGCCTCTGGGTTGTTGTCCTCGCACCGCCTCCTCGCCCTTTTCTGCACCCTTTGCCCTCCACAGTTGATCCTTTTATTTAGTATTTTCCACTTTTCCTCCTTCGTCTTTTTTTGCTGCTGCCATAGACCATGTTGTGGCTGCCTTTTCTTGGCTTAGCGCTGTCGCAATCCAACCCTCCCTTCCCCCCTCCCTCCGCTCTTTATTCTCTCTCTCTCTGTCTCTTCCTCCTTTCTCCTCTGCTGGCTGCTGTTGATTCTTTTTATCTTGGCAGTTGAAAGGCGTTGCTGGGTCTCGCCTCCGCCAGCTGTCGCTGCCCTCGCTCGACCCTCGCCTCCTTCTGTCCCTGTCTGTCCGTCGCTGCCTCTGACCC
Source organism: Drosophila subobscura (assembly GCF_008121235.1). NCBI lineage: Eukaryota > Metazoa > Arthropoda > Insecta > Diptera > Drosophilidae > Drosophila > Drosophila subobscura. Next base: position 13,871,029 of record NC_048531.1, on the reverse strand, counting down.
CAGCCATCGCTGTCTCTCCCCTCTCCCTCTCCGCGCTCTTCCTCTTGAGTCATTTACTTTTTACTGCCGCATAATATTGTCCCGATTAGCACAAACACAACGTTTTACCACAAAATCATCATCATTAGTGACGCTAAGGCAAAAGGCTCGGGCTGTGGCTGTGGCTCAGACTCAGACTCAGACGCAGGCAGACGCAGGATCTGGGCACAGTCCTTGTCTTTGCACAGTGGGGCTGGCAGCAACGAAGGTAAACAGGGAAAGAAATTTACACTAAAATAATTCTGTTAAAAGAGGGAAACATGTCCTCGAGGGACAACACTTTCTTTTTCTGCACTTTGGTGCCTGTTTTGCCCCACTGTGCCGAGACGCAACAAAGCAGAAAGACGGCACGAACGGCCAAGGACGTCGTTGGGCGAGAATAAGCAGCAGAAGCAGTAAAACAAGCAGCAGGAAAACAGGCAGCCAGGCAGAGGCAGGCGGCAAAGAGAGACAGGAGGCAGGCAGCAGTTGGCAGGGGAAGAGGCAGTCGGCAGGGGGCTGCGGCAAAAGGCGTCTATTATGCGAAGGCATCATTTAAGGGGATTATTTTATTTGGGCTCTAAACAATAAAGTGGGTTTATTAAAGGCGAAATGCCCCACCAAACACACTGCCCTGCCCTGCCCTGCTCCTCCTCCAGCAAACCCTCTTGTGGTTGCGCCACTCCCCCCACCGTCATTCCATTCATTCTCGGGTTTCTCCTCCTGCCCCACAGCACACAGGACGCAGGAGGCAGGAGGCAGGATGTCTGTGCACAAAAGATGTTGCGCTATAAAAGTGCAAAAATGTGTTCTTCGCTCTTCAAAGTGCTCCTGCCCCTCAGTCCGGACACCCTACGGCAGTTGGCCCCATCCACCATCCACCATTCACCCACCAGCCACCAGCCACCCACTGGCATCGCTGGTGGCTCCTACGTCCTGTGGCTGCTCTTCTTTATCTTTATTATTACTTTGTGCTGCAGCCACCACTGTTTGTACAGTTGCGTGTGGAGGCGGTCTGCGACTTGGCTTCAGCCCTTCTCTGAGCTTTCTGCTCCCTCTTCCCTCGCATTTTTGATACCCTGGCAGCGGTGGGTATTATGGTTTGGCAATGGCAGAAGCGGCAGTTTTGTGTTTTTATTAAATTCATTGTTAATATTCACACAAAGGCGCGCTCCCAATTTCAATTATACAAGACACAAGTCTGAGCCGAGCGGCAAGTTGGAGCTCAACACATTGGCCAAGACTTAGCACCACCCACTACGCCCCCTCCCAGTCCCAGCACGAATGGCTGGGGCTTAGTCAGCTCATGGACATCGCATTACAGAGCCAAAGCTGATTAGCCGCAAAAGAGAGAGAAAGAGACACAGACACCAGTCAGCAGTCAGCAGACAGCAGGAGTCTGCTCCTGCTCCTTCCTTCAGCCAGACAGGGAGGAGGAAAAAGCATATTGTTTTCTGATTCTTTGATGTGCTCATTGTGGGACTGGTACAAATACAAACACGCAAATTGTGCTCAAGATTAGAACTGAAGTCAATCAGAGGGGAATCGCCTTGGAACTGCTTCAACTTGAAGTGCTTGGAGGAGAAGTTGCACAAATTAAAGTATTTATGCACCCGCTTTGGGGTGTTAATTGATTTTAGGCAATTCATTTATGCAGGGACTTGGGCAAGTCTGCTGAACTGTGACACAAAAATGAGACGCCAAAGGGGTCTTTGCAGCAGTCCCAAAAGCAAAGATCGCAGCGGAATGCACTTGAAAACTTTCGAGCAAGAAACTTTGGCACCAAAGTAAACGAAAAGTTCAAACAGAGACTGAGGAGACACTTACACCCAGAGAAGAGCAGAGGGAGGGAGGAGTGCACAAGTTTCTGGCGACATATTTGGGACAGGATGGTAGCAGACACCATGTGCAGACAGGCACTGATCCCTAGTGCACACACACACAGCACACACAGCACCCCGACAGGGAAAAGGTTAAGCGAAACGAACCCACACTGACTGGGCGGGCAGTCAGGGGTTAAGGCTACGCCAGGGCAGGGGTCAAGCGGGGGGGCGTGTCTGCCCTGCAGGCCACACAAAATGAAAAGTTTCTCAAGCAAGTTTTCAACCAAAAATGGGCAATGAGTTTCCACAGAGAGAGCAAGTCTCTCCCCGGAGACTGTGTACATTTTTCGCAAAGAAAAACAAACGAATTTTCCAAAATTCTTTTGCAGTATTAAAATTTGTGTTTCCTGTTATCCTCTCAGCATTCACTTGTATGTGTGTGTGTGGGGGGCGTGCGTGTCTGTCAGAATGTGGCTGCTGGCTTTTTAGTGTCAAAAGCTGTCGCCCTTCCATGTCCCTCATGTCACATAAGTGGCAGGCCGCACAGCCCCTCTAGCTCGAGGGGGAAAAAGGTGCAGATGTGTCGTCCTAAATGCTGGCTGGCTGGCAACGACAGCAACAGCATGTTAATGACTCTGACCCCTTCTGTCAGCTGAAGGCGTAACAACATCCAGGCACATCCACAGAAGTGGACCTGTGGCCAAAAGGGTCCCTTCTGGGCTCTGGGTCCCCCCGCGTCCCTGCTCATTTCGTGCCTTGTCTTGTCAGGAGCTGCTTAAGTAATTGGCATACAAATTTACGCACTCATTTCCCTGTCTGTTGCTGCTGCTGCTGCTGCTGCTGCTGCTGTCCCCCGAGAGAACTCTCGTTAATGCTGCTCCTTGCAGTCTGTACATTAATTTCCAATCTGCCGGAATCCATGTTGCAACACTCAAATACAGATGTCCACCCCCCTACGAGACAATCTAATTGAATGTGTGTGTGGCAGGCAGCTGCTTCTGAGAAAGATACAAATTATTCAAGCACTTGTCGCTGTCCGGCAAGAGTGCAGGCGGCAGAAGAGTGCCGGGCGGCAAGCATTGTAATCATCATTCGTGTCGTGCCGTGCCGTGGCACACCCTAATTTAGACATATCATTGGGGGGGGGACTGGCTTCTAATAAGCCCAATAATAGTCAAAGCATTTATCTGGCTCCACTTTTCTACCCTCCACTCGGCCGATTGAGACATATGTGTGCTTGCCCGAACAAAAGATGGACAATGGAGAGCATGACGATGCCCGATGATTGTTTGTGCAAATTATTAACATTTCAGTGGCGATTCCCATTGCTGTTACTAAATAAATATTGATTTTAAGTCAAACAAGACACAACACAAGAGAGGACTGACAGCTGGAGAAGGAGCAGCAGTGGGAAATTCAAGTGAAAATCAGCCATCAATTGACATTTAACAAGCCATCACCATCAACGGCAAAGTCACTTGTGTATTATTTTTGGGAATTAATAATGCCTCTGTCTGTCCGCTGGCAGCAGTGTTTATTTATTTTATATTCCAATTCAATTTGCCAGAAAAATAACACAATCATAACACACACACACACACACACACACACACACACACACACACACACACACACACACACACACACACACACACGGAAATAATGGCAAAAGTAATTTCGTTTTGTATATTTGGCGGGCGGCAAAATCTCATTCTAAAATATTTACACACGAGTTCGGTGGACAAATGAATTACAAAACGCTGTTTGATTTTATAGTGGGGATTATGGTGGGTGTGTTGCTCGCTGGTTGTGCTAATAATTCAGTTTGTTTAAATATTAATTGACTTTGTTTGAGGCCAAGTCGATAATTGAATGATTAGTTATGCAAATGCACAAGCAGAACAATGAATAATAATGAGTATTCCACTGAAGAGAATTCCATCTATTCCTCTGTTCTCTCGGTTCTCAGCATCTTTCTCTGTGTGTGGCATGAGCACATGTTTCACTCGGAGAGACACAATTTACAAGGTGATAATTTTTCCCTGGCAGCGCTAAAAACCAACAACGGATCAACGCAACACAAGAACACAAAAACGAAGATGATCATTGGAAAAATAAACAGCAGCCGAGCAGCGGAAAGTGGAAGGCAACACGGAGGTAGGGGGTAGAGTGCAGAGGTGGAGGGAGCAAATGTTGCAACAGCTGCTGTGGCAGCCAAAACAAATAACTTTGATCCGACACTTCCACATTTCCCCTTGCAGCAGGATATCAGCTGTGCTGCTGCGTGTCAGCAAATTAATCAATTCCCCCGCCCGCGATCGTGTTTATGTTGCGTCTCTCTGTGTGTTGCCCTGAGTGATGCGTTCCCATTTCCATTTCCTCCCCAGGGGTAATCCGCCCGCCTTCAAAGTGATCTCCTCAACGCATCTCTCTGGGGATCGATCGTTGTGCGTGTTGACATTTAATTGTCGGCCCAGGGCCTCGCATGTCAAAATAAATAGACGAAAATTAAAGAAACTTATTGGAACAGCCACAGCTCTAGCCTCAGCTCTCTGCCCAAACGAGTGAAACGGAATGGAATGGAATGGGAATGGGAATGGGACGGGTGCGAGGTGCCATTAGATGAGGGATGGAACTATTTTTGGAACTACGCACTGGCCCCGAGCGGCAGACAATTAATGCCAAAGCATTTTTTGGTGCTGAAATTGAAATTTTATTACTCTTCAAGGTGGTGGGCGAAGTGGGGAGAGTGGGGAGCAGAGCGATTTGTGTGTTTGACAACAGTTTTAGATGGGTATCTGTTGAAAGTTCTCCATTAAGCACGGGTGGGGTGGGGCGGAGACTCCCAATTGGAAGATGGAACACAAATAAATTTCAAAGAATGCAAAGTGATAATGGAGGGATCAATGGGTGGAATATTTGCCCGATAGAAATTCCAATTCTACCCTACCCTAAAGCGATCTTCTTCAGCTTCCATGTGAATCAGCATCGTCATAGGACGAACCTTTTACCTAGGATGGGAGAACTTTACCAACGACTCACCACAAATCGGGATCGGGGCATGAATGCTGGGTAATCCTCTTGGTAGCCATTCCATCATTTATTCTGAGCTGTAATCCAGGCGAGGTGCCACCACTGGAGGGCAGGGCACAGACACAGGACACTGGACACTGGACACAGGCACCCGCACACTCGCTCAATAACCACCGAGGGAGATCCTGTGGAGTGTCTCTGTGCTCTCTGTGTGTGTTTGTTTGTGTGTATATATCGGGTTGCACTATGCGTAAGCGCGTACTCCTCTCTGCACTGCACTTCACTCCGCTCCTGATGTTTCTTCCCTTTTGTATTTCTGTTTGCTCCTTTTACTGCGTTTCGCGATGCGGGGCACAACAAATTGAGTTAATCCAAGAAAACGGAATAATAAAACGCCACACAAGCAGAGCGTACGAAAGAGTGAGTGAGAGAGAGGGCTCTGCCTCTTTATAAATGATGCCTCTCCGTGTTGTTGCGTGCAAAAGGTTGAGATTTACGGGTGGCGCGAGAGCAACAGCAACAGCAGCAGAAGGAGGAGCAGGAGCAGGAGCAGGAGAACTGCATTAATGAAAGGCAGCGAAACGGGGGAGGTACCGAACGAACTTGAGTTGGCTTAAGCCCGAGCTGCGGAGATCCGGATGCGGATGCGGATGAGGATGCAGGCGGAAGTTGTTTTCTCTACCTCCTGGCGCGCGCTCTTCTTCTCGGTGCACTCTCCACTTCCACTTGGTTCCTTCCTTCCGGGCTCTGCGCTTACCAGCGCTTTCCCTCTGGCTTTCTTTTATTGCACTTCACCGAAAAATGCACTGCGCGTTTTTCTTGCTCTTTGCCACAGCACACAGCACCGCACTGCACCACACCACACACCGCTCCACACAACTCCTCTTGCTTGCTTGCTGTTATTTCTTTTCGTTTCTTTTCTTTTCTTATTCTTTTCTTAATTTAATATTTACTTTGCACTTTGTTTAACTTTTAGTCGAGCGCTTTTCTTTTCATTTTACTTTTCCAATTTAAATTCCACGCCGGAAAAGTTTTCCCTGACTGCGCGACTGCGGATCGCTGCGGGGCGGAGAGAGAGTGAGAGAGAGAGAGGGAGAGGGAGACGGCAGTGGGAAACTTTTTGCCGCTTTTCGCTTTACTCCTCGGGTTCGGCAAAGGTTAACGGTATCTTGGAAATGAGGGCCACGACTGTAGTTGGGCGGAGGAACACTGCACTGACACCGAAGAAACACTCAGACTCCTCCTCACGACTCCTCCTGGTGTGTTCCTTGGGAACATGCAATTTGCTTATGGAAATATTTGCACCACTCTCAAGCACTGAGGCGGGGCGGGCGGGGTGTTGGGTTGTAAAGTTGTAAAATTCTGCGGGTGCCCACACAATTTCCCACACACACGCACACGCACACGTACAATTCAAGTGGCCGCCATAATTACGGTGTAATCGTAATCGCAATTGTGATTGTAACTGTAATTGTAATCCAATTCGCTTGGCCGCCTCTTCACGCCACGCCACACAAACGCCACACCACACCACACCAGTCAGCGATGCACTCACACTCTCTTAACTCAACGCGACACTCAACTGGAATCACTCGCACACAAAACACGAGAATCTCAAGCACCACGCGACTTAACCGTATATTTATAACCGTTAATTGTCTGAGGCATCAGCACTGGCAGAGGAGCGAGGAGCGTTTACCAGCAAAACCGAAGACACGGCAATGGCGACGATTGTGAAAGGACTAAACGGGCGAACGGTAGTCGGCAGACGAGTCGACTCGAAAATGGGTAAGACGTCAGCTCAGCACACACACAACACACAACACTCGCACTTGCTTACGCTCTCTCTCTCGCGCTCTACGAGCGCCCCACACACACACACACACACAGAGGGAGGGCGGCAGGCAGCAAAAGAGAGAGAGTACGTACAAGCGAGAGAAAACTGCCGCCCGTTGCTTAGAAAAGCGGCGGCGTCGGCGTGTGAGTGGCCCAAAAGAGAGATGGAGCGAGAGAGTGAGAGAGAGAACGTGAGCTAGAGAGCAGGCGAGTGTGAGCGCGAGTGCGAGTGCATGGCAATTCGTGTGCATTCTTTTCGCCTTCGCTCCACTCTCTGCTGCTCCCTCGCACTGCACCGCACTGCACTGCACTGCACTTTGGGGGTTGAATTGATATGTACTTCCTTGCTGCCAGCCACGGCATGACATGGCAGCTTGTCAGAAAGCACAAGGGCTAGCGGCAGAGGGAGACGGAAGAGGCAGAAGCGGCAGAGTCAGAGTCAGTGGCAGTGGCAGTGGCAGAGCTAAATGGGAGAGCAGAGTTACGGGCTCAAAATGGTGGCCAGCCACCGCAACAACACAACATAGTTGAGGTCTCTCGCTCAATCGGTTGCTGCCGCTGCCGTGGCTGCTGCTCCAACATAGCTGTAAACAAAATTTGCGGTTCATGAGCTCAACACCTTCGCAGCTGCAGAAGCAGAAGCAGCTGCAGCGCAGCGACGTCGAAGTAGAGTTCAGGTGTCGCACCATGGAAAATATTGCTGCACACTTTTCCGGGCAGGAATGTCGGAGAGGGGAGAGAGAGACAGAGAGATGAGAGCTTAAGTTGAGTTAATTATTGTAAAACACAAACACTGCCCTACACAAAACTCAAACATAAGCCACCCCGCCTCAGTCATTAAATGCATTGTAATTGAGTGTGCAAGCAGCACAGTGTGGGCCAGAAAAGAGTGGACAGAGGGGAGTTCATGCTTGAACGAGCAATGTTATGCGATTGATGGCTGGAGAATGGGAAGGCAATCGAACAGAAAATGGAGCTACGCTAAAGATATGAGTATGTTTAGGGATTATGATTGGGTTAGCGCAGATTTTGAAAGTCTTAGAAATCGAAAACTGCAACAAACGATAACACAATATCCTTTTCAGATCCCACCACGATCACCGATCGATCGTGGACCCTAAATTAAATTGATTGGAAATAAATTGCGCACAAATTGCGGCCTTAGGGGTCGCCATCGATACGATCTGTACTTCAGTTCCTGCACCCTTCACTCACAGCCCAACCCCTAGCAATGTTACAGTATTCTCTGTACGTCTCTAATATGTATTATCCCCGATTCGAACAAAAGAACCCGAACCTCGCATCTCGAATGGGGTGTGTGCGTGTGTGGGGAGCCGTAGCCGGAGCCGGAGCCGGATCCGACGAGAACAATGGGGTGAAACGAAGTGCTGGGTAGATAAAAAGAAAAACAACAACAGCAGCAGCAGCAGCAGCGGCAAATCTGAAATACTCATGCATGCATGCAGTGCTTCTGTGGCTGTATGTGTGTGCCGGAACAAAGGCAAGCTTCATGATATCCTCGGATGAGCATTTGGCTGAAGCTGCCTCTGCTTCTGTTCCTCCCTCTGCTCCTTCTTCTACTTGCTGCTGGCATTGCGGTTCGCTTGGATGTATGAAATGTTGTTGGCAGTGTCGCTACCTCTGTTTCTACACACTAACCCAAGGGCATTGATGTTTTCTTAAGCACTTTGATGCAGAATTTAGCTCTCCAACATATTTACTTGCTGATCTTCGTATGCCAAAAGTATATCCAAGTGGATGTTTTTTCTGCGTCATGGCAGGGTATTTGCTGCTTCGACTCCCCTTTCCTTGGTGTTGCTGTTATTTCTGGTGCTGTTTATGTACCCACACACAGGAACAGTTACACACATAGTCACACACTCTCAAAAAGGGACGATTACGGCGATGACGATAACGATGTCGATGGCGCAGCGGGACCGAAGCGGAACAACTACGAGTGGAGAGTATATGTGTGTGTGTGTTTGTGTGTGTGCACATTGGCACATTTAACAATGGCTCTGTGTGAGTGTGTGTGCGTGTGTGTTTGAGTGTGTGGCAGGCAGCCCGACAGCCCGACAGCCCGGCAGCAGGCAGGACGTGCAGTGAGGCGATGCCGACTCAGCAGGCGATGCGTGTAAAAAGGATAATTTGTCAATATGTTCACTCGTTCCGGATTTGCACGGCCTTTTGCCGGCAGTTGGCATCATCATGGGATTGAATTGGGCTAGCACTTGGGCTTGCCCTGGGGTTGTGCCTGGCTGTGGGTGCATGGGTGTGTGTGCGTGTGGGCCAGAGGACCGCCCGCTCTGTTTGCTCCGGTTCGTTCGTCCCTTCGCTTCGTGCCCGATTCAAGCAGCACTCCTGCTGCTCCTTCTGTTGCTGTCGCCCACACAAATTCTTTGTGCGCCTCTGCCGCTTATTCAATTGCTCGCTCAGTCAACACGAACTTCCCCTCTGCTAGCTGCCTGCTCCTGGGCACAGTCAATCCTCCTCCATCTCCTCTTCCATCACATCCTGGCCATTTTCGGTTGGCTGCTTCCACCATTCAGTTAGCAATGGTTAATAGGGCTTAGGAGCTGAAATTATTACCTTGTTCAGTGTGAACCAAGCCAAATCGGATGACGCTGATGGCTTTGGCCAGGATACATATTGCCATGCTCCTCTCATTGTGTGTGTGTGAGTCCACTTGGGTGTGCTTTTGGCTCGATAAACATTCGATTAGCGGTCGATGTTCGTTCGATAAATGATCGATAAATGCCAGAGTTGCTTCTCCAAAAGATATTCCCATTTTCATGATCTTTTAGCCATCTCTGCCCACTGTCCAGGAAACAGGAAAACTTGTTCAAAACCAATTACAGTTCAAATCTCCAGTGTGGCACATTCCCATTGCCATCGAAAAAGCAATCCGACTGTGGGCCAGCCACGAGGGTGCAACAGCCAGGAAGGCAGGGCCAAAAGCAAAGCAAAGTCATCGCCAAAACCAATAACAAAATAAACTCCAAACCCCAAAAGCCTCAAACCCGAACCCGAACAACACCAAACCCCGTTCTGCCTTGAAAAACCACAAAAGGCCACCACCCACAGCCACACAGGCGGCCACCTCCTCAACCATCCAGTGCCCATCTCTGTGCTCTGTTCGACTCGTTCTCCCTGCGGACTGCCTCGAGACACTTCTGCTCCGCTGCCATCGTCGAGGACAAAACGCTGGCGATGAGATTTTAAAAGCCATTTAGAAAAACACCCTCAGACACAAAACAAATCCACAAAAATACCGACACGGATACCACAGGGCCAACACACAGAGGCACTTTCGCACACACACACAGATAGACAGAGAGAGAGAGGGAGAGGGAGAGGGCAGCACTCACTCACACCCAGACAGTGGAAGAATAAGAGCAAAGCTTACACAAAAGTGGCGTTAAAAATGATGCGGAAACACGATGTTCGTCAGCGTCGACGGCGACGGCAACGACTACAAGGAATGAGCAGGCGAGAGACAGAGAGAGAGAGGGAGAGAGGCAGAGTGAGAAGGAAGGCCGGGGACAGTGTCGACAATGAGCCTTCAAGCGAAAACCGCTGCTAAAACTTCACGCTTAAATATTTTTCACACCACATAGCGACAAGTTTGTAAAGACAGAGAATAAAGGGAATGAGTAGGAGCAGAAGAGTGAAAAGGAGCTGGAGGATGCATGGTGGCAGGAGTGAGATGAGGATAACTACGCGGCCAAGACTTCAAAATGGCACGAAACCCACAGGAAGTGCAAGGAATGCGCGGGTCGGTGAGTGCCAGACCGAATGACTGAGTGGAGTACGACACAGAGAAACAAGCGAAGAGAGGGGTAAGGTGAGGAGAGAATGGAATGGAATGGAATGTCCGTAAGTAGACGGCAAATGTCTAAATACCCTTTCGCTAGTGCCAAATGCCGCAGATGCCAAACGAAGACCGCAACGAATTGCTCTCAAAGCTCAGGCTTTTACGAGACGAGATGAACGAAGGAGCAGCAGCAGGATCTGTTGCTTGGAATGCCACACAGCAACAGAGGGTAGGGCAGGAGTATACAAGAATACAACATAATGAACATGTCCATATGAATGCCGGGCAGGGAATGCAAATGAATGTTTCATTCGGCTGAGTTGGAATGCAATGAATGCTCATCCACCCATCCACAGTGACCACTGAACCCCGAGTGAATTGAGTGGCTGGCAACTGTTTGATGAATATGTTACTGAATTAGCAACTGATCTGAATGATCGTATGCCAAAGAGTTCCTGTATTCTGCTCACAGTATTCGTTATGCTCTCACTTGGAGTGGAGCTTAGGGCAAACGATGCCAAATGGAGGAAAACGAAAACCCAAATCTAAACCGAAACACAATTGTTGGAAATTAAAAGGAAAACTTTAATCATACCCGCGGGCAGTCACACAGCAGCCAACCGGATGGGAATGGGGATGGGGCTGGGGATGGGGGCGTGGACTTTGTTAGAATCTTGGGAGTTCGTTTGCAACTGTCTGAAAATACAAGGAAACTTCTGCAAGTTTCCGGTCGTGTGTACAATATTCCGTGCTCATTTCCGCAGCCATTTCCTACTGCCCACACACACACACACAGCACACACACACACACACACAAAAGGAGTCCAAGTCCTGCCACAGCAGTCGCCAGCAGTCCGTTCCGGGCCAAAGAGTCCAGAGTCCACCTAAAGGCAAAACTCTCAGACAATTGTTGTTCTTCCAAGGCGCTCCAAAGTTCCGAGCGCAACTTGGCTCTGGCTACGTTCAGTTGGGATCAAATCGAATCGCTTGGAGTGTGTTGCGGGGCAGAGGGGGGGACATGGCATTGCATTGCATGGCATGGCATAGCATACATATGTATGTAGCGATTACTTCCCTCTCTCCAAGCAAAGTGCAAACAAGTCTCTGCCCCCCCTCATAGTTGCATTTTGGAAAAACTTTTTCCACCAGCTTCCTCTCTCTCTCTCTCTCTCTCTCTCTTTAGGACCGACAGACGTCATAAGCTCGGGCGAAGGGGAGCTGCAGGCGGAGATGAATTTTTGAATGCTTGCAGGATGCTGCGGTGGTCCTGTCCCTGTCCCATGTCCCTGTTCCATGTCCCTGTCCTTGTCTCGGTGGTGTCTCTGTGTGCAGATGGTTATGGCGGTGAGGCTGTGTGGGTTGTGTGGGTTGTGTGCACAGGCAGTCAATCAATACGTCAGTTCAGGGCTCATCAAAAATTCCAATCACAAATTGGCAGAGAGCCGACAGAAGCGCACCATCATCCTCTGTATGTGTGTGGATGCGGCTGTGAGTCGGAAGCCAAGTCAAGCGCAGGCCCAAGAGCAGGACCCGCCACCCCAACCCACACACTTGAGTGACCTCCTGCTGGACGGATCGAAGGCGGGCTGACGGGGGGGAGCGATGGGTAAAGTGGTCTGGGCGTAGGCAATAATGGCATTTAAATGCAGGGTCACGTATCAATTTACTTGGTTATTAGTTACGAGGAGCATAACCTGCTCGGGGTCCCAGGTCCTGGCCCAACGTTGCGACTCCTTGGCCGCTCTGGTCAATCCACTCTTTCTCTCTCTCTTCCACAGTCTGTGCCTGTGGCTCCCTCTCTCTATCGCACTCTCTCTGTGTGTGTGTGTGTGTGTGTGCCTGCCTGCATCCCATTTGATATGCCCACTTGGTCGGGGCCGAGCGACCCGCACTCGCCACTTGCCCTCTAACCCGATGAGCAAATCCGAGCTGAGCTCTTAGTTTGTTGCTCTTTTCGAACGCTTTGCCTGCGCTCATAACGGACACGGCTTTGTGCTAAACTGACAGCGCAGTCCCCCCCACCACCATAACCCACTCCACCCAGTTGCAGCCATGGAAGAGAGAGGAGCGGCAGCAGGAACAGCTTTTACCACATTCGAACTGACTTTTTTCACTTTTCAAGTTCTCACTTCTCTGAACTGCACTTTGCGCCTCACTTCGTGTTGCTTCGTTCGCTTCTCTCTCTCTCTCCTCTCTCTCTCTCTCTCTCTCTCTCTCTCTCTCTTAGTTTGCTGCCATCTCCCTCTAGCAATATGCTAGAGCATCTCCCACTGGTGCTCCCACTGGTTGCACTTTCGTGCACTCAAGAAGCAGCTACCACGAAATCTTTTTGTCGAACCAAACCCGAACCGGCAGAAGCCTTCGTTGTTCCATTTGGCTTGCAGCTGAGAGAGAGCAATACGGGCAGCAGAGACAGAGAGCCAAAGCTCTCGTCGCAAGGGCATTAGGCGAAGGTGGGTGGAGGCGGCAGCAGCACCAACAGGAACGTCAACAGTACAAGCGAAACAATCTGCGATACAGAGATACTACCAGAGATGCACTGCGAGAAATGATCGAGCAAGAAGTTGACAGAAGTTAAAAGGAGACTTTGGGGAATTTGTTCAATTGGAAGATTTTAATTTTCTAAGGAAACTTGTACCAGTTAGACGAAGGGAATGTCCATCTTCAGCTTCTGCAAGAGTCAGCAACTAGAGCTAGTTCCTCACAGTGCACCGCATACAAACCCAAAAAGAGCCACAGCCAAAAAAAGCGGAACAAACTGTGTAGCCCTTGCTCCATCGATAGCCCGATGCAGGCAGGCAATGAAGCTTTTTGGTGCACTCTCCACACAAACACACAGAGGCACCTACCTAGGGGAATACAAACAAACACACACGCACAGCCACACAGCTATATACCATAGAAAAATACAGGGCAGGAGAGAGAGAGAGAGAGAGAGAGAGAGGAGTGCTGGAGTGAGCTGAAAATGTACTGCGCCGCCACAACAACAAATCCCTAAACAAGCAACAACCAACATTGCACAACTCAACTTCCGTCGTCAACACCAACATCGATGGCGGAAGAGCCGACACACGGCTCGTCCTGTCCCGGCCATGCCCTGCCATGCCATGCCATTCCTGCACGGCAGCCATTCCCCCAGTCACGATGCTCCCTCCTCCACTTTGGCCCCTGAATGTGACTCCTGCTGCTGCTGCATTCTGCATATAGAGCGGAATTTCCGGTCTAACCTCACAGCGCCCAAGCGGAAATACAAGCGGATTAGCTTTTAGATTTATATACTAACAAACACCGATTAGACAGGTGGGGTGTGGGGGCTGGGGGTGGGATGGTAGTAGTAGTAGTAGTAAGTGGGATAGAGACGAGAGCAACACAAACACACACACAGATGGGAGGGAGTTGAGGGAGTGAAAGCTTCATTCTGCTACATGGTTCGGAGAGTTTTTGCGTGCCAGCAACACATTTCACTGCGAAAGTTGGTGAGAGTAGGGCCAAGATAGAGACAGACAGAGAGAGTGAGTGAGAGAGAGAGAGAGAGAGAGAGAGAGAGAGAGAGAGTGTGCTCTTCCCATTCTAGTTGCTGTTGTTGTTTTTGTTGTTGGCTGGCATTGCATTTTAGTGTTTCCTGCTCGAAGTTCAAATGTGAGAATATTTTCCATCGATGAGCTCCGCTCCCCCCCCCTGTTCTGTTCTGTTCTACATGCCTTTTGGTCGTTTGCTTTTTCGGGTTTTTAGTGTTCATTTTTCAGATGCCAACAACTTTGGGTTATTTCCCAACTAATAGAGCCAGCAATACACATCCTCTCTCTCTCTCACACTCTCTCGCCTCCCCGCCTTTGAACTTAGACAACACAAATTCTATGACATATTTTTACTTGGGCCCGAAGCCCACTTGCAGTTGGCACTGGCAGCTGTGTGTCCGTGTCTGTGGCTGGGCTGGGGGAGCTCCAATTTCGCATAATCCCAGAAAATAGCCAGTTCGAATTTTGATTTGCTGATTGATTCATTACCGACGGAGATACAGTTTTAACTTCATTTGTGGGCGACTCACAAAAGAAATTTTAGAGCCAGTTTGGCAGCAGAATTTCCTGGCAATTTGTTTTTGCTTCACATTTGTGTAGGGAGACAATTTCTAGACAATTAATCTGTACTCAAAGATCTGTTTTTTTTTAGAAAATTTTCTGCCATCATTCACTATCTGACGGCGCGCACAAATTAATGAAGGAAAGTTTTGTATGCGCTGCTCTAGTAGTTTATTTATTTAACATCATTTGAAAACTATTCCCATAACTACTACTCGTAGTACTCGCTATTTGGAACTTTCAGACATCTCCCCATGGGGTCACACATCTGCCACGCCCGCACAAATCACAGCTCCCAGACTATTACTCCAGATATTCACTCTGGGTATACAAATATAGCCATCCAACTTGGCTGCTTCTGCTTCTGCTTCTCCTTCTCTTCCTGTTTTGTTTTATATTTTTTGTTTTATTTTCATTTTGCTGGCTGAAGAACTTTTGTTGGTTGGGGGGCAATGGTGCGCCACCTTAAAAATTGCAATGAAAGTCGTCGTCAAATTGTCATAAAAATGCGATAACTTTGTTTTGTGTTGTTCCAACGTTTTGTTATGCCTCTCCACCCTCCACCCAACACCCATCGCCCATCTGTCTCTCCCCTCTCCCACCACTTGGGTGTTGTTACTGCTTTTGCCGCTTTGCCAACTACGAGGAGAGAGTATGATAAATTTTTACGATGCTGCCATAACAATAAACCGAGCTTCGGCTGGCTCTGGCGCTTGGCGCTGGGAATGTTGGCGGGGCGGGCATGTGAAAAGCGCGCGTGGAAAATGCAGAACGTGAAAAACTAATAAAAATCTGCTCCAGCGGGGCTGGATGCTGGAAAAACTTTTATGGACAAACTACGCGCTTCATCACAAAAGGAGAGACAGGGGTGGTGTGTGCTGTGCTCAGTGCAAATGTGAAAAGTGTAAAAATACTCGCAGCTCAGGTGCAGGGCAGAGTAGAAGAGGGCGACGGGGTGGACCGGCATGTCCTCAAAGGGGTGATATGGGGGTGCAAAGTTGGCTCCCTTTCAGCATAGATGACTTTTGTGTTCAACTCCTTCTCACCTCCGCAAGTTGTTTGCTTCCGCTTTAACGTAAAAGTTTTTAAAGCCAAAACGGGGACAACAAAAACGGAACATTCTGCTTGACAATGAGCGATTATTTTTCTTGAAAGTGTCAACTTTGATTAACAGTAGCAGATGGCGCGGCAGTCAACCGACTGAGACATACTCTGCCAAGGAAAACAGGAGCAAATCCTGACATACACTTCAGTACAGCGGGACACACAAACAACAGGTAGCGGCGACTGCTTCTGTCACTTCCTCTGCTAGACTCCACGTTCCTTCTACTGCCTGTTTAATCAACCAAGTCACGAGCTGTGCGTCCGCTTTAGAGGAACTTTTTTTTTAGGCTTAAGCCATAGGCATAGACAGCCAACTTGAAGCAGCCACCAAACCATGATAATAGTCTCCCCCCACCCAACTGCCAGTCCATGTGGGACTAGCAGGAGGTTGGAAAAGTTGGACACGTTGGGGGTGTGGGGACTTTGAAGAGTTGTGGCTGGGCCTCACGTTGTTTGGCTTTGGGATATTTTTGGATTTTGGTTTTGCAAATGGATTTATAACCCCTTGTGTGATTTTATAGGCCCTTAAGCCATTGTTCAAATAACCCAGCATGCCGAGGCACCATCCCCAAACACACACACACACACATGCAAACGGAGCCAGCCCCATCCATCCTTTTCGCTTGTTGACTGACTGGCATCACTTGCCGGCTGCCTGTACCCTGCACCCTGCACCCTGTTCCTATTCCTGTGGTGCGTTTACGTATCCTTCTAATGATATTTGAGGAACGGATGTGTATGTAAAACCAATAATAAGACGGCCGCACACAAGGGAGCACGAGGATTCCGACTCGGCTGTTGGATGGATGGATTGGATGCATGGATGGACGATGGGTGGCTGGATGGGTGTGGCTGGTGGTCTGTGTCAGCTCAGGCCGAAATGGTTTAACAAGTGGTGCGTGTATCGATTCAATTGAATTTGCAAATGTTGTTGTTGCCCACTGAGGCATGAAGTTTCGTGCCCAGCACCAGGGACTAGAAACCAGGAACCAAACCCAGACCCAGAATCTGATCCAAGCTACTCTGAGGCTCAGTGGTATCCTTATCATGCTCATACCCAGCGCCATGCCCATACGCACCATCATCATCTCGTCCTCGTCGTTGTCCTGAGGCCAGCAACATATTTGGAGTGCTCGTATTTGGTGATGCATGTACCAATACCAATGCCACTTGATGTCTGTCTTTGGAATGGAATCAGGGGGATGGAAGATACACAAGAACAATGGGTAAGCTTGCCTAATGCCAAATCCCCTGGGTATGCCAGCATCAAGTGCCCACACCCCACCCAACACGACCGAACATAATGGGAATCTACATGCGAAATGTTTAACACGTTTTCACATCGGCAAGAGCGCGTTAATTAAAAGAAGAAACGGTAATAAATGCCGTTGTACAACAGCAACCAACATGCGGAAAAGCAATGGCAACAATTCAATTAAAATACCAAAAGGGGTGGTCGGGTTCGGTTGGGTTGGGTTGGGGGGTAATTTGGGCAGTGAAATTAACCCCTATAAACGCATAATATGCTCAAAATGATGCACTTAAAAACGCATTAATCAGATCGCCAATTATGCCGGACGTCTGTTGCATGTTTTTGAGAGAAAGAGGCAGAGCCACAGAGAGAGAATCGAAGCGAGAGAGAGGGAGAGAGTGTGCGGGCACAGGCACGTGCTTGAAAGTGCGTGGCATAACGCAATCAATCTTTTTGAAGAGTAACGAATGATGTGAAAATGGAAATTAACAAGGAAACCAACCACCGCGGTATGCAGAGCAGTACAAGCCAAGTCGGCACTGCGAGAAAAGATTATAAATTATAACAAGAATTAAATTACCTAACCCAAAATATGCACACAACATATTACTAATTTCTTCTACAATCTTCAGAAAGAGCTAAATTTATCATAAATACCTTAAATTTATCTCAGAGCAATATAATCAAGAGCGCTTTGGTATTATTAACCAATTTTATTAATTTGTATCGTTGAATTTCTCTCAGTGCAGTCCACTTGAACCCCCTTTTCACAGAATTCAAAGCACATAAAAGCTTTCGTGTCGTCATTAAAAACTGTTTTTGCTAATTAAGTGCTCAATTGAGCATTCAATTTCACACACAGATGAAGAGAGAGCAAGGGGAAGCTGCCAAACACAACAGAGAACGAGAGAGAGAGAGAGAGAAAGCAAACAACAGCAAAAGCTGGGCAAATAACCAAGAACAGAAAAGAAAATCAGCAGCAGAGCAGCAGCCGCAGGAGAAGCCATAGCAGAAACCAGAACGCAAACGGTGGTTGGCTCTGCTTTAGAACTCTCTCTCTCTCCCCACCAGTCGCCTGTTTACCCTCTCCTCAAGCCAACCACACCACCTTTCACACAAGCCAAAGGCAAACGAAACGAAATGAACGAAAATATAACAAAGTTGGTTTATTTGCACAGTTAATGCAAAATGATTCCCCAGGGGAGAGGTGAGGTCTGTGGTGCGACTACAGTGGAGATTGGCTACGACATAAATGCGAGTGCGAGTGGGTTAATTTACTTACTTACTAAGACTTATGGTATTGAAGCGACTGTTTTTATACACTCCATATAAATCTCTACTTAAAGTCAAACATCTGTGAGTCACTAGAATCTTTACTGTACCCAACAAAAGAATCAGGATCAGCAGCAACATTGCTGCCAGACCAACATGAAATTCACTCTTCGCTCGTACAAAAAGCGCGCGCCACAAGCAAATGGAAGCACAAAAGAGCGAAAATAAAAATTAGAAAAGGAAAAGGAAAACGAAACCCAGCAGAGTAAAGGAGTCAGAGCACAGACCAGAGCCAGGTCGGCATAAGGGCAAACATGATTCAATAAAATTACGTTGCAAAAGTATGCAACAGAAACAAGCAAACAAAGTGATGAATAAGGGAAGTACGAGACTACACACACATATACAGGAGGCAAGAGTGCTGGTGCTGAGCAGAGCTTATAAAGTAAACAGTTATTCCCCGCTGAATGAGAATGAATGTGAAGTAGCAACAAAACCACGAGCCAAAGGCACTGAAGCGCACGGCAGCGGCAGCGGCGCGGCGGCTGGCACACCAAAAGAAATGAAAAGAAAAAGTACTTAAAAAGCTCACAAGCAAATATTTATAACAGTAAATCACTTTGGCGCTTGCACATACACAAACAAACAAAGAGGGCAGCGACAGAGGCACTGCCAGAGAAAAAGTGTGCGGCAGAGAGAGAGAGAGAGCGCGCACACAAGAGAGAGGGGCAGTGCAAAAGTGCAATAAGAGAAGCAACAATGCCAACACGAAACTTGCGCTACTCAAATGTTGTGCTTAAGCACTGGCGAAACGAAACAGCCGCAGATTGGCTAAGCTCTGGGCTTGCCGAACAAAAACTTGGCGGCTTCAGGGAATTTTATTTATCGAGAGGAGAATGATCAAAATATGTATAGAATATGTACTAAAAATCATCAGTACCTTCGTGAAAGCTTATCTCTTGGAGGTTGCGCATCTGCATCCAATTAATAATGAAACAAGTGTGCAAGGTATTTATTTGAATGAAAAGCTTCTAGATGAATGATCATAATGGTTTAGTTAATGCTTTTAAGAAGAGTAAACAAATTAATCGATATGAAACCAATTTCGATACACTGTAAAATGTTCTATGGATCGACGGCCAAGCAGCTGCTTTCTCGTTTAGCCGGTGCTTTTGTGTCTGGGAAAGTCTTTGCTCGGGGATGCGTGGGTGCAAGAAAAACCAGCAAATATTTAAATTCGTGCGCTAAAACACACAATAAAAGCGTAAACAAATGCAAAGTAAATATGGCGGCAGCCAAGGCGGTAAGCAGGCAACAACAGCAAAGACTGCAACACAACTGGCAGTAACGGGGAGCTGGGGAGCTGGGGAGCAGGGAGCAGGAGAAATCACGTACTATAAGTTCAGCTCTTAGCTCTCAAGGCTTATGGCATTCGCTATCTACTTTTGCTGGCTCCACCCTACCCTTTCCTTTAGTTGCACTTTGGGGTTGATAAAATTCAAAGTCACTTTGTGTTTGTGTGGATGCGGGTGGGGGGGAGGTTGTTAAAGTGTTTGCTTTAGTTGTTGTCAAGTTTTTTAATTAAATTTGGGGGTGCACAAGCACAAATAATGGTAAAAACCTCGAAAAAGAAGACCAGAGGTAAGACGAGACAGCGATAGAGAGAGTGAGAGAGAGCGAAAGAAAAGTTTTGTCCCCGAAATTAGTTGCCAACAATGGGATTATCTCTCTGCTTTCAAACTTTTCCCTCAGATCGAAGATCTTATTAGCCAGGCCAATAAAAACCTTTTGTAAAATGCACAGCTCGTATTAAGATATGCAAACACTTGTCCAAGAGTTTTAAATGCAATTCGAATGTGCAGTACTTGCGGCACACCAATGTTGCAGCTACGAGGGAAAACCCAACAAAGGAGCGAAATGGGAAATCTCTCACTCTCACGCTCTGTCGATGCCAATTGTCGAAATAAATCCATGGTCTGGTTGAAATTGAATAACAAAATACAGAAGTTCGGCATGGAAAACCCAATGAACAATAGAAAAGCGTAAGGTGGGGTCGGGCAGCGCACCCAAATAAATATGTTTAACCAAATTGCCGGCCAACAGAACTTTTTTCTTCACCAGAAGGAAAAGCCACCCCGCAAAAGGAAAGAAAAAAGGACAAGTCAAGCGTAACATATTTATTGACGTTGCGGTTGCTGGACCCGGACATGGAAACGGACAGGGATACGGAAACGGAGCCTGGACCTGGGACACACACACACACATCGGATTTCAGTTAGCAGGCACAAAAAACCCACCACTAACCACTGACACCAGCACCACAGAACACAACACAACACACCAACACCCACACCCACGCCACCCACGTCAGAAACCACGGAATGAGTGGCACTTGCAAGTGTGGTGTTTATGTTCCATACATCAGGGGTTTATGGGCTAAACGTTTATGTGTCTGGCAACAACAAGCTTTTAAAGGGTTTCCACACACACACACACACATGCGGACTTACGACCCAAAGGGGGAGGAAGGGAGGTAGAGTAGTCGAAGCTGACGCCACTTGAAATTTCACTTACACCCAAGCCCCCCCACACTTGATGTGTCTCTGTGTGTGTGTGTGTGTGCCACAGTTGACGTTGCACACTTCGTTGACTCCCAAAAGACGCCCACACTCAAAATGCTTGACCTCGGTCGCCACCCCAAGCCCACAGATAAGTCGGTGGGGGTGGAGAAGGAGAAGGAGAAGGCGGTGGGAGGGGTATTACAAAATGTATTTTATCTTCATCGATTGGCAGAATTTATATCTTTTTTCATGCCACATCAGCGTTTTATATGCACACACACACACACACACAGATGTCTGTACATATCGAAGGAGAGGAATAAAGATTTAGTGAAGCTGTTTCCCCCCTCCACCTCCAGCTTGTCCCCAGTGGGACTGCCAAAGTGAGTTGAGGTTATGTGCTGACAGCTAGAAGCACCAACATATGCATATCCCCGCTGGCTGAGCAGATAAATCAGCTGTGCCACCCAGCAGATGATTACATGGGGATGAAGTCGTAAGTCGCGTCGAGATGCTGGAATAAGATGTACACTCGTACAGTGCGCACCATGGACATGTGGCCAGCACAATAAACTGCCATATTATGCAAATCAATATCAGTGCAGAAGATGGATGAACACTGTGGGTGTGGGAAACAGTTGGATAAACATGGTGGAGCATGTTTATGTGGTAATAATGTTGCATTTATCATGAAACATTTTCATTTCTGCTGCTTGCAGAAACTTCCTTAAAAATCACAAACACTTCCTCGTGTTGCGGCTGTCAATTTGCATTTTATATCCATGTTAATTCATATCTCTACACCGATTCTACAAGCCTCAAACCAAAAATCATTTCGCATCGAACTTCATTATTCTTTTTCCAATTTACATAATTCCTCCTTTACATACGTACACACCCCACACAGACCCCTTTTTTCGGGAGGAACCTTTCAACTTGCAATCATGTTTGCCAATTATGCAAATGATGATGCGACCCACTGTGCGTGCAGGCAGAGCCGAGCCACTGTGGGGCATGGCTGGGTAAATACTCTCCAAACACTTGGCTTCGTGTTTACCACAATTTACTGCGACTCGAGTTAGCACAAACACACACACACACACACACACACACACAGAAAGCAAAGAGAGAGAGAGACAGAGAGAGAGAGAGAGAGCTCTGGCAAAAATAAATGCACATTTTTTGCCCACAATTTCCTGGCAGCAAGGGGCCAGAAGAGTGACAGAATGGGTGTGGGGCGGGGGAGAACGGGAATGGGGAATGCGAGCACAATAAACTGAAAGGATGGCAGGGGTCGGTGGGGGTCGGGGGTAGGTCGTAGCTTGCCACAAGCCAAATACGAGCCTGTGTCTGGTGCTCGACTTGCCTCTACCCTAACCCTACCCTAACCCTTGCTTATGCATTCATTCCTCTTCCTTCTCGTTTCTTTCTCTCTCTTTGCCTTCATTCTGTATGTATGAATATTTGAGTGTCTGTCTGTATGTGTGTCTCTTTCTGTCTCTCTCTGGGTGTGTGTGTCTGGAAAGTGTGGCAATAAAAAGGATAATGTAACTGTTATTCTACGCAAAACGGAAGCGAACGAGGCAACGCTGCAGGAGCAGGAGGAGTGTGCTGCAAGCTGCAAGCAAGTGTTTGAAATATTTCTGTGGCAAAGGTGGCAACTTGGGCCCAACAACAAGATGTGGGCACAAGTAAAAAAGCACAACCAAAGGCTGCACAAAAGCGAGGTTGGGTCTGGGCCTGGGTCTGGGGTGGCCTTGTGGTGGTTGCACACTGAAGGAGTGGGCAGGCAGTGGGCTGTGGCAGGAAGAGGATGCGGTGCTAGGGAGTGGAGTAGAGTCCTTTGCTGAGTGACTGACTGAACAAGTGGCAACGAGGAAATGACTGCCCCGTGGCAGGCAGGGGCCACCACTGACAAGAGTCAGAGAGCATACAAAACGAAACGAAACGAATCGAGACGAGACGACACGAACAAAAGTGCCAAAGAGCGAAGCCGGAAAATTGTGTGGAAATTTGAGCTTCTTTTGAAATTGAGGCCGGAAATGACACCCACACGTCCCACTTTGTGTGCGAGAGAGAGGCAAGCACAAGCGCAAGAGAGAGAGTGAGAGAGAGAGCACACACAGACAGACTGACAGGCAGATGGAGAGAAGAAAAAGGGGGGAGAGCACAGTGAGTGAGTGCGAGAGAGATGTCTTCTGTCCTGCTGCTGCTGCTGCTGCTGCTGCTGCTGTTGTTGTTGTGTTAAGCAAAATGTTTGCGGGTGCAATAAGCGTAAATTCAGTGGTTTTATGTTTACTTATTCAACTCCTACATAACCAACGAACGACCCCTCCCCCTCCTTTGGTTTGGGGGGTGGCACAACTTCATGTTAGTGGCAGGAGGAGCTGGCGGCAGGCAGCTGGCAATATACTTTTTGCAAATCGATGCCAACTCCTTAAACGGTGGGTTGGTTGGGATGGCTGCATGGGGGCGGCCTGTATATTTGTTGGGTGTTTTTGGGGGGGGGTGCTGCTACTGCTGCAGGAAGCGTGTGGCAGTGTGGCATGTTGAATGGGTCTTGAGTGTTTTCGTATGGTTGACAGGATAACACGGAGTAATTCAATTCGAAATACTTTATGCTGTTGCTTTTATTATTTGTGCTTTCTCGTTGGTCTCTCTCTTTACAGTTCTCCCCCTCTCGCTCTCGCTCTCTCTCTCTCCTTTCCTTCTTTATTTACCACCTCTGCTGCTGCTGCTGCTTTACGGATTGCTGTTGTCGGAAGTGGCATTTGTAGGTGGTTTCTGTGAATCTAGTAGTTGGTGTGTGTGCGGGGGGAGGGGGAAGTGGCAGAAGGTTTCCTTCCTCTATCTGTATCTGTGTGTGTGTGTGTGTGTGTGTGTGTGTGTGTGTGTGTGTGTGTATATATTTTGTGGTTTCTCTGTTTATTTATTTTTATGATGTTTCCTTTTTGGCATTTTATTGAAGAAGTTTACCGACGCCATTGCTCGCTCTTGCATAAATAAGTGCGAGGTGGGGGGTGGAGCTAAGAGGGGGAAACGGCAAGGCAAGGCGGACTGCTAACAAGCATACAATACCCCACCTCACTGCCCCCCCCACACACCACCCCATTGCAATTCATATAAAATCAATATTTATTACAACAGCTATAGGTCTTGGTTTATGGGTACATGAACCCCGTCCCCATCCCCGTCCGCATCCCCATCCCCTGCCGCCTATCGGCCACCCACTGTGCTGTGATTGGGCATTTAATCAGTTGATTTCTTATTCAAATTGAGGATTTTTTCCCCTTATTTCCTTTGCTTTCATACTGGGAAATGCAATTAGAGAAGCTTTTTCCGAGATTGCTCTGCCACATAATGGCTGTGGAATGGGTTTGTGGCATTTCCCACAGGAGTATTATGTTGCACGGGGTTTTCCAGTGAAAGAAAGAAACTTATTTGGATACATTCAATATGCGAATTTGAACAGAAAATGCTTAGAGCCGCTTTTAGATGGAATTTACATATCATCTTCGGAAATAGTTGAGTCCATGGGGAATGTTTCTTTCCTTTTCGTCTTTTCGCCTTAAGTTCGTATGGAAATAGCTGGAATTTTCAATCACCCAATAGACTTCAAGGTTACTTCTGCTAGGTGGTGCTTTCAGAATTAATAAGTAGTCATGAATTAAGTAGCTATAAAGTAGGAGGAAAGACAGGAAGTGGATGGGATTGAAGTGCTGATCAGTCGATGGTCATACGGAAAAGATTGAAAATACCTTCTACATTCGAACATGTGATTCCCATTCCTGTCATTCAACTAATAATTCCATTCCAATATGCGAGTTAACATTGGTAAACAATAATTCACAATCAATTGAGCCACAACTTTGGAGTAACCTTTAGGGATTCGTTAACGTGTGTCCGTGTGCGTGTTTTGTGCACGCAATTCAAAAAACAAAACATAATTGATGACCACCCAAAACCCATCCATGATGAAACACTAACAAAAAGCAGCAATTAACAATTTGTATCAAAACTCTAAAGCTGTCCAACAAATGGACATGCAACCGTGCAGCATTGTGTGCCACAGGCAGATAGCTGCAAATGCATTGAAAAGAAATCCAAACTAAGGGAGAAGGAAGCCACTGAACAGATTCCCCACAAATGCTCAACTCTTTTGTGGCAAAATACAAAATAATCTGCAAATGTTGCCCCAACGCAGAGACCCAATGCAACCCAATACGCCCGATGCTGCCCCACCAATCCACCCGAACCACCCCATGAACAAAGGGGTGCTGGGTGCTAAACGAGCTCGGAGAACGCTCAACGCTCACGAGTTAAGTGAAACCAATTGAGATTTATTGACGCGAATTGGGTTTCACTTGAACCTGCTCGCCCTCGGGGCGCTTGAGGAGCCTCTCGCATTACCAGAACCAGAACCAGATCGGATTCCCCCCCACAGTTTGGTGCCACAGCGGCATAGCGCATAGAGACACTTACCTTCTTTTGACTTGTCGTACTGCTTGGGCGATGTTGTCTTCTTGCCTGGCACGGGCCGCAGTGCATTGCTGATGAGCTGTGTGGGGGGTTGGGAATTGTAATACAGACATTAGGCTTAGTGCGGGTTACTCTCTCCTTCTGTGTGCTACTTACAATGCGATCGGAGCGCTCGCCGCAGGGCAAACGTGCCACTGCGGACTCGGGACTGTCCTCCGGTGGCGGTGGCTGGGGCACCCAATTGTAGGCCCGCCTAGATATGGGCACCCCAAAGCGGTCGTGCTGCGAGGCTTGTTGTCTGCAGAGAAGAAACGAAAACCATTAGTTGGGCTGAACATTTTTGCACTCTGATCTCTCACCTCAAGCTCTCGTAGCAGTCGAGACAGACGACGGCATACTCTCCATTCTCCAGCAGCAGCCCATCGTCGCTCTTTTGGTGCTTCACAAAGGGAAACTCATTGACGGGCAGCGCTCTCACACGTTTCCTATAAGTCGTAATGCCGCACAGGTGGCAGTTGTAGTCGTGCCAATTGTATTTGCGCTCCGCCGGATTCACGCTCGGACTTTGCGCCTCATATCTGTCGAGCAATCAAGTAAATGTAATTAACAAATGTTCTGTTCATGGCATGCATTTGGTTGACTCACTTGCGCCACTGATTCAACATGGAATGATAACAGAAAGTGCAGACCAAAGCCGAATTGTTGCGCAGCTGCTCGGCATTCGGCAGAGAGTTGTGTTTCAGCAGCAGTGGAAAATATGGACGTGAACCCTGGAAAGGTAAACAAACTCGGGTCAACTTGGGCCATACATTTGTGAATTAATGGATGAAAGAACAGGCTAAACCTCAAAGTTTCTAAGATCAACTTATCTATTGCTTAAGATTCCTATGGTACATCTTGCTGTTTGAGTATTACGGAGTCTTAAGACTGTACTGGCCCTATTTTAATGCATTTCCATTGCTTTCATTGACTGGCAAAACCAATCTAACACAAAATATATTCAAAACAAACCCAAAAGACTCAAAAATCGTTCAGAAACAACTTGAAGCACGCTCAAAGATTCACAAAGAACAAAACAGTTAAATATAACTCTAATACGCACATAAATTATTAAATTAAATTGTTAATGAATGCAACTAACGTGATATATTATTTACAATGCTATCTACAACGGATGTACGCCATGCCCGAGGGCTATCTAAAACAATCGTATAACATTTGATGCCTCTATCTAATCACTTTTAATGGATACATCAGCGCTGGACTATCATTATCTCTATTGATTGACAACGCTTGCGGTTCGTTCCCTTTGGGAAATCCCTGTCCCACCTATCAGCAAATTACATGTTTGCCAAGGCGTTGTGTACAAATATTTGTGCATACAGAAAACGTAATCACAGCAAATATGTGACCCGAATCGAATGGGTAGAGTCTTCTGTGTGTGTGTGCAGCCGTAACATTCAATTAAATGGCTTAATGTTTAAGGACGAAGCTTAACCCGAAAGCCTAAGTATGACTGATTGAGGTTTGTGTCTTTTGAATATTCCTAAGTGTGTCGATTGTGAGCTACATTTCCTTCAATTAGAACTGCAATCAATTTGACATGCAGTGCGTGGAGTGTGGGCTGCCAGCAAGCGTATTTTGATACGTTTCATTCGGTAACTTAATCATTTCACATCAATTTAAGCCAAAGCAGCAGCTGCATTCATAATTGCAATTGCAATTTCTCAAACAATTATCTGTCGGTTGGCATACATTTCAGTCTACAAACAATGCATTTTACATTTGTTTGATTAATTACACAATTTTCTGATACAAAGAAGTTAAGGCCCAAGGCGAACGAGGCTTGACATGATTTTGTTACACTTTGGCAGCTCATTTTAGGGAGATTTTACTTAGTAATGGATGGCAAATGGATTTGTTTTTTAGTCAAAGAAATGACAATCCATATTCTTTGAAGCCAAGCAAATAAGTGACTAACTTTGCACACATTAAAATACATTCTTCATTGTCAAAATTCGACACTGTAAATTTGACTTATTACAGACATTCCACCGCTTTCCACACGCACAACTTATTCAAGACTCTTTTTGTTCTTTCTACAAAGGCAAACTCTGATCCTAAGCATCCCTTTCTATCCCTCTTCATAGCCCTAACCAATCTCTATCCTAGTCTAGCTCTTCAGAGACTCTACCTCTTTGCTGGCATAGAGCACGCGGGCTAGCGTGAGGTCCGAGTGTAGGCCGCAGAGGAAGCAGTAGATTGATGTGCTGGCAGGCGTCGACGATGATATGGATGGTGTGGAGGGCGGTGTGTTGATGCTCATGGCGCCATGCCGAGATCCGTTCGGTGAGCTGGAAGTCATCATGGGCGAGGGAATGTTGTATCTGCAAGGTGAAAGTAAAACACAATCAATGGAGAGTTCTTTAAGGTAAGAGGGGGAGGACAGGAAAGAGAACCTTCTGTGCTCTAGGGGCACGCGTTCGGCATCCATCGACTCCCACTGGCTGGCCAAGTAGTCCTTGCAGTCCTTGCACGCCAGCACACGATTGCTGTTCAACTCGTTGTTGTTGTTGTTGTTGTTATTGTTGTTGCTGCTGCTGTTGTTGTTGCTGTTGCTGCCAGTGCTGATGCTGCTGCTATTGTTGTTAATATTGCTATTATTATTATTGCTGGTAACGGCAGCGGCGGCAGCGGCATTGGCCTTCAGGCAGGGAAAGTGCATGGCATGGGAATTCATATGCTCGGCACTGGTCGACAGCCAATCCATTTTGTTAGACGGACAAAGCACTTTGCAAATGGAGCAGCTGCACAAGCGGAGAACAGGAAAGTCAATTAAAAGACAGCACAGCAGAAGGAGCGCAAAACACTTACGGATACTGTCCATGGCCATTCTCGATGGCTCCCTGGCTGGAGCCGGGCGAATTGGGCCTCGAGTCGCTGCGTCGTATCTGCTTGAGGTCGCGTGCCGTGTTCGAGTTGGAATTGTTCGAGTTTGTCTCGTAGGGCTATCAGTGGAGCAGCAAGCAATGGGTATGCAGTTATTAGACAGAGATTATTATAGTATATTGTTTATTCTATTAGTTATTTCTGTATTAGTTCTAAGAATATCGCGCACCAAGTGTCGACTGGCGGTGCGGCAATCCCCCACGCATCTACTCTCCACGAACCAAAGGCGAAACTGGTTCGCGCCTTATCTAATCGTTGAGGAGAACGTACCGAATTTTATGAAATATTTCATACAATTGATTTGCTATTCAAGGAGTAGCCACTCGACTATGACTGGCACTGGACTGCCTACGATTTGGCCGTTAGAACCGACTTTAACCGGTACGAACTGTGTTCGGCTCTCACTTATCTCCCTTCGATTTGCGACTTATATTTTCACTCGCAGAAAGAGAAAGCTACAGCGACAGAGATAGAGACAGAGAGAGTGAGCGATTGCGTGCATGCCTACAAATCTGCTACAATCAAAAGTCTTCTTATCTGCTGTGGCGGCTAATTACAGTCACCGCTGAAGTTCAAAGTTGAGGACCCGCACACCGAAAATGGTTCACTTGTGGCTTCCCATTATGACTTGACCGCCTCTTTGGCGTTCTCTAATGTGTGTCAACACTGTTCAAAAACTTGAATTTATAGTGGGCGCTGCTCGAGTGTCATTCAAGTCAAAGTCAAGACATGAATTCTATTCATTGTTGGCCACTTCACAGCTAATTGTGGGAAGAACGGGTGGGCAGAAAGAGAACTGCCAAACAGAAAACAGAAGCGAAGAAAACACTAGAAGAACTACAGCTAGAGTTGCCAATGGAAGTATCTTTAGAAAGGAAATAGTTCTGGCTCAAATGTTTAAATGAAATTAAATTAAATGGACACCTTTGACCCACTGAAAGAGGAACTTTCCTGCTATTTGAATGCATTTTATGGCATTGTATTATTTACTTTTTTTAGCGAGTTGAATGACTGCAGCTGCTGTTTGCTCGCGTATAATCCTTCAACCTGTGTTTGCTGGGGGATTCAGAGATACAGATATGGCTATGGATATGTCTAAGTGTGCTGCGTTTGGCTTTACAGTCCAAACATTTGCAATTGAAAGACCCTGCAGATCGTAATGCAAATAAAAGTGGAGAAATAATAACACAACAACAAAAACACAGAAGCCGAAACAGAAACACAATAAAACAATGCAAATGAAAACATTTCGAAAAGAATTATTTAAATATTGAAGTGAGTTGAGCTTGGGTTCTGTTCTTGATAAAGCTAACCCCCACCCCATTGATAAATATTTACATTTATCTATATTTAATTTTGCGTATTTCGTATTTCTGTGGCTTTTGTGCAGGCAAACGAGTTTCGAAAACACCGCCAGAACGACCGACCGACCGACCGACCGTCGGATTGTGCAATGACCTGGATAGGCTGCGAGGAGAAAAAAAACCTATATACCACACTACACATAGTAGATTGTATGTAAATATGAAAATGGAACAACTGCCTGCAGCACCTGTTCAAAGATGAATTATTGGCCCAGCACGCTCATCAAATAAAACGGAAACTCTGTTTAATCAAAGCAAACATTAATCGAAATGGAAATTGAAACTGAAACTGAGTCGCTATTTCTGATGAAATGAAGCAAATAAATGAAGTCATTCAACCCTGTGAATCAAGGTCGTGTTTCATAGAAAAACCAATGGATATTCGAAGACCCAAAGGTAATACCAAGCTACAGGAAACAGCAGCAACAATATCCAATAATTCACAAAACAAAGAATTCTAAAGACAAATTAAGCCATTCCATTTGCAGTTTAGAGCAATAAACAAAGCTGTTTTATGTACTACATATACATATGTACATATGTACATAAACGTGTGTGTATACAATAATATTTATAGTTATGAATCCGAAGCATCTGCCATAAAGGAGACGGCTAATAAATTATGGAAGAGGCGACGTTCAGTCTTTCAGATTTGTGGCAAAGCAAAACAAAACAAGGCAAAAATAAACAAAAAACTAGAATGTTAAAACAATAAAAGCAGCAACAACAATCGGCTATAAATAAAAAGTATTTAAGTAGAATTAACAAAACAGAAAGAGAACAACAAAAAACGAATCAAAAACCGGTTCAAAGCAGATGCCTGGACTATAACAAATAAAACAAAAACTGACTCCCGACTCGGAGTCGGACTCGACCAAGTTTACCCAGTTTTTTCTTTCCTCTATGCAGCCCACGATCTCGGGGTTTGTTTATACAATGATTCCATGCGGCTTGGGGCTACACCTCTCCGCCACCTGCGCTTATTACTTGCTCCCATTGCTATTTATTTACTTGTCTTTCCGGGGAGAGCGGGAGCGTCCCGCATGGAGAGCGGCGCATGCAGTGCCGCCGTGCGTTCTCCTGCCACTATCTAATCGCTTTTACGTACATTTGTTGACTCAAATTGCTTAACATGCTGACGATCCAAGCGGCTGCCAAGCACGCTCCCAGCATAGCGGCGAATGATAAGGCAAAAGAGCTGCACCCACTCGCTCTCTCTCTCTCTCTCTCTCCCACTCTCAGTCTCTAATTGATGTGGCGGGACGGTGCGGCGTGGAGCCTTCGAAATGAATTACTCAACAATTCCAGGTCGTGAACCAGCCCTCATCTATCTGGCAGTCCATATTCCCAGACGTCCCACCACCACCGCCCATTAATGGGGGTTATCAGTGCCCCGGGGGCAGAGAGGGCAAATGGGTGGCCGCTAATCGCTTGAAATGTTATCGCCGCTGGACAGCGCTCGATTGCCGCTGAAAGACCCGGCAGATCCCCTATCCCCCAAGCAGTCACTTTGCTGTAACAAGTGCTGTAAGCAGAGAGCCACACACCATCTATTATCTCTCGCTCACTCACTCACTCCGCCTAGTAAATTTCCATGTTTGCGCACTTTGCCGATACGCCGGGCATCATCCTCCATATACGGCATACGGCATACTGCATTATTTATGATCTCGATCGAGTGTGAGGCACAAATTGTTATTGAGAATCGATTGCGATCGATTCTATAAACGGAAGCACACACACAAATGTGTGTGTGTGTGGCCGGATGGGCAATGATTGTACCGAGTGCCAGGTATTTCCCAAGTTTATCCGATAAGAAGTAATCATTTCCCCTATGCTGTTGCTTTTTCCTTACCCTAAACCGCACATTGCTGGTGGAATCTGAATTGGCCACCGACTTCTCTGATGGGGAATTGCGACCACCACCAAATGGTGCCATCACGCCACTGGAACTATACAGCGCTGCGCTGGACTCCAGCGAGTGTCCGGCACTGGGCGAGCCACCCACTGGGTGCGCTGTGTGTGCGGCAGGCGGCGGCCCACCCTCGGCCAGTCCACTGTGCTTCTCATTGCAGCTGGAGCAGACCTGGACCATGCCTGGAGCGGGAAACAGTTTTGGTTAGATGTGGGGCACACAAAGGCGATAATTGAGTGCACTTACCCTGGGGACTGATGGGACTAGCGTTCTTGTAGACCTTCATGGTCTTGATGAACGGGTAGAAGGGCTCCCGCTCGGCATTGGGGCAGCAGTAGACGAGTCGCAGCTGTGAAGAGGGCGTGTCCGTGCCACAGGTATAGCACACAAAAGTCGTGCGCTCCGGCGCTGCTGCTGTTGCTGCGGCCGCTGGGGCTGCGGGTGTCGGACGTTTGCGCAGCATATAGGAACGCTCCGATTCCGGTTTGTGGGAGGCCTGCAAGAAGATACAACAGATCACGATCTCGCATTAGTCATTCGGTTGGTAGGTGCGCACATTTACAGTTTTAATTAACGGGCTTATATAAGCGTAATCTTGGGTGTGAAGCATACAAATATGATTCCATTTAAAACGAATTAGCACCGTGGCAGCGACGATTTTTAGCAAACAACTGTTAGATCTCAAACGTTTCAGCTGTAGCCAGGCAAAAGGTGGAAGCAAAGAAAAGATTCTCCTATTTATAGTACAGATTACACAAATAGCAAATAAAGTCTCAAATGGGCTTCTCTTTTGACCTCATGCTAACCCGATTTGCAGTTCGTTGGCTGTAGAAGCTGCCGACACATAAACGACTTTGATGAATTACATTTCGAGTTGATTGATGGATTGACAAGGGTATGAATAAAACATTTTATGGTGCCATCTGGCAGCAACTACTCCCTCCCATTGCTCCCACATCGAGACGCACAAGTAAAAGCTGCAAAAGAGAATTTCCGCGAATGGCAAAACCATTTTAAAGAGCGTTAACTAATATAATTATTCATATCTGTATCAATGTCTATACATAACTCTGTCATTTAGCTTCCTTCACAAACAGAAAACCGTAATGCGTTGCGTATACGACCTGTCAGGCGATGTGAGGATTATGGACTCCCGTGGGGGCGTGGATGGGGCGCAGCCCACCATATTACGCAGACGTCATTTGTGTTTGTACAAATTAATATACACAATCTGGTCACCCAAGCCGCATGGCTCGTCAACAACAATGACGGGTCGGCATTTGTCATATTACGTATACGACCAAGTGGCTTTGCGCACAAATTATTTGAATATTTTCATGTACATAAATGTATTCGCTCAACAAATCTTTACGTTTGTCATCTCCTTCATGGCAACCGACACAATTTATGTGTCTATGCATGAGCTGTACATATCTGCGTCTCTTTGCATCTAGACAGCTCTAAAGTGGACAGACGGGCGGGCAGGCGGAGCATTTCATTTATTTTATTAGGCACCGAGCAAAAATTTAATTGTTTGTTTACTTTCCTCATTTCGTTTTGTGTCAGATTTTTTGACATTGATAGGGGCGCGCATTTCGATTACACAATGGCGCATGGATTCCTTGTGGATACCAATTTGTGTCTGTATATCAGAGTGTCTGTCTGTCTGTCTGTCTCTGTTTTCATGTCTGTTTCCATTTTGCTTGTGTGTTTTGTCATGCGGCGGCTGTGCTCCACACACTTTCGCACACGCTTTGCCTCGCTTCGCTTCGCTTCGCATCGTATCCTATCACAGCGCATCAATCTGGACGGACGGACAATGCCATGTCATCTATATTTATTGATCCAATGCCTCGATGGCGTCTCCTTCGTCTCTTGTCTCTGTTCTGGGCATTCTCCTCACCCCCCAGCGATGGCCACTCTTATACAGCTGTCAGTTGGCAGTTGATGGAAAAACAAACTCACATTCGTCATACATTTGGGATACCCAGTACATGGGTGCGGAGTGCCATAAGAGCATCAATTTTTTAGCTGATAAAGTTGGAAAATATTGTATATTTTTCCAGACACATGCCTCCACCGTTTTATTTAAATATTTTATATTTAAAAAGCTATTTTAATGCATTAAAAATTACTACCAAATTCCATTCAAACCTATTTAATGCTGAGTAAGCCAAAAGTCGACATGTTTCTGATTCGATTTTCGTTCGCTTTTTATGTTCGCTTTTCATGTTCTTGCCCCTGCCACAAAAACATCTTTCCCCCCCGTCTCACCCATCATTCGGTTCTTCTTGTTTGCTTTATGTTTGTGCTTTTCATGCCCGTTGATAAGCCGCAATGGCAATGGGGGTCATGACCGTTTAATAACTTTTTTATGAACAACTTTTTTCCCCTCCATCTCACTCTGTCTCTCTTTCAGTTCTTTCATAACTTTTGTTTTGTTTCGTTTGTTTTTTTTTGGTAATTATGAAGCATAAAATAGACCCTAGTGACGGAGAGAGCTGGCGGGCAGGGGGCAGCCCTATGCGGTTTTTTCTCGCTCTCAACTTTTAGCAACAACTTTTTGCGAGTGGAAATAAATAAGTAGCCAAAAGTGGAATTTATTTCCACTAATTAATTTCTATTTTTTGTGTTTTATCTGTGGAGTGGGGATTATCAAACACAAAAAAATGCACTTCTCCGACATGAATCATATTCAAGTTTTGGTATTTTGAGTGTTTGCTTTTGGCATTAATTTGGGTCAATATTGATTGATTGCTTGAATGGTTGAGTGAGTGCGTGAGTGCCGCGTTTGAATGCCTTGAAGAACGGTTTCCATAACAGGCAAATGGCATTGTTGTCTATCTGTAGGTAAACATTATTATTTCTGCTCCAAATGAGGTTGGAAATAAATACTTTGGTAGCTTATTGAATACTCAAAAGTATATTCGTTTCTCATGAACGGGAACTACTTCAAACTATTTACAAAATAATCTTTTATACAAAATTTATCCTGGTACTTTTGCAGCTTGTTTCTGGACACAGTTCTGCACTCAAGTTACCTTTTCGCTTTGCTGATCCTTGAGAATCAGATAGGTTTTTAATTTCCTGTATTCGCGCCAGCCATTCGTATCCTTTGGCTTGAAGCTGATGCCTGAGCTGGAGCTGTTGGTGCTGTTGCCACTGTTGTGGCTGTTGTTCTCATTGATGCAGCAATTATTGTTATTGTGGCTGTGGCTGTGGCCGTGGCCGCCCTCGCCCACCGCAACGGTGAGATTTTGGGCCATTATTTCGCGATACACAGAGAGCGCGCGTTGGATGGGTATCCCCGGGGATTCACTAATCACTTTGCTGCCGTTGTATTTGTGTTTGTAAGTGGTTTTTTTGTATTTATGTGAATCATTTTCTTTGCATAATTTCAATTGTTTAATTGTTTTCGATTGAGATTGAATGAATCACATTTGATTAAACACTGAAGCTGCTGGTTGCCGGTTGCTGGTTGCCGCTGCTGCTGTTGGGGTTGTTGGCAGATTAATTAGAGTGGATTTTCCTCTCTCTGTCTGTTTGTCTGAGAGTCTGTGGTGGCGGTGGCAACTTAATTACAACACGAAACAAATTAAATTTAATTGAAACTGATATAAACGTTCTCCTCCTGCTCCTGCTCCTGTCCCCTCCCTGTTCCACCCTCTTCCTCTGTGTGCAGTTGGGCGTGGATAAAACGCGAACGCGACGACGGATGACGCTCATGATGATGATAATGATGATGCATCCGTATCCGTTTCGTATCCGCGGGGTGCTCTCTCTCTCTCTCTCTCTCGCTCACCATCACTACTTGCCACATGAAATTCCGCGCAAACACACGCGATCAGTGTGGATGCAGCAGATTAAGAGGTAACTAATTATGCATTACATGCAACATGCCAGCTATCAGCGTCAACATCCATCCCCGTTGCCGTTGGCCTAATGGAAGTGCGCGGCGCGTTCATTAAACCCTCCTCCTCAAGGAGACACCATCCCCCCACCCTCCCGCCTCCTCACCTGTTGCCCACTTCCCCTCCGCAATGGTAATTAGGCGGGGGGCACAAGCCACACAAATGGCAAGCACACGAAGGGGAATGGGAACGGGAACTGGAACTACAAGTGCCTCTGGAGTGCCCTGGTCCGCCCCTCTGCCTCAGACGGCAGACAATTATTTGTCGGGCAGAGCGGAAGGGCGGCGAAGCGTGCAAGAGATAAAGACAAAAGAGACAACAAATGGCTAAACTTGTGTGCAATTATTGGATAATAAAAGATTTGCCTTCGAGTGAAAGTAACGGAAAGAGAACAACACGAGAGAGCCATCAGCCACTGATTAGCGGGTGGAATGGGCGGAGACTCATTTGCATGCCGTGGAAGGGATTCATTTAATAACAATTAAAGCTTTTAATTAAACGAACTACAATTAGACAATGGCAGGCGGGATTATTCATTATCGTGCCAGCTATAATTAGACACTGGTTTTCGGTGCATATACAATTTTATATCTGTTTGTTCTCCATCGAGCATCCTTCGTGTATGCCTCAAAAAAACCCAATTGTACTCCTAGTTGCCTTTGTTTAATCAAATTCATTGATTCGATTGCAAATAGCAAACACCCTCGAGCTATGTGGAATGTTGACTTTGTGGCCACAAGCTTAACCTTGTCCGCCCACCCAAGTGGGTCACAGACAAGGACACTGTGAAACGAAGAGCCAAGAGAGGGCGTGCCAATTACTGTTTGACCCACTTAAGCGTCAATGTGCGTGCTCCACTATACAGGGGAGGGGTTAGGAGTACGTAGTTGTTGTTATTCTCAGGCGATATAAATCATGATTCGCACGCAAATAAATCACAGGAAACAACCGATAACAAAATACATGGAACAAAAAAAATGCCTCCTCTTGCGCCGAGCAACTCACACAAGAAGTAGAAGTAGAAGTAGAAATAGAGGAGGAAGTAAGAAAGCAAAAGACTGCACATGAAACGGTTTATTTATAGAACGGTACACAAACACACAAACACGCAGAGCCAGCCACACAAGAAACGCGCAGAAAATGGCAAAAACGCGCGTGTTTAAAAACGCTCAAAATAAAAACGGTATTTGTTGCTGCCATAGCTACTGCTGCTGCTACACTGCTTGTTTGAGGGCCTTTTTTGCACGGACAAGTCATGTACATACACATGTACTTGTACTCCCTTCCCCCCTCTGTAGAGACACCTAATGGCCCCAGGCAATTTTCCGACAGGTTGGTGGCACAAGAGTTCAAAAATAACAACAATAAACAAAAAACTGAAAAAAAACTACAAAATAAAACATGACCCCCACATTGACACTAGAGATGGGGCGAAATGATATTCATAACGGTTTTGTTGCTCCGTATAATAGGGGTTTTCGTTTAACTGATTTAAGTGCTTCCAATTGGATTAATTGTGGCAATTGCTGTTTATTATTTCCCGTATGGGATTCATTGAACTGCACTAAGGCAATTTAATTAACACAGATACACACACACACGCACACAGTAGAGATACGATTTATGGCACTATCAATCACGCGACCATCTCTAGTGTGACACCTTCGAAGCCTCCACTTGAGGAGCCCCACTGGTTCCCCGGCGAATAACTAACTGAAAAAGGGCAAACTTCGAGGCGGCATCGTTGACTTGTTGTTGCTTTTGCTGTTTTAAAACCAGTTTTTTGCGGCACTGCCACCGTTACCGGCTACTGTTGCGACTTGCAGAGTGACAGGGAGGGGGGAGCGAGCAGAGACATTGAACTGCTTTGACAGCCGTGACTTTTGTTTGCTTTTATTATTAACACACGACACGAAACACGTACACACATTAATACACACAAATATATGTATGTTTGTACATACATACATATCTGTCATTCTTATTTGTTACACTTTATTGCCAGTTGTGCATTTATCAATTTTGATTTTATGCGCCTCAAGCACGCACACTCACATATACACGAGCACAGAGTATGTGAGAGTGAGAGAGAGAGAGCAAGTGCTTCTCGTCTCATTAAGCGATTGTCGCAATTGCCGTTTTTGATAAGGTCGGTCTCACGTCTCACACACAAATACACTGGAAGCGTACGGCTGGGATTTCACTGATTGTGGCGGGAGAGATTGAAAATCGTGCGACTCCGACGACGCGCGTCACAAAACGGAATGCTCCAACAACCGAACGCAGCCGACGACGACTAACTGCGGCAACAGCGGGACCAGAGCCAGTGCCAGAGCCAGACAAGAACGGATCGAGCAAGCAGTTTCTGTTGGCGTTGGCGTTGGCGCTGACTTCGCTGCTGCTCCCGCTGCTCCTCTTTGCCTGTTGGAGCCCTGCGCTCTTGTTGTTCTTGTGGGGCACCCGCAAGAAAACAAAAGCAACGACAACGACGCCGATTCCGACGCTCAGGGCAGCGCAACTAAAACAAACACAAACAAACAACGCAGTCGCAGCCGCTGCTGCTGCTGCTGCTGGCGTTAACTGCGATGCCGGCGCTGGCGTAGCACGAGTCTACGAATGGAAGAGCCAAAGCGGAGCGGCAAAGCACGAACTGAATCCAAATTGAATTGATGCGGCGGCGAATGGAAAAACAAAAACACCAAAAAGCAAAAGAGCAGCAGCTGCAAAGGGAACTAGCTTATGAACCAGTGGGGGAGTGAACATGAATTTACGAGTGCGAAGAGTAGAGGAGGAACAGCAGACAGGCAGCTGCAGATTTATGAAAACATTGCGAATGAGCGCCGTTTTATTAGGGAAGCAGTTGGATGTTGGGGAAAAACCCCCCAACAAATAAATCACATTATTAATGGAATTTGCACGCAAATATTATGCCACAGTTTTTCATAATTGATGGACATTTGGGTGTTTTAATAATAATAACTAATTGAAAATACTCGACATACCATAATTCAAGTTAATTTGATCAATTATGCAGACTCGATTCGGTATAAAAACACTTTAGTGATGCCATAAAATATAATCACCAAAATGTATGTTCTGTATTAATTTTAACTCTTTTAAAACCATCACAAATATTTGTATATATGTACATACATATATAATATTTTTATTTTTATAACATTATAGTGCATGAAATTCCTCGCATACTCCACGGTGGTAGGCTCGAAGCCCTGAATTTGATGATTAAGAGAGACCAGCCCTGGAAAATTGACAGTTGCAAAAACAATCTCTACACGCGCTCCCACAACAAACACAAACATGACCAACGATTGGGAAAGGGATGGGAGAGAAAGAGAGTGAGTGAGCAGTAGGCAAAAACCAACAAGAGCAAGCAACAAAAAGGGAAGTGGGACAAGGCGAGGCAAGGAGCAGCTCGAGGGTCGCGTCACCTTTACCAAGTAGGCGGCGGCTGTGGCTGGGGGCATTCATGTAAACACGAGCCCCCAAAAACCACACAAAGAGGAAGAACAAGATGATAAAGGAGCAGACATAAGATGGAGAGGACTCTGGCAGGGTATCTTAAATATAAGGTATAAATAATGAGAGAGTGAAACTATGAAGAGACAGAGAGGGTGGCAAAGACAATATAACTGTTCTGCCCCTCCTTTGAATATACCCTGCAGAAGAAGAAGAGGATGCAGACACTTGGAGGTCGTCATGGCAAGAGTCAAATGGAAGAGACGACGTCAAGAGGAGGAGGAGAGAGTAGAAGAGGAGATGTGGAGCTGAGATAACGACGGGAAGCAAATGCGTAGTCTGCAAATGCAACGGCGGCGCCTGGCCTGGAAAGCAGAGCAAACACAAAAGCACCGAACACACACACGCACAGACAACACGGAATATTCTCTCCACAGAATAGATTGCAATGTGGTGCATTTATTTATTTAGTCAATGGAATCTGCAGAATGTGCAATGTGTACAGGGAGAGGACAGAGGGCGGCTACGTATCCACTCAGACACACTTAGCAACCCCGCAGTAATCCACCTGGCAGCACTGAAAGCCGAAAATACTGAGAAATAACTTCAACAAAAGGTATTAAAGATACATACACATATAAATTTACTACAAGCTTAAAATTCACATATTAAATGTATTTCTGTTGGATTATCTTTGAAAAAGAAACTCATTTCGGGCACTGTTTTTGCAGTGTTTTTGATGAATTTAATAAATCTAACCAAATTTCGTACTAATCTAATACTAGCGCAGAACCTGGGTATAACATTTAAAGACCAAACAAAGCAAAGACACAGAAATAGAAACAAAAGTAAGCAATGGAGTGGAGAGAAACCAGGCGAAAGCGATAACAAAAGTTAAGTAAACGCACAAACAAACAAACAAATGAAACAAAGTAAACAGAGCCAACGAAGCGAATGAAGGATGAATGAGAGAGCCAGTGAAAGAGAGAGAGAGAGAGAGAGAGGTGGGGAGGGGAGGGGAGGGAGACAGACGGAGACAAACTAAGCTGCGTTGAGGCAAAATTAAATGTTGCTTCAAAGCAGACGAAGTGTGAAATAATTACATTAACTAATGCACAGACAAGACCAAAGAGCAGGAGAAGGTAAAAAGAGAGAGAGAGAGAGAGAGAGAGAGAGAGAGAGAGAGAGAGAGAGAGTGAACGATGAGCATAATCAACGAAAGGGAATGACAGAGAGAGACAGGACAGACGCCAACTCGACGGCTTAAAGTCAACGTCATCGCCTTCGTCATCGCCAAAGGCAAGGCAAGGCTGTCTGAAAGGATATTCCAATAGTTGGCGAGAGTAAATTCGAGCACATTCCACTTTCAAAAGCAGCAAATGTAATCAAGTAATCAATGGCTAGGGGAATGTCATCAACAATTAGATACACAAATTTCAAACTTAACGATTCACAAGATGTTTATGGAATTAAGGAAGCAATTTGCCAGTCTAAAGTTATCGTTTAATGAAGTGCAAAGACAACCATCATCAGGAACAGTATCAGCAATTAATATTAACAAGACAACTTAGCAACTGCAGTTTTGTGTCAAAGGAAGTTAAATAAGACAAAAGTATGACAAAGGTAAAGGGAAAATAATAATTATTAATATAATAATTCCGAAGAATGATTTAATACTCGAAAAAATGCTGCCCCATTCTGCTCGAATCCTGCTCTATGCTCAGGTTTAACCCATAATCTCCGTATCTATAAATACTATATGTGATTTTCCCCATTCACCCCT
Organism: Drosophila subobscura; assembly: GCF_008121235.1. Lineage (NCBI taxonomy): Eukaryota > Metazoa > Arthropoda > Insecta > Diptera > Drosophilidae > Drosophila > Drosophila subobscura. Next base: position 13,830,359 of record NC_048531.1, on the reverse strand, counting down.
CTGAACCGAAACGAATCGAACCGAATCCCACAGAGCTTATCAACCTTATCTGGGGGGTGGCATCAAAATGTGTGTATGTTTACCGTCCGAGCGTAATTAGGGATTGGCCAAACGAGCACTCGTATTATTACTATCAAAAGATCCGCATATGGAACGGACTTCAACAGCAATGATTATGATGTGGAGGGGAGTTGGTGGATTGCTGGGCGCCTCCACACTTGGGTGGGGCTATCTAAACAATTTTATCATCAACTTTTACTGGGGCACAGAGCAGCGGGAACTGTTGCTCAGTCGCTGCGTGGCATTCGAGGGCGCTGGAAGTCAAAACAGATTGCTGTCCGTTGTGGAGGATTATATATATATAACAAATACATATATATACTTCTATATGTGTATATAAACATAGTGCAAAATGGATTTACGTGTGGGCTTTGGTGACAAGCTGAAACTGGGTGCAAAGTGAGTTCAAAGTTCCAAGTTCTGATAAGCCTTTAAACAACTCTACGCCTGATGACTCATCTTTGTTTTTATTTTCTCCTTTCAGAGTCATTGGCCATAAGCTCATTCAATACAGGCTGGGCACGAATCAGAGCACGCAGCTGGAAACGAAGTACGGACTGGTGAAAGGACTGCAACGGCGCACCGTCTACGATGGAGAGATCTACCATGCCTTCGAGGGCATACCCTTTGCCCAGCCACCGGTGGGTGAGCTGCGCTTCCGCTCGCCCCAGCCCGTGCAGCCCTGGCAGGGCGTGCGGGACTGTACCTACTGCAGGGAGAAGCCCATGCAGCGGAATTCAATCACAATGTCCGCGGAGGGTTCCGAGGATTGCCTCTATCTGAATGTGTACGCCAAGCGATTGGACTCGCCGAAGCCGCTGCCCGTGATGGTCTGGATCTATGGCGGTGGCTTTCAAATCGGTGGCGCCTCGCGGGATCTCTACGGACCGGACTACTTCATGAAGCATGATGTCATTCTGGTGACCCTCAACTATCGCGTCGGAGCCCTGGGCTTTCTCAGTCTCAAGGAGCGCGAGCTCAATGTGCCCGGCAATGCGGGGCTCAAGGACCAGGTGCAGGCGCTGCGTTGGGTCAAGGAGAACATCGCCAGCTTCAACGGTGACCCCGACAATGTGACGCTGATGGGCGAGTCGGCGGGCGCCGCCTCCACCCACATCATGATGCAGACGGAGCAGACGCGAGGCCTCTTCCATCGCGCCATTGTGCAGTCCGGTTCGGCGCTGTGCGCCTGGGCCACAGAGCCAGACAGGCGCTGGGCCCAACGCCTGGGCAAGGAACTGGGCTACTTGGGCCCGCTGGACAACGAGCAGGAGCTGCTGAAATTCCTCAAGGACACGCCCGGCAGCAAGCTGGCCCTCCACTGCAATGCGATCGTCACACAGGAGGAGCAGCGGGACTACGAGATCATTGCCTTTGGCCCAGTCATCGAGCCGTATGTGGGGGAGGACTGTGTGGTGCCGCGTCCGCAGCAGGAGCAGCTGTCGAATGCCTGGGGCAATGCACTGCCGCTGATCATCGGCGGCAACTCGTTCGAGGGACTGTTCTCCTATCAGACTACATTGCAGGATCCGCTGCACATGCTGAGCGCCTTCGAGGCGCTCATACCACGCCAGGTGCGCGACGTGATCGACCAGGAGGAGCTGAACGAGATGGTCAGCCGGCTGAAGGTCGCCTACTTTGGCGACACCGAACGCGGCAGCATGGAGCTGTTCGAGTGCCTGCACATACTGAGCGTGAAGAACTTCTGGCACGACATTCACCGCACGCTGCTCGCCCGGTCGGTGTATGCCCCGGCCACGGCCACCTACTTGTACCGCTTCGACATGGACTCGCCGCACTACAACCATTATCGCATACTCAAGTGTGGACGGAAGGTGCGCGGCGTCTGCCATGCCGATGACATCTCCTACATGTTCTATGGGATACTCTCCAGCAAGCTGGACAAGGCCACGCCCGAGTATCGCACCATTGAGCGTTTGATTGCCATGTGGACATCGTTTGCCACCACAGGGGATCCCAACTGTGAGACAATTGCTCCGGTCAAATGGGATCCACTGCGTCCCGGCGGACTCGAACTGTGCCTCAACATTGCCGACGGACTGGAGTTTATACCGCTGCCCGAGAGCAAACAGTTTGTCGTGTGGGATAGTTTCTACACCCGAGAGAGTCTCTACTGATCGAAACAAAGCCTAGAATTTCGTTGAGCACATAAATTCATTATGCTAGAAAAATAAAGCCATAAACCACAATCATTCTTTCAACAATTGTTTGGCATGATTTATTGTCCTGCATTTGCCGCCACAGCTACATTTTTTATTGGCAACAGTTTCTGGGCGGGAAATGGATTTTACTCTGCCGTGTTTGCGTTTGCCTTTACTTTTTTTTCATCTCAGTTGGCCTTATGCCAGGAAATTCCTTGGTAAGCCAAGGGAACCACACGCAGCAGGTCATTGCTGTCAATCTACTTATTCCTATCCTCTACTTTCCTTTCCTTTCCTTTCCTTTCTTTGTTCTACTTTTGCCATTCATAAGACCAGACCCATGCCACACATTTTTTAAATGCTTAAATCACAATTAATCTTTTCTTTTTGTTTTCTTTTTGGTGCGGAATTTATGCAAACAATTTTGAAATATTTCATTTTGGTATTCGGGCAAGTGTCTGTCCGTTATGAAATATTATAATGATATTCTAAACAGAAACCAGAGATATTCCGAATTTGTATAGCTTAAGCTACAAACGGGTTGGAATTAAGCCAAACATTAATGTGGCAAAACGAAGATGTAAATACACTATAAATCGAAGTGGCATAATTTATGGAGCAACAAACATCATTTTGGCATTTATGTGGAATATTTAGGTCAAGGTTTTTGGTAGATTTTTAGAATATCTAAGTGTAAAAAAGTTGCCAGTAGATTCCCATCGGCTCTTAAAACATTTCCATATTTTTTCTTAGACTTTTTGTTATTAAATCGAAACTATATGTTCCCATGTGTTTCCCTATAGCGTACATATAGCGCACCCCAACACACGTTTCGTTAACCCCGAGCGTTGTTTATAACATTTTCTGGTTTTTTTTTTACGTTTTGTTTATGGCTATCCATTTATTTTCGTTTCGGCTGGCACCGTGCCAGCCACAAACGCGATCGATTTAAGAAATGTTTTTATTTTATTTTTACTTCGGTGTGATTTGATTTCGTTTCATTTAAGCAAAAATGGTGCATAAATAATTAAATTGCTTTTCGCACATTTCATTTTCCATTGGAAATTTGTGCACGTCATTGCGGAGAGGGGGCGGGATTGGGTTGGGTGGGTGGAGGCGGAGACGCGTTGCTATGGATCATTTCTGGCTGGCAGCCAGAAATGTTATTTCCATGGCTTATTGGGTTAAATTTAATTAATTTGTTTCATTCACAGTCCTTCACATTTTACCCCACTGCTGTGCGATTATACAACTGTGCATTCATTTTGCCTTTTCCCTGAATAGGGATTCCTCTCTCTCTCTCTCTCTGCCTCTCATTCGCTCTCCTGCAATTCAACTTTTGCAATTTTCAAGCACTTTTCAATGCCCTCGCAGAGGGTATTATGATTTTTATTAAGCGTTTGCAATGAACAGGTGAAGACAACATTTTTAAGGCATGATTCTCTTGGCAGTTAAAGTAGAAAGAAATTTAAGACTTTTCTTGCTCATTTCTTGCTTAAATTAAATGCTGCCAAAAATCGATGCTGCCTAAAGGGTATTCAATATTTCGGCTCCCGATTCCTCCTTATTTTATTTTCCTGTATTTATTTATTATTTCGTGTGCATTCATTTTCATTTTAATTTTTTTTCCCCACTGCCCACTTGTGTTGGTTGTGCTTCATTTAATTTATTTTGTTGCCTGCGAAATTTCCCAATTAATGGCATTTAATTATTTATCCGACATTTTACACAGTTCTGAGCCGCACCCCTCCGCTCCCCTTCGCTGCAGCGCCACTAAATTTTGCATTTTTGCAGCATGTTGCAAATATTTGCGTTTTGAATTTACAATTCAAATGTTGGTGTTGGCTGAAAAGTGGGAATATTGTGGAGAGGCGGCATTGGGCGAACACAATGTCCACTTTTGTGGCTCGGCTCGGTCTCATTGCGTGCGAAAAACTGAGCAAAGAGCGAGAGTGAGAGAGAGAGAGAGAGAGAGGGCAGGACAGAGAGCCAGAGTTTTAATGGGGTGTGCAAAAAGAAGGTTGCTAGAAGAGTTCTGAATAAAATCATAGCAAAATTCTCTGAAAACGTTGAACCAAATTTACAGCTCTATCAGAATAGTTTCTTAATTATTTGCAACTATTTTCTGCTTATATTTTACACACAAATAGTTCGAATATTTTGCTGCACACTGGTATGTGTTTCTCGAGTAAATATTTCAAATAAATCAAGATGTGAATCATCTAGAAACTAGGTTTTGCTCACCACACCCCCAGGTACACTACGCTCCACTGCCATCATCAATGAGAGCAAAACCGGGGCGATGTCTCAAAATTATAAATACATTTCGCCTACAGAAATAAAATCAAATCGAATCACGCACAACAATTCTACGGAAACGTAAAAACAGCTAAAAAATGAAGTCGAATTTTGCTACTCTTGGATGTGAAAAATTAGTGGAGATTCGATACGGAAAGGGGATTACCAAACAAGGGAATACTTTTCTGTGACTTTTATTAATATTAAGCGCGCAGTTTTACCTTTGCAACAACCTTCATGGAAGTGCATTAATACCCTCTGCCAAAGGGTATATTTTTTATATACTTTAAGCAACGAAAATGCGAATAAAAAGCATGAAGAGAAATAATCGCGAAAAGCTATTAAAATTTAATCAGAAACACAAGCGACCCTGCGGTCAAAATTCCCACAACATTCGCCGCCTATCTGTGACTGTCTATCCCCTCGCTGCTCCCCTTGACCCGCGACACTCTCCCTCTCACTCTCTCTCTCTCTCTCTGTCACCCTGTCTCCCTTTCTGACCCTCTGTCAGAGGCTCCACCATTGGCCTGTTGGGTATGTTGATAATTCCTCCTGTTTATGTCGGGGCAGGGGCCAAGGCGCGGACGACTGTATGTGGATGGTGATGACGACGACCCCACTGAATTATCGTCTGCACAGTGGAGTGGACCTCATTCTCGGGTCAATCGCCATGGCGCCAGCGACAGCTAAAACAGCATCATCCTCTGTATCATCATCTTTGTCATTGATTCGATGTGGCTGCACATATTTTGGGTGTGTGGTTTCTGTTTATTTTGGAGATTCGTGTGACGCGAATTTGGTTTCTCTTCCGTTTGATACTCAGCCTTTGGCAAGGGGCATGATGACTTTCTCTACGCAAACTTATTCCTAAATGAACACTAAATCTGTCTAAACCCTTGCAAAAGATAACCGAAATAGGGTATCGTTCATGGGCCTCTATTTTGTTTTACTTTTCCTCGGTTCTGTTGTTGTTTTTGTTGGAAATGTTTTTATTTCGCTGTTTTTGCATTTCCTCTTTAGTTCATTCCCTCCCCAACACTCCACACCACATGCCTTGCCCACACCCCCTTCTGTTTTCATTTAATACCATTATTTATGCCAGTCTGAACAATATGGAAATTTGCACAAAATAAATACCCGAAAAAAAGGAGGAGAAGAGAGAAAGCAGAGTGGAGTTGTCGGAGGCAGGCAGCATCCATAAACATTTCTATTCACGTAACGTCACGATGAGCCACAGCTTTAAACAATTTAAAGGTTTTGTACATATTTTTAAAGCAATTCAATTCGTAGAACTGTAGCGAAAAATCCCCCGATTTGAATGGTATAAGTACCAGAGACTATTCCAGGAAACAAATTCGAATTCCCATTGCAACGAATTATCAGAAAAAAGTTTCCAACTATTAAAAATATATAAAACTGAGTAAAAGTGCAAGACAGAAGCTCATAAAGAAGCTCGTATCTTGATGTGGATTAATATTGACATCAATCCGAAACCAAACTTAAATTCCTTTCAAAAATCTTCACAGGTATTCCCGGATTTACTCGCTCTTTCTACATCTTTCAGTTAACCAGGCTCTGGGGCTCGACCTCGTTTTCAGCCACGCGTCGTAGCTTGAAATGAAATGCAAATGGGAGACAGACGCGAATAAAACTGCTCCCTTCATATGGAAATTGGGAATATTCGAATGAGCGATTCGAGTTCTAGGAAATAAATCAATCAAATACGTGAATTTGTGAATTTACTGACCTGCTGCGTGTTCCACTGCTGCATGAGGTCTTCGTAGCAGGGCAGACAGGCCTGTATCATGCCGCGGGGATCCTTGGGACGCGAGCGCGCCGGACGTGGATGCTGCTCGTTGAAGAGCGGAAAGTAGGCCGCGGTCTGGCCGAGTCGCGACTCCTTTGACTTCACCGTGCTCAGCTCGATGAGGCTGCCGCGACGCTGCTCATCGCCGCACACGTAGCACACCTCCGTGATGGAGTTCTTGTCGGGCATCGAGAGGTCGAGGATGCCCACCTCTGCAGGCGGTTGACTGGGCGCTGCGGCTGCTGTGGCTGCGGTGTTGCTCCTTGTCGCTCCTCCCGAGCTGCCTCCCACGCTGGCGCTCACGTGGCGCAGATCCAGCACCGTGGCATTGTCATCCTCCAGGCCGGCTGTCGGTGGCGGTGGCCCCAGGTGGGCACTGCCCGGCGAGGGCATTGCACTGTACGGATTGCCCTTGTAGTGCGCCGGATGCTCAGGTCCTCCCGCCGCTCCGCCGGCGGCTGCTTGCTGCAGCAGATGGTAGGCTGCCGTCTGCTGCTGCAGCTGCTGATACTGAGCGGGATGGTAGCTCGTCGGCTGTCCCCCATACGGCGAGGCTGCCGCTCCAGGAGCGCTGCCCGGCTTGAATTTGTGCTGCGAGTAGTTGGAGGCGCTGCTGCTCTTGGTGGCCGGCGGTTCGCTGGGCGGTCGCGATGAGGGCGAGGCCACTGGCATGTCCCGCGACTGCGGACGACTCAGGTATTTGTTGTTGTTGTTGCTGTTGCTTGTGGGCGTCGTGGCATTCCGTGGATAATAGTCACCGCCACCCGCACCACTGGGTATGGGCGAGGGTGAGGCATTCCTTGAGGTACTAAGGTGATGAGGTGTCGGCGTTGCCGCTCCCGACGGCTGATGGTGCGGGGAGTAGTGGCGGGCGAGGGCATACGGATCCATGCCATGCAGCTCCGCCAGTCCGTTCTGGCCAAGATGATCCGCACTGAGGCCCAGCACCTGGGCGGCGTACTCGCTCTGCGTGGCCACATCCGCTCCGATGTAGCCCTTGCCGTCCATCCGCTTCATGTGGTAGATGCGCTGCAGCAGCGGCTTCTTGTGGCGCTCGTACGCGTCCCACTGCTCGTTGAGGGAGCGATAGCAGAGCAGACACGCCCACACGTACTCCTGGCTGGCCGTCACACTGGCCATCCCATTGGGCGGCTCATGCCGCTCCAGAAACGGGAAGAAGGACTCACTCGGCCGCTCCGCACTCTGACGCACGCGCAGCGCCTGCATCTCGTAGCCCCCGTGGCAGCCGCAGACAAAGCAAACGGACACGACCATGTGGTGTTCTGGGGGCGCCGATGCTCGACCCGTGGACTTGACTCCCGTATGTGCGGGATAATAGTGCTGCTGCTGCTGCTGTTGCTGCTGCGATGGATGCGGCGCATAGCCAAGGGACATGGCATGCTGGTGGTAAAGGTCGCTGGGTGTCCGGGATCGGTGTGCCAAGGCTGCTGCTGCTCCTGGTGAGGGCATCAGCTCGCAGTGTGGATACAGCTGCTGCTGCTGCTGCTGCTGCTGTTTGGACGATGCCGCAGAGGGCGATGGGGATGCGGGCGTCGTTGCTGGCTCGGATTGAAGGGGCTGCTGCTGCTGCTGTGGCTGGATGCCACCACGAAGTTCATTTTTGATATACGCTTTCGCTTTTTCCATAATATTTGTCAGCTGCAAAGGGAGGAAAGAAGATAAATTAGTTATAAGTGTCGAAAAACGGAGCAAATGTGACATGGAAATGGGTTAAATCTTCCCCACTGAACAGCTGCAATCGAGCCCCCCGCTCGCTGTCCGCTCACTCGCTAAAAGCATGCCAGAAGCAAAAAAACACAGAAAATTCGCTGCTCGTTAATCGAACGATTGCCAACGGCGATAACCTATTTAATCGCCAGCCCGCACCCGCGATAACCCACAGGCACTCGACGATCGTGATCCCTGATCTCCGACGAGCATCCGAATGTGGGAAGTATAAATAAATAACACAACAAAATAAAGACAAGAAAATAAAATAAAAGCAAAGCAACAACAAAATATTTGCATGCTAAAGTGATTCGACGATTTGTCGGACGTTGCTTCTTGTCTCTGAGTCGATTTATTTATTTGAGTGGCAGGCAGCGCGGCGTTGGCTTTTTTTTGTATTTCTTTTTTTTTCTGCGCATTTGTTTTCATTAATATGTATTACAGTTTCAGCGAAACATGTGACGCAAGTCACTGAAAGGAAACACTCGCGAAACGCTGATAACGAGCGTGGAGAAAATGCAAAGGAGAGGGATAGCCCACGGGAATGAGCGAAACTCTTGGAGCACATTTTTTTGCATATGTACATACATCTCACACTTGGGCTGTCCAGTGTAAACCGGCTAAATGTGGGGCTAAATATACTTAGTGTGTATATTGGATTATTTGTTTATACGCCGAACCAGATCGAAATGTTGCTAATTTGCTTTATCAAGTATTCGCCAAAGCAGGTCCCACCGCAACATTTGCTAAACAATTCGGTGCTGTCCTCGTTTAGCGCACTCGCAAAATGATGAAATCAACAATTGAATTGAAGCAGCAAGGGGAATGCATACTCTTGCAGAGAGTATGTTAAGTCTTAGAAGCACATTGGATAACATTTGCGTGGGCAGCCACAGAGAGTAACAGAGTCTGTAAGGTTACAGGGCGTAAGCGAAGGCAAAACTAACAGAGTTAACATTGCTAACAGAGCTAACATTGAGAGAGACACACTAGAAGTTTTAACAGAGAAGAGAGCCAAGCCTCAACGATCGCTGCCTAACATTCGCTGCACATAAATATTCATAAATAATGCAACTACGGAATAGCCGTGTAAAATATTACGAATAATAACTTATTTTCCCTCTACAAATCTATTATTTATTTTTTCTACATCATATACATTTTTTCCTGCGGAGTTATCCAATCAAAATATTTGCAATGAACTAATTAAAATTCCCATTATTTACTCACAACGAATTCTTTAACATCTACACAGCAGCAAAATAAAGTTGTAAAGTTCAAATAAAATATGAAAACAAATGGCTTGTTTTTCATGTTTCAATTATTTTTTATGAATGCACTTTTTCATTGATTTTCTGCTGAATGGTTTTTGTTTTTGTTATTTCCTGTGCTGCTGCGCCGGCTGCTGCTGTTGCCGGGCCCCACAACTTCATAAAGGGAGTGGGGAGGGCGAGTGGTGGCGAGTGGAGCCATGGCTGGCTCGTAGCTTTTATTTCACTTTATTATTATTATTTTCCTTTGCTTGTGCAAGCTTTTAAGAGTTGTTTTTCAGTTGTTGCTGTGTGTGCTCGAGCGGGTGTATGTGTGTGTGTGTGCTCTACAAATTTTGCCTCAAACTGCACTTGAACATTGTTGCTTTTGTTGTGCCCCGCCTGCACCTTTTACTGCACTCGCTCGTCCTGCAGTTGTTTTTAACAGTTTTTATACCCGACAATTTAACTGTTAAGGGGTATGCTGGAAACGTATTTAAACACGTAACACTATCATTCATATGGCAAGAAGTTGATAAATATTTAAGGCTGTAATCAATAATTACAAATTAATTTAATAATTACGCCAAGAAAATATTCACTGCCCTGGCAGATTTTCATACACTTAAATTCTTCATTAAAAGAGTTTTCGCAGCGGCATATTTTCAGCACAAGAAATTTGTCTTTAAAGGGTATCCCCACACCAACGTAATACAGCGACATTTATAGTTTAATTTTTGTTTTTGCTCGCTTCACATAGGAACATTTTTATGGCCCTCGTGTCCTTGTTTTTGTTTGCATTTTCAACGTTTTTCTTTTGTTTTTGCTCTCGTTTCGGAAGGAGTATAAGTTGCGTGGCAGGGGGTGGCAGGAAAGGCGTTCCACGCCAGTGAAATAGTGGAAAAAGTGAAATAGAAAACCGAAGCGAAGCATTTTTTAAGTTTTCACCAACTCCCGCTTCCGCTCTTCCTTCTTTCTACTATGTGTACTCCATACTTTTTATGCAATTTTTCAACTTTAACAATTTAACTTCTTTCGCTCTCCCTTTCTCCATCACTCTCTTTTCTGCTTTTCTCTCTCTCTCAAACTTATCGCTGATGTTCTTGACTTTGTTTTTGTTATTCTTTGCCTTTACAGTTCGAGGCGAAAATACATATAACGGAAGTGGCCATCACGCAAAGAGCGAGCGGGCTGGGAGCGGCAAAAGACATTGAACAAGTTGCAGGACAAGAAAGAACAAGTTGCGAAAGTTTTTAGCGCAGTTGGGAATTCCCATTCACCCATTCTACTCCTGCCCCTGCCTCACTACTTCCTATCTCGATTATGGTTTTTATACCCAGTAATCGTGGTATGGTAATGGTATGTGCTAGACCCTCAAATCGTAAAGTTCAGATTATTTTTACAAGCGGAATTAATAATAATAAAAATGTTTTATCGTGGCAGTCGAAACACGACTTTCTGTGGACTTTCAGTACAATTTGCAGTATATGCGGGGTATCCAGTTGTCGAGACAATCAACTGTAGAAGTATTCTTTTTGTTTTTTTGTTTTTCCTGCCTTCTGTTCTCTTACTTTCTTTTCAGTTCTTTGCCGAGTAGGAGCCTGTAAAGTGAGTTAAGGTGCTTAAGTTTCGCTGTCTTCATTGTTCGTTGATTTTCAGAGTTTTCCTTCGTATTTTTCTTGTGCCAGTTTCCATTTTATATTCTTTATTTTTGTTGGGCTGCGCAAAAAAAACTAAACGCTGCGGGGCGACACCGAAGCCATGTTGAGTTTTTGGCAAAGTTTTTTTTTGCCAACTTTCAGCGCAACGGTACCAAAATGGAGGCAAAAATTTAATAATAAATCTAATAATAAAATTGAAATATGAAAAATGGTAGAGCAGATAGCACAGAGCAGAGGATGTGAAAATAGCTGCGTATATTCCCATTTTTTTTCATATGTACATATTTTCTCTTTGTGGCAATTGCAGTTACGAGCGAAATTGAATTTTAAAATTTGCATTGGCCCAAAAGCAAAAAGGATACGGGGAATGAGAGAGCAGACAGCAGAGCCAACAATAGCGACATGAAACAGATAAATCCCGGCACCGGCCCCCCCGACCCCGACCGACAATAACAACAACCAATATGATGGCAAGACAAGCGCCGTGCCGGAAGGGGAGGGGGAGAAAGAGAGCATAAAATGGAATTTATTAAATAGCATTCCGCGCAATAAACTCTCGCACAAAAATAAAAAATAAAAGCGCAACAACAAAAACACGCACAGGCACACACACACACGCACACCAATACAACAATTTGGACATGCAATTTTATGGCAGGACGTTGTCTCCGCCGCTGCCGCTGCCTCCTCCCCCAATCACAGACAGATGCAAGAGGCTAAAGCAAGTGGGAAGTCGATGCATTAGATACCCTTCCAGGCGAAAGAATATATTCAATGACACCTCCGCGGTACAGCTAGGCACCAAAATGGTCATACCCTTCCCTTTGCAAGCATATAAGATTGGGAAAACAAAAGCAAAAGACGGCACAACATTTTTTCCATTAAGAGGCCACCAAAAACCGGCAACTGGACTGGGAGCCAGGACAGAACAGGACAGCTAAAAAGGGCTCAAGAACGGCGTACAGGGGGAGCCCCTGAGCAGATTCAGGTTCGAGCTGCTGTGCCAATCGAGAACGAATAAAACACAAAACAAAAACAACAATAAAAAGGGTAAATTAATAACCGTTGTCGCTGCCAAAGGTTTCCAGCCCAAGGCTGCGGAAGAGCCCGTGATATGTTCGTCGATGCAATGAATTGACATTTAATTATTGTGTAAATCATCATTTTTATTTTTATTCTGTCTGTTTCTCCTTTTTCATCTCTGTTTTTGTTTGCCCGCCACATTAAATAACCGTTTTAATGGGGAATGGGTTTTTTATTTCATTTTAGCAATTTCATTAAAAATGTATTTCTGACGAATATAATTTTATTGTGCAAACGAAATCTGAGTTAAAGATAAGTTAAAATGTTTAAAGTGAAAGTCCATGACAGATGGCAGATGTGGAGTAAGACATGGGTGCTTCAATACAAGCAAACAGCCAATAAAATGCTAAAAAAACTAAAATCTTAATCGGTAAATAAATTTCCCAAATGAACTCCCTTCCCATAACAACTTCCTGCCAGTGTTTCCATTCCGCAGCATCGAAAAATTGGCACTGCAATTCACTAATTCGCAGCCACAACGAATGAATGGGGTGGCCGGCTGCACAACGCTTTTCGGGGGCGCAATTTCACACCCATTACACTGCCTCCCCGCCTCAGACACAGGCCATAAACAATCAAAAGTTTTGCCCATTTTGGCAGACAAAATCGCATACTTGTGCAATATTTAATTGCACTACGTATCTATTGGTATTACGAAATACTTAGTCTGTGGCTCTCAAAACGAAACCGAATGGAAATCAAACTTTGATTGATTTAAATTAATTGAATTTTCAATTTGTCTGGCGTCTGGACGAAGCAAACAAGCGACAACCGACCAACAACCGGTTTCCACCGATTCAAGGCGCAAAGGCGAGCAATTGAAGAAACGTTATTTAAATGATAAAATGATTGTTTCAATGCGATATATATTAGATATGTACTGACCTGTGGTTGTTTTGGGGTGTTGGGTTGTGGGTTTATTCCAGTCGCTATCCGCTGCTAATCCCAGTCATGTGTGCAGTCAGTGCACTCACTGAGGAAGCCCAAGGAGAGTTAATATCTGGGTGAAGCACGTGGGAGACGACCAGGGCTTTGGGGGAATTAAAGCCGTTGAAGCATTTGGCGCTTAGCAGTGGTGGTGCCAGCCAGCAGGAAGACTCAAATACGGGGGGATTTAACTTTACTTTACTGAGAGCACATTTGGGTGCAGGCACTTTTTCTTGACTCGACTTTCTTTTCACACTCACTCTCGTCGCACACCTCTTTCTCTCACATTCTTTGTTGTTGCTTTTGAAGCTTTAAAGGGCACAAATGGGCATACAGATGGTTGTATTATTCGTTTGGATTCGTATTCTCAGCTGTTTTACGCGTTTTAAAACTTATTTGTATTATTATTGCTTATTTCTCACTTTTTCTTTCAACATTTACTGAATTCAGAACAACATTTTTCGCTTCATGGTCACTGCGGTGGTCTCTGCAGCGGCAGAAACGTAGACGGCGACGGCGGGAGCGTCGGCGAGGGCAACGACAGTCGACACCATTTCACCGGCGACCGACGAAAACGACAACCGAGCCAACCGACGAGAATCTCGATCACACGCTGCTGCTGCTGCTGCTGCTGCTGCTGCTCGCGCTGCGCTGCAACTGGTGCTGCTCTGCCCCCACGTCGACAGGCAGTGGCAGCCACAACAAGAACAATGTTTGTACGTAATGATGTTGAACTTTTGGCCAAGGTTTAAACGCTTAAAGAGTATCTATCAGCGTTAAGCAGCATGCACCCAACAACACCTTCCTCTCTCTTTCTCTTCCACTGGGGCTGCTGCTGCTGTTTCTGCGGGCCAGAGCGAGCGCTTATCCAATTGTTTGCTTTTTGCCTACGCTTGTTGCTGCGCTGCTGGCGCGCTGCTCCTTTTCTTTGCTGGCGTTTTACTAGAACTCGCGAGTGTGTTTAGCAACTGTTCTCGAATATCTTAACAATTAGCACAATCACCCGCGTGTTTTCCCCGACTAGCACAGTTATTTACGTACAATTATTCTTTTTTTTAAATTTCTTTCTTTTTGGTATTTAATCAGTGTGACCGCGGAATTATCGATCAAATATACCGACAGACCCTCGGAAATGTACCAAAATATACCCTTGCATTTTCAAAATATACCGTAAATATACCGTAAATCTTAGATTATTTTCCTCGATTTTGATGTTCTATTAGATATTACTCGCTAGTTAGGAAACTCAACGCTAAAACTATAAGAACAATTTATTTGTGGATAAATTTACGCTCTCTCGACTCTCGAATTGATATGGACAGCTTAAACGATTTGGCGGTAACATCTTCATCTTCTTTCTACATGATATCTACTTTTTACTCGGTGTTAGCAGGTTGCAAGGTGTGTTAGCTAGAGAGGGAGGAAAGAAAGTTCTAGTGCTGCCACATGTCACTGAACAACACAGCATAGCCACATCCATGAAAAGAGTGTCACTTTTTGAACGCTTTATTCAAACTGAAATCTATCATAGCTGGCAGTACACATGCAAATAAACCCTAAAATGAGACTATTTAGTGTTGTTATTGCCTCCCTGCTCATGGGTAAGTAATAAGTTAGCAGCTCTGCAAATAAATTAATCTCAATAATTTCAGGATTGGCACTTACAATTCCCCTGGAAAATTTTGAACAGAAACTGCAGCAGGAAGTGCCAAGGAAAGCCGCGAATAAACCCAAGCAGATGTCACAGCCGCCGATTTTTGTGGTGGACATGCTGCAGCCCGTCCTCAGCTATGAAAGGAACAACACCACCAGGAAGGAGGCCACTGTGGGCGGCAGTCTTGCCCCCAAATTGAGTTACGTTCGACTGATGCGCGTGCTGATGGAACACATTTGTGGGTAGAACCATTAATTGTACTGCCATGTGAGCTAATAGTCCTGCCACCCCCAGGGATCACTGCCGCAGAAGCAGCAGCCGCAAAGGGGATTCCAAAATTGACCAACAACACGATAATGTGAGGAGAGTTGCGATGAGTTGTGGCTGGGAGGGTGTGTGGCATGAGGAGGGAGGATATGGGCGATGTTTCATATATTGAAAATACACTTTATTCTAATACATATATCAGTTTTGGAGTACGGAGTAGCAAAGGAAAGAAACAGGAAGAATTAAGGGAAAGGGAAGAGAAAAGCGAAGAACTAAAGGTACAAATTATGAATATAAAAATCAGTTTAAAGTGAAGAAAAGTAGGAAAAAGAAGTAGAAAGTAGAACGAAAATAAAACATAAATTTAAAGTTTGTTTTGATATTTTGTTTGTTGTTTGTTTTTTCATGGGTAATAACATTGTTAACATTTATTATTAATATTATTAATATTATTATTGGCTATGGCTAATATCTGCGGCGGAGATATATCTTTTCGGTATCTTTTCGGTATTTTTGTGTTTGTTTTTTGTTTGTATTTTGATTCCGTTCAGATTGCAGGTTTGTTGTTGTTGTTGTTGTTGTTGCAGGTACTTAGTACTAGTTTTATTTTGTTTGCTCCTTAGATTTGCGATTATTGTACGCTTGTCCTATATACACACACACACAGACACAACACTCAGAATATGCCCTACATCAATTATGTTTTTCATGCATGAGAAGTTGGGGATTCATTGGGTTGGGTTTGCTGCGGGCGTATGGTTGGGATTGGGGGTTTGGTTTGGGGAAAATACTAAGCATTAGTAAATACATCTCGTGTTTAGTGGGTAAAATGAGCGCTAACATTTAGTAAGTAACCGATGTGAGTAGCGATTAGACACCTATGTCATATCATATATCGTATCATATAAAGGTAAAAGGTAAAAGGTATCGCTGATCTAGAACGATCGTTTAGTGTACAGTATGTGAAACAATCTGCAGATATTCTGGGCATAGGGCATAGAGGCATTTGAAGTCTTAGACGAGTTTTAAATAGCACTTTTCCTTATAGAGTTTCTACAGCTAAAACAGGTATACAGATCGAGTCCTAAAGCTATGGCCTACAGTTTACAGTTTACAGTTACAGTTTACAGTTAAGAGTTAAGAGCTACAACTTTCAGTTCAC
Source organism: Drosophila subobscura (assembly GCF_008121235.1). Taxonomy (NCBI): domain Eukaryota; kingdom Metazoa; phylum Arthropoda; class Insecta; order Diptera; family Drosophilidae; genus Drosophila; species Drosophila subobscura. The sequence goes on along the minus strand of NC_048531.1, from coordinate 13,814,300 downwards.
TTATGTCCCTAGAATACTTGAGTAAAGATATAGCTAAGATTGTTTTCTGACAGAGTTTCTCCCGCTTCTGTTCGTGCCCCTTGGGGTTTGTTGATTCGCTTTTTGGTTGCTTTGATTTTTGATTTTAGATTTTAGATTTTGATTTGTTGTTCCCTCTAGATTGTGGTCTTAGTGGATGGTCATTGGGTGATTCTCAGACAATCGGCACGCACATCCATTCCATCAGCCGGAACAGCAGCGAGCACAACCAATTCTAGGCGGCCGTTGTCACCTTGGCCTGACCGCCACCAGGCTCGGCCACACCTGCCACAGGAGCTGCAGCCGATCCGCCAGCTGTCGCTGTCGCTGTCGCCGCTGCGATCTCCTCCAGCTGCAGCTCTGCCTCTGGGGACACTTCGCTTTGGCTGTGGCTGTGGCTGTGGCTGTTGGTGGTGTTGCTGCCGCCACTGACGCACTCCGACTGGCTGGTGCGCAGCTCCGGTGGCAGATAGATTTTGACCACGCTGGTGATCTTCACCCGGCAATTGGGACAGTTGCTGCACCTGTAACGAGGAATGATTAGAATGATTAGCAAAACACTTCTTGGGGTGCCTGTGGGAATGGGTGACCCACCTGGCGGCACACTGGGCACAGGCAATCACGTGACAGCACGGATTGAACACTGTGTTGATGGCGCGATCCATGCAGATTTTGCACTGCATCGCCTCGGATATGCGCGTGTCCACGCAGCGCTCAATCGCCGCCTCACGCGCCTCCTTCTCGCGAATGGCCAAATCTATCTTGCCGGCCATGGAGCCGCCACCAGCGCCCCCAGCGCCACAACTGCTGCCCGGCCCAGCACCAACGACAGTTGCGGCAGCGGCAGCAGCAACAGCACCATCAGCCGCCTCAGCCTGAGCGGCGGCATCCCCGCCGCCGCGCTCATGCAGGATCCTGCGCGCCTGATCGTGCACCTCGCGGCACGTGTGCTGAATGTCGAACACGTAGCGCTTGCCCAGCTCCGTGTCCTCCTTGAACATGGAGGCAATGGTGCCCTTGAGATCCCGCGTAAACTGATTCGTCACCACGCCGCGCACCTTGTCGCACACGTAGAAGGCGTGCCGCTCGGTTATGGAGCGGTAGAGGCCGGCGGCAATTGGCTGCTTGGGCAGCTTAATCTCCAGCTCCTTGCGATCGTTGTGGTCGTCCACATACTCCAGCTTGAAGGTGCGCCTCAGCGACTTGGCGGCTGCAATGGCGCCAAAGGGGATGCTACAGGGAGAGGGAGAGGGAGGGATCTTGGATTAGTTTCGGATGTTCCACGGATCGGACATTAGCCTCCCGGCACTCACCTTTGTTTCTCACCCCCGCGGCAGACGGTGATGCCGTGGGCGCCCACAGCAATGTCGCAGCGTGCGGCACTCTCGTTGGTGGTGACGCCGCTGAAGAGCTCCTCGCCATAGCCGGGCAGATCCTGGATGGACTGCAGCAGCCAGTACTTGGCCGACTTGGGACTCATCTGCAGCTTGGCCAGCTTGCCGTGCTCCGTGGCGATCTGCCTGAGGTAGTCCGCCGGTGGCTCCGGCACAGAGGCCTCCGCATCGCCGCCGGCCTCGTGGCTGGGCAGGAACACGTACTCCTCGTACATGCGCAGGGGATTGCTGGCCAGGCGCTCGTCGAGTCCGGTTTGGCTGCTGCTGTTGCTGGGGCTGCTGGAGCTGGAGTTGGAGTGGGTGTGGGAGGAGCAGGTGTGGGATGTGTTGGCGGAGGTGGAGGTGGAGGGTGAGGGCTGCAGGCTGCAGCTGGTCGCGGCCAGCGGCAGGGCACAGTTCTCGATGTGCTCCATGGACTTTTGCTTGGACAGGCGACGCTTCTTGAAGCTCAGCACGTGCTCCTTCTCCTTCCGCTGCTGCTCGTGCCGCTGCTGCTGTGCCTGCTGCTGCTGCAGCTGCTGCTGCGCCAACTCCCGGCGCATCCGCATCGGACAGTCGGCCCTCAGCGCCGCCTCGTTGAAGCGCAGTCCGTCCGCCTGGCAGAGCAGCGCCGCCAGCTTGGCCGCACTGCTCCAGTCGCTGGCGGACAGTCGCCCCTCCAGCAGGTCGCGACGTGCCTGCATGTAGAACAGATTGCGCACACTCTCCTGCAGGATGAAGTGCACGGGCACCCAGAACTTGACGCGCAGCGCCAGCATCAGTTGAATGCCGCTGCCGCTGCTGCCGCTGTCGCAGGACAAGCGATTCCGCAGATTGATCCACTGACGCGTCTGCGTCTCCTTCTGGTTGGGCGTCCAGTGCTCGAGGCCGAAGTATTCCATCTCGCAGATGATGTTCAGGGCGAGGCAGACCTGCAAGCAGACACACAAAAGAGAGTTCGTTAGTGGCTGGCGGGGATTGGCAATTAAAGCAAAAGCTTAAAGGAAGGGGCGTCGCTTTCCAATCTATTCTGGATCAGCGGCTTATCAATTCAAGCTGCTGGAATCTGTCAGCGGCATACGGACGGCTCCGACGACGAGCCAAAGCATGTCCTGACAGTCGCGAGGCGGCCTGTCAGGCTGCCATGACAGCAGCAGGAACCTCATCAGCAACAACAACAACAAGTGGAGGGGCATGACAGGAGGGGGTCGCGATGGCTTGCCTGAGTCTCTCTTGAAATATTTGCTTATGCAACGAGCGTGTCATCATTGGGAATGGAATGGCGATGGCAACAGCAGTCAGCCAGCCAGCCAGCCAGCGAGCCATAAGGATGTTGTTTGTGTGTGAAAACGAACACGATGATGATGTGAGTGTTGTCGGGTTGCTGTTGCAGTGTTTTGCTCCTTGCCCACAAAATGAAATTCCGAAATGTCAAAACATAATTACGAGCAAAAGATGAATTTTGTTTGTTCTGCGAAACTCCCAACGTCCCAGCAGACGCAGAACTTTCACCTACAGCTACTTGTGCTGCTGCTCCCCTCCTGCAGCACTTTGCATAATGAGGCAGACACCTACACACACACACGCATAAATGTGTCTGTGTGTCTGTGGCAGTCAAGGCAACAAGTTGCTCACGCATCAACGCGCTCGCACAATTTCTCTTGCTCTCTCCTCTCTGCTCTCTGCTCTCTCCCGCCCTTCTGCCATTCTGCTTCCTGCATTCTCATTAGTGGCAAAAAAAGAACCGCAGGAATACAAAAATTCCGCACAAGAGAATGAATAAATGTATGAATACTTCAGCAGTGCGCTTGTGGCTTCCGTTTATTAGCTATTTAATATAATTTTTTAATTGGGAATTTGCTTTTTCAGGATTTTCAGGAATTTCCGCAATTTCCATTTCGTTGCTGGCTGAAATATTATTTGCATACTGTTTGGCGCGTTTGAAATTGTTTTTTTCACTTGCAAAAATACAACAGTAAACAAGTTGAAGCGTTAAAATAAAATATAGCTGTAAATATTTAGAAACATTAAAGTTTTGCGACAGATTTATGTACCGCTGTGCGGGCAATGTTTAACTACATTTTGCTGCGGCGGGGGGGCATTAAATTTTCGCTAAGACTCTCAAGAGGATTCATTTGATGCGCACACAGACACTACCACTATCCACTCTCCACCCTATCCAGCCCATCCACTCTCCACTCTCCTGTCTTTCTCAATACAATCCAATAGAATGGGCAACCTTGGGGGGGCTGGGGCTTGAAGGTGACACAACTTCCGGCACAGCCACAGCTGCCGCCTCGATTTGAAGATGAACATCTCGAGAGTTGTCTCTTGTCGCCGATGCACGCTGCCTAACAACCGTTGCCAAGTTGCCACAGCTACCCCCCACTGTGCGAGTGGCATGTAAATTGATCCATGTACTTGATTAATTAATTGCGTTCGGCTTGGTATTGGAATCTCATCCGGCGGCACCATCAATGCTTTCAGCAGCCACCCTCCCGCCGCTGCTGCTTGGAAAACCGCAAACTGTCGACGACATTTCGGCGTCTTAATTAGTCCGGCAACGTTTGCCCTGAGTGGCTTTGCTTGCTGCGGAGTGGATTTGCCCCACTCATCAGTGCATTCATTTGGATAGAATGTCGCAGCGAAATTGGGTTTCAATTTAATGAGAGAATGCAGTGACTTGGCATGGAATTCATTTGAGGTTAATTTGGACATTGAAGATGGGCAGACAATGTTCCCCTATGCAAGTGTCTGGCACAGCTGTTATTTATAAAGCTCTTCAAATATTCTGATTTATTTCTACATTAAATCGAAAGCAAACATGAAATGTTTGCACATTTTAATCCCTCTCCGTCAGAGACTTGAACTGAAGCTTAAATGGCACGCAAAATGCTTGGAACATTTGATTCCAATTAGGAAACATATTCAAACAAGTTCTGCCTCATGGGAATATGTTTTTTTGCTTTATTTTGAATTATTTTCTGTTGAGAGCAAAACGTGGCAACAGTTGTCTAACATTCCAGGGTGGGGGGCATTGCTCGTGTGCCTGTGTCTGACATATGGGAGAGAGAGATGGTTCACCTTGTAGGAATATGCCATGTGAATTCACCGCAAAAATACAAAAGAGCTTCGCCGTCGCCGTCGCTGTCTCTGGCACTGCTCTGGTCTGCTGCTGTCAAGTGCAAAGTCCATTTTTGTGGATTATTTTGCTAAAATTAAATGAAACACAAATGCAAAAGCAACGCGAATCCGAGCACGAATCGTGAACAAATTTATTTTGTATTTTGTTAAGCCAAAACAGCAAATAACAACAAAGGCGAATTAAGCCGGGCAGCGAAGCTTGACATAACCGAAACTTTCGTAATTCCCACTAAGGCACAAGCCAAGCACAAGCGCGGGAGCCAAGCACAAGCCACCAAGCAAATAGGCAGATGGCAAAAGTTTAGTACCCCCTCTTCTGATTAAACGACTTAATGTCTTTCGTAATACCAATAGCATCATCCCCTGCAACAGATTATTTGCTGTTATGGCCTATAATTTGGGCAGGTAGTAAAATCAGGTAGAATCATGTAAAATTACACAAGCCGAATGTAACAGCTGTAGACACAAGCTGCTGTTACTTCACTTGAAGACGCGCTTCTTAAGAGAGCCAGGCAGATTAAGAGAGAGCGCTCTGACTAGGTAAACACAACGAGCGACACGAAAACAAGTGGGAGACAGACAGAAAAACAAAAGAGCTTCGCATCATATTGCTGTTTGCTCTTTTACAAACAAACGAAAGACAAGTAATGGCATGGCATGGTGGGGAAGGGGAGGGGGGGATGGTGGTCCACATGTTTTGATGAAGCCGTGGGAGGGGAAGCCAAGGGGGGGCTGTGGCTATGACTAGCAGCAGAAAACCCGACCAGTGTCGCTTGCAGTGGACTTTGGACCCGAGTCTTCGAAATGCCGTTTGGACTTTGGACTGGCACTCGCCTCGCGAGTGCTTTTGTTGTGATGTTGCTCTCGATGCTTGTTTGCTAGTGTTGGTGTTGGTGTTGGTTGGTTGTCTCTTTGCATTTTGTTGCTGCTATAATTGTCATTGCTCTTTGCTGTTTGATCGCAGCAGTGTTTGTTGCTGTATTTAATGCCAGGCCCCAAGTCGAAACTGTATTGAATTTCTGACGTCACAAGCCGCCGTTTTGGACTTTGTACTCTGAACTCCGCACAAGCTTTTGTTGACCGACAGTGCAAGAGAGAGAGAGAGAGAGGTTGAACAAAGACGCTCTTACAATTTCCATATGTATGTGCGTACATGTGCGGTAAACGTTTCGCTTATCAAATTGAAAAGTTAATTATGCTTATTAATTGATTAATAGGAGCACACGTGCTGGAAGAGAATACAGCGGGAGCAAGAGATCGATGTAAAAGAGAAATGCAATATGAATGTTTACCATAGAGAGAGCGAAATAAATGCCTTCCTACTAATCTTCTGCCAGGCCTGCGGCGCGATCTACAATGTAAACGAAACGAATAGACAGATAGACGGAAAGAATGACATATCTGTGCATAACAGTCTTCCCCCATTCTCATTCTCTACCTCTCTCACCAATAAATGGTTAGAACTTGTTAAAGTTTTTGTTGCTAGCGGCAGACCATGCGCTTGTCGAGTGATCAGCCCAGTGGCTGGGAACTAGGTAGACTCCAAGACACACAGAGAAAGAGAGAGAGAGAGAGAGCAAGAATGAGCGGGTGGCAGAGGTATGGGCAGACAGAGATGCAGAACGAACACATTTTGTTGGGAATGAGAATGCACTTGTCTGTGGGCGAATGAGCAGGGATGGGCTCTGCTGGCTGTGCTGAAACAGGTTCAATGCATGGAAATTAATGACGGAACGCGCACACGGATACTGGCCATAAATTGCACTTAATTACTTATGCGCGGAGACGAAGAGCACGTGTTGGCCAGGTGTGCCACCTTTCTTTCCTGTGCAACGGAAACTTTTCAGTCAACCCCGTCTTTATCAACCTGTCAAGCGCCCGCTCTGAATCTCATCCCCCCCTCCCTCGAGACCACTCTCTGCAAGTCGCGCTCAATAGCTGCTATAACTGTTAATTGCTGACGTGCGAATGGGCAATCAACGCGAGTGCGAAGTAAAAGAAGCGAAAGATGAGGGCGGCATTGGACGGAGCTGAGCTGGAAAGGAATATTTACTTTAAATATGTAAAGCGAAAAGCGACCGCAAGTGCAATTTCATTAAAGCAGACTCTGGAAAGCCATCTGGTTATATAATCACGGAATATCCGAAGGTCGAAGATCAATATGATGCCGTGCGGGAAGAGAAGAGAACATTTAAACTGGTAAAGGCGTGAACAATTAAAAATACTGTAAAAATACTTTTCATAGGGAAATCGCGAGTTACAGTTGACATTAGCAAATATTTCCATGGATACAGCAAATCCAAATAATATTTTAAAAGCTTTCGTACAGCAAAGCGAATTTTCAGTTCTGTTTCCTTGCTTTTACATCAGCATAAAAGTATTGCACATTTGGCATTTAGAAATTGCAAGCAAAAAGAAGGCGCATCTGCCAATAAATGAATGCAGTGCCAATGTGCAATGCCCTTATCAGTCGCGCTGCCCGTTTCAATCCCCTTCCTACTATGAACTACTGAATGCAGCTCTCGTGACCTTCAGCTGGAAGCGACTCGACCTTCAGCACCTGACACAATGATGAGCGACACAAAATCCAATTTCGCTTTCAATGGAAATGACAGGCTAAACTAAATAGTTGCTAACTCGTTACTAATCAATTTTCTAATCTCAATAATCTTACAGCTGCAATTAAATGTGATTGAAGTGTCAGCTAGCTGTCGTGTCGAAGTGGTTGATACCCTACATTCCAGTTATGTATTGCACACATCTGTACAGTTATCTGTATATGCAAATGTGCTGCTTTGTTGGGGGTTGCAAACAGCTGTTACGAACAAATATACCTTCTCCCAGGGTATAATGTGAAAATAGCTGCAAATTAAGTTTTTGTGTGTACTCTTCTTTATTTCGAATGGGAGCACGTGTGCTTCGCCCCCCCCTCTCTCTCTATCTCTCTCACTCTGTCTCTGTGTGTGAGTGTGTGCAGTGCATTTAATTTCTGCATCAGGCCTAGGCAACGCCAGCAGCAGCAGCAGCAGAGTCAGCAGCAGCGCCAGCGACTGCGACCGAGTGCACATTGGACTTTGATCGTTGGCCATAAATCGTAAAGCAGAAACGAAACAAATGCTAGAAACAACTAAAAGCTAAAAACAAACAGCAAGAATACGGAGACGAATACGAAAACGCATACAAATGCATTCAAAGTGCACGCTAAAATGCAATAATAGCTTGAGCAATAGCTTTGGGGGCGCAATAATAAAGTTAATCAATGTTGCAGTTAAGTATAAATAATTTATTAAATGTTAAATGTGTCCTTGCTTGACTTCCCATTCTGCCTAGTATTTCTTTCGCTCTCTCTCTGTCTCTGCCTCTCTGTCCTTCTTCTCTCTCCTTGAGCGCTGCAGCTTTTATCTGCCAATAAGCCCCGTGCTTAAAGTGGGACAGGCTGCCTTTGTCCTTGCACTGATCTTTCTCTTATACTACTTCCACACTGCCTCTTTACCTGTCTTTCTTTGTTCCAGTTCAAGAGAAAGCTGATTGGCACCTTCCTTGTGACGCGCATCTGTCTTGCTCTCTTTCCGAGCTGATCCCCTCCCCGCCATCTGCTTCCCCTTGCACCCTCGCCGCACTAAAGAGAAAGCTGCCTTTTATGCTCCGTTTGTTTCATTTGCGGTTGACATTTAATTGCGGTTCATTGGGGGAGAGCAAAGTTAATGGCGCAACAGCAGCAGTCATAAAACTCTCTTTCCTTGCTAATTTTTGCTGCTGTTTTTGTTTTGTTTTTGTTTTTCGCGCAATTATGGGTGTCTGTCCCCAATTTGTTGAGTGATCCAGTGTGGCCTTCTTCCTGCATTTTTAATGAAAATGCTGCTGCTGCTGCTGCTGCCTCTGTTGCTGCTGTTGTACGTGACTTTTGGCACAGCTCGACGACGGATTGCGTCAACGGGCGCCAAAAGTCAGAGCCAAGTGCAAGTGGGCGGGTGGCGGGTGGCGGGAGGCTGCAGCAAAGTCTTAAATGAAAATTATGCTGATATTTGTATGCATGTGCTCCATATAAATAAAATCAGGGCATTTGTTTGTGTGTAAGCAAGAATGTCCTGCCGCCCTGCCATGCCAGTTGCCATAATTTTTCTCGTTTTCCTCTCGGCTTTTTCTGTTTTGTGTGTTTTTTGCATTTACTTATTGCTGCTGCTGTTTGTTGGCTCTCTCGTTAAGTATGCGTCATTTTCAGTGGCTGGCACTTTTTTTTTTCGCATGCGTTGCGCGAAAATGCGGAAAAGCCGCAGGGGAGTGGTCTCGCCCTGCCGCCCCTACACTCGATTCCACTACACTGAATCGTGCCGCATCCTGGCCAACACCCCCCTTGGAGTTGACTGCAGCGCTACGAACAAGCCCTTAACAAAAGTAACAGCAAAAACAGCAACAGCAACAGCAGCAGCAGCAGCAGCAGTGGAAATATGCATGCAAATGCATTAAGTTATAAGAGAGTGTGGCATGGGAGGGTCGGGTCGGGCCCTAATTAGCATGTCGCATTCCCAATTGCCAGGACGTGATGCCAGAGCCGAGCACCACAGATTGTGGGTTCATTTTGCGTGCCACATTTAAGTACTTCAATTATTGCAATCCCTGCGCGAGTGCATTCAGTTTTATTAGCTGCAGAGTTCCCTTAAAATCGAGTTGGAATTATGCCAGTCGAGCGATCTGTTCCTACACAAATTTCCATTCAACTCAATCAAAGTTTTGACTAAATAGTTTGGCCCAAGTTTAAAGTGAAAATCAGCGCTGGAATGCCATTTGCTTGCCACACAATTCGCCATCATTGGAATCACATTTGCAAGTTGATAAATTACATTTTGGGTTCGTCTTTTTTTTTTAGCTAAATGAAAGAGGAAAACTTTTACTGGGGTGACAACAACAAACAAACAGCAGAAAACTTTGCGAGAAGAATGTCAAGTGCACACATTTAGACCGAAGAGAGAGAGAGAGAGAGAGAGGGTGGTGGGGAGAGGGGCACGAGTCGTATACGAAATGTGGCATGGCCTGGCATGTTGTGGCATGTGGAGATGACGAAATTTTGCTGTTTTGCTGGAGGAGATGCATATTGTAGTTCATTTCTATGTCTATTCTGTGGGACTCTCTGTCTCTGTGTGTGTTTGTGTGTGTTTGTGTGTGCGGTGAGTCATCTGGCCGAAAGGAACTTGTAAATCAGAGGTCATGGTCTCTGCTCCACTCAGCCAAGAACTTGGACAATTGTCGAGATTTTATCTCTCGGAAATGTTTAAAATTCCCAGCGAAGGCAAAAGTAATAATACAAAAAAATTGCTCCTACTTAGAAAGGATTTCCTCTGTGTGTGTGTGAGGAAAAAGGATGCATAATCAGTGGCGGCATTATGCGGCAGGCCACAAAGGAAGTGGCATCCACCCAAGTGCCGGATGGTGGCTGCTGCTGGGGAAAGGCATCTTGCGGCATGGCTTGGCGGAGCAATTCCAAAATACTTGTATAATAAAGATATCAGAAAATCGGTTTTTTGGGCAAAGTTTACATAAAGCGAAAGTACACCGCTGCCGCTGCCGCTGCAGCTGCGCCTCCCGGCTCCGGCTCATCCTCTTGGATGATTTATCCGTTCAGCAACACGCCCGCATGCCCACAAATATCCCCGCTGCAATATCCATGTATAGCCAGCGCCTTTATGGGCCCTGGCTCTGAACTTGTTTACCCATAAATCCGGCAGGCATGGCAAACCGAGTTTCCAGCTTCTTTGCTACCCAAACAACGACTTGGCTTGGCCGTTCTCCAATGTATTTCAATTAAGTTATCAAATACACACACACACCTACACAGTGTATCGGTGTATCTGTGTGTCTGTGTAAAATGTATCCGCTTTTATGTGTATTTTATCCCACATACAGACAGCCACGAGTCTGTTGCCAGGTGGCTGCGGAGGTGCTGCCGCCGCCGCCAGGTTCTTGTCTCTGCCTCTGTCTGCCTTATATTGATTTTCTTTTTGGCCAACAACACACACAGAAAGCCCCAGCCCAAGCCCAAGCCAGAAAAGAACCCCCTGCAGCCATTCCATGTTTGCACTTGATAATTTCGCTTTGGCATTTGATATGCAAATGAATGTCGGGCCAAATACATAATAATATATCATTTCGGTTTCCTGAGGCGCACAGCTGAAAATTGCCCAAGGATTGGTGTGTGTGACATGTCCTGCAACTAACTGACTGCCCTGCCTGTCGTGCCTAACCTCATTTATTCTAATTGTAAATTGCATTCGTCCTTGAGCCCGTTTCGGTCTCGTTTTTGGCGCGAACAGGATGGGGCATATCGGAAATCGCGCGTGACAGGCTTAACCTAAGAACAACAACAACACAGTGAAACACTCCTTGGCCGCTCTTGGCTTTTACTATGCCGCAAATCTCCCGCCAAATCCCCCCTCCAAGTCCCGCCCTACCTTAATGTTTCTTTTGTGCTGCGCCGCCGTCTTTTCCATTCAAATGGCTTTGGTCATTGCTGTTAATGATCCTTGGCCTGCTGGTACACCCACCTATCTACCCTCCTGGTGTGGCGGTGTGGGTGCTGGCTTAACAGCTTTGATGGACATTTGATTGCGGAACCCCACCCACCAGCCCCACGCCCCACGCCCCACACCCCCCATATGCCAAATGGCAATTTTCACTTCGTTAAAATTGTAGAATTTTCTTCTTTGGAAGCAATTTTGTAGCGGAAAATGATTTTTCCATGCCAGGGACAAGTCGGTACGAGGTGTGCACCATATATAGGTCGCTGGAGGTGGAAATGTGCATTCTGTGGGGACTTTGCCATATGTCCGAGACTGCAGGTCGCAGATTATAAATAAATGATTGTGGGATTCCGTTCCGCTGTGATTATTCCGCAATAAATTATGCAAAATTGCAAACTTTTATTATACTTAGAAATGGAAATAAAAGGCATTCAATGATGGCCGCGAATGACATGTGGAAATGCAAATCAAATGCAAAAATTAAATCATTTTCACATCACACAAAGTTCGTTTGATTAGCTAAAGGCAGTAATTAATTATACAATAACTTGCAGTTGCCCCAAGCAATTAATATTCCCACTAAATCTCAATTAAAACACAAGAAATGTTAACCTTTCGCTTCAAGGCAATCAGGAATATTCGCAAAAGTTGCCCAGAAATCTCAACACCCAAAGTTTGCCCATTCAATGAATTTCTATTCCTGCGCAAATGTTTTACGAGAGTTTTCTGAGAAATAATTATTGCCATGAATCAATATTCAATCGAAGATTTACTTTTTGTGTGTAATTTCCCTTAAATCGCAATTAAAGTGCAGACGCTGAAAGTCCGCTCAAAGTGTTTCCTTTGGGAGAAGCCAAAATTAATATTTGTCAAGGCCGAGAGAGAGTGTCCGCCCCTTAAAAAGGCTTAATTAAAAGGCGATTACTCGCGCGGCAAGTGGACAAAGCTTCAAACAATGCAAACAGGATATGCCAGCCGCAGCCGCAGGACATTCATTGTACGTACGAACGTCTTTTGGGGCAGTGGAAAAATCACATTTAATTAAGAGACGACTCGCGAGTCGAGAGTGCTGTGTGCTGAGAGGCTGGGGCTTTTGAACATGGAAAATAAATTGAAATTTAATTTGATTCGTGAAATTCAATTGAGTTTGACGAGCAAATCCGTTTAGGAGATGAAAACTTTATGAGTGGATTAATGGCAAAACGGTGCCAAGAAAATTGAGCAGCATTTACCTTTCCCTTTCGGCAGATACATATACATATGTATTTACACACATGGCAGGTACATACTTACATATTATTTATGTATGTACATTCGCTCTTCACTTTATGTTGCTTCATTTGATTTCTGATTCGATTTATTGCCTGTTCCTTTCACTCACATCTCTACAGTGGCCATAAGTAATTTGATTATTCTGCCATAGCTGATAGCCGGATGATGCTACACATTAATAGAATTAGCCCCCTTGCATTATCCTTTGCAGATTGAAATTATTCCCCAATTTCACATGTAATTATGGGACTGGGAATGGGATTGGAGGGGATTGGCTTTGCCTTTCCTGATCGCATTTACGGACTCCTCTCAATATGTGATTTCATTTCCCCATTACATTTTCCGTATGAGCTTTTATTGCCTTTCTTTGTTTTACAAGGCCTGTAGCTGCCCCGACTAACCCCCCGCGCGAACCACAAACATGTGGCTAAGAGAAAGGCCAAAGAAAATAATAGTGAAAGCCACACAGGACTCTGTCAGGGGGCCACGAGGACAGCGGACAGCGGACAGAGGGCGGGGGCAATATGTGTGTAAAGAATAAAAAGACGAATACGATGGAGAAACAAAAGCTTTGCCATTAGAGACACATCAAAATGGCACTCAGCATGGCACGGGGTTGACTGTGGGGGGGGGAGGGTATACGGAAATGGGTAGGGGGCTCTTCGAGGTGGTTTTGTCGGCTTTTATGGGGGAACTCTGTGCCTACATATATTCGAAATACAATGGAAAGGCATTCAATGCATTCCCACAGCTTTGTGGTTTCGGTTTTACGTTTGTTTTTCCCCGCACTCTCTCTCTCTCGCTCGCTCGCTCACTTCTTTCTCTTTTCCTGATTCTTTTTCGGTTGCATTTTCACGCAATTTATTGTTCTCGCGCTTGGCTCTCAGCTCCCTCTTACCACAACCCAACCCCAACCCCAACCCACACCCTTTCCCTTTCTTATTCTGTGCAAACCTTTTCCTGTTAAAATTTTTTAGTATTTTTTCTGTATTGTTTAATATTGTTCTAAGCCGTGTTTGCTTGGCCCAGAGTAAGCTTTGTTGTTGTTGGTGGTGGCCAAGGGTTGGGGCGTGAGGCGTTTTGGCTATAGCCATATTTCCGCTCAGTTGTTGTGCATTCAGGTTTCTATGGTTTTCGCTACCCATCCTCTGCCTTCCGCTTTTAACCACATTTTTCTACAAGCAGCGGGAAAAGCAGTTCAAGGATAATATGCAAAAACCATGGAAACAATAGATAGCACTAGAACGGGGGAGGAGTGGGGGCCCGTTGCCGCTGAGTGGTGCAGTGGGAAAGTGCCGGTCCGCCTGCTTAGCAAATGACATTATCATTTAGTTTGCCACACCCCCCTCCCCTCACCAACCCACCCATCTGCTTGCCACATTGATTTTACTACAAATTTTGTCATTGTCATGTGCAGGCACGATTTCTGCATTGTCATAAAAGCATTTCAAGCGCCAAACACCGAGAGAAAACGGGGGTTGGAGTGCGCTTAGACTCTCTTGCAGCAAAGAGAAAAACGAAAAGATCATTTGAAGGGCAAGAGAGCGATAAGAGCTGCAGGAATGGGGAGCGGAGCGCTCTGTGAAATCGTTCAGTGTATGTGGGTGCTGGGAGCAATGGCTTCAGCTAACGGTAATTGCATTAAGTGTTGGCTTAAAAGCAGCTCCCTCTCTCGCTTCCTCCCTCGTTCTGTCTCTTCCTCGCTCTATCTTTATGCTTTCCCTTTCTACTTTGAGAGCGCATCTAGCCTGTGTGTGTGAGTGTGTGTGCCTGTGTCTGTCGTCATTGTCGCTGGATTAGCTCTGGCAAACCCCTCCCATTCGCCCCATTCTCCACTCAGTAACCGTATCCATATAGTTGCCATCTCTAATTAGCCACTGGATGGCTGACGGCTTGGCCAACACACACACACATAGTAGAAACAAACACAAATGCACAATTAGTTTGGCTTTAACCATCAAATCGATATGAGAGGAGAGGATTTGCCAGCAGAGTCGAGAATTCACTCCGTTTCGTGCAGCGCCTCTTGCTATTACTATTCTCCCTTCCTCCCACTCTCTCTCTCGCGCTCTCCCACTCAATTCTTTTATAGTTTCCTCTTCTGTACTCTTTATTGCTTCTTTTTTTATTGCGTGGTCGTGCGGCTGTGTCTGTGTGTCTGTGAGTCTGTGTGTGCTTTGGCACGCGAAAATAATTTCCTTTTGATTGGGCGCGCCTCGACTTCTTCGCTTTGGACTAAGAGCTTCGGGGTGGCCATTTTCCAGATAGATTTGCGGGCGTGTTGCCAGCACACGGTGTAAACATAAATTGGGTTGGCAAGGACGCGCGTAAAAGTGTGGGCTAAGGGAGGAGAAGTGGCGTGAAGCGAGGACGCAGACAGGCTGGCGCGCGCACGCACAACACAGCCTTGGGTGAGGCTGCCAACAGAGCGTCCGACCAGCAGCTGACAGGCTCCAGCAAACTCCACAAACCTCAACACACACATGCCACACACACGCACAGGGCACAGGGTCACCAGGGTTGCCAGGTAGCCGTAAGCTTACATTCTCCTCCTTCACTCGTAACCCTGAAACTGGAGCCTCCGTTTGTCTGCAATCAATGGTGCAGCCAATTAGCAGTTGCTCCTGCGGCAGCAATCACAATTGGAACAGTTGTTCATTCATAACTATGGCAACCCTGGCTGCCATTTGCCTGCGGCTTGTTCTGCAATTTCGGACACAGGACAACCGCAGCACACGCACAAAACACGCAGGAGGAGGCGATGTCCAGCGCACATGATAAACGCCCGAACTGCACCCAAAGCGACATCCAACTGAAGGCAGTCAGTCCCCTGCCCACCATCCCTCGGGCAACCCAGCGGTAAATGCAGGCATGCATTGGCATTGTGTGTGTGTGTTTGTTTGTGTAAAAGAGAGCGAGAGAGAACTGTCCCAATTAATTTCGAAATTGGCAAATGTCATTGGAGTAGATTGTAGATGGCTCCTGGTCTAGCAGCCGTAGCAGCCGTAGCAGCAGCAGCAGCAGCAGTGTGTTTCGGATTTCAGTTTGAATTTAATTGCTTGGAAAATTAATTTTTGCCTTGCAGCAGAAAACAAAGCGCCCAAAGAGACAGAGAGAGAGAGAGAGAGTTGAAAGTGGAGAAAGATATCGAAAGAAATGCGAACGTACGACCAGCCAGCACTCGAATCGATTTGCATAAAAACGGCATAAATAAATACAAATAAATTCTATGCAGCATAACAATGATTTGGTCAAGCATCTAGCGGCAATATGAAATGGACCAAATCTCTGTGCATATTTTATGTGGACTGCATTTTATTGCCAACTGCAATCAATGCTAATGAAGGCGACGTCCGAGTGGGGTTGGGTCGTTGAGCTCTGTGGTTGTTGTTTTCGGTATTCGCAGTTTACGATTTGTGGACCCCACCAAGCTTTTTTATGCACCCCGTTCGCCCCCCTTCGATGAGTCAGGGACGGAGAGCACACACAGAGTGTGTGTGTGTGTGTGTACGTGTGTGGCCAGGGCTGGACTAATTAAACGGTAAACAACAATTAAACAATACCAACAGCAACACTGCAAATTTATGTCTTTGTTCGGAACAACATTGCTTGCCCCCGTGCGTCCATTTGTCTTCCGGTGGGAGGGAGCACAACAGAAGACAGAGAGAACTTTGGACCCAAAAGTGTGTGAAATACGATCCCATGCGAATAAGGGAACAACAAAGGGGAATCTATTATATAAGCTTTACAGTATATGCAGTCGTAAATGTCATTTGCATTGCGTAAAGTCATTGCAGCTGGTTTTTTTCGCAGCTTGTTTAAGCTTTAAAAGTGTGCAGCAGATGCGTGCCAGCAAATCCGCAAATATGTTTGATATACTCGGCTTTAGAGTGGCATAAATGATGTTATTAATAAAGATTAACTGGATAGCAACTGCTCAATATTTTGGTGTGTTTAATGGCCAGGTGGCAAAGTATTTATGAGTTTTTCTGCTGGCTTCATTTTGCATTTAAATCACATTAAAACAAAACTTAATTGCGTTGTTGTGTGGCATGGCATGGCCCCAAAAGAACAAACAAAAAACCAGAAAGATTTATTGGCACACAGAAAAGGTGGAAGCGAAACGTGTGCGAAAAATCCCACATGGCCTCGCCTTAAATAAATCTGTATTTAACTTTTTGGTTATTTGCTTAAATTGTTAATAACATAACTGTTGACTGCAACAAAATCACAACAGAGCGGGCAGAGGCAGAGGCAGAGTCAGCGGCAGAAGCGGAGCGGAGAGCGCTACAACCAATGCAGATACACAGATACACAGATACAATGTGCATGTATGGGGGCATAAAATAAATACAAATAAAAACGAAACTTGACAACAAATAGGTAAAATCTCGTTTTGTGCCTTTTTGCGTTTTACATTTTTGGGGCTGGGCAAAATGGAGAAAAGACAGACAAAGCAGCCAGCCAGCAGATACACAGATACAGATACAGATACAAATACATTTATGCATGTATCTCATTCTTTTTGTATAACTTGTGGCTGAAACTCCCTGGCCCGGAAGATCCATCTGCCAATGCCATTTAGGCCAAGGCCAAAGCAGGGCGTACGCTTAATATTACCAAACTTGAAAAACTGTTGCTGCAAGTAAACAATAAACTTAAACAACAAAACACACACACAAAACAAAAGGGGGAAATTTCAATTTCCTACATCTGCGGGAAACAAAACAAACACAAAAATCCGACACAAAAATCCACAACAGAAATTGCGTTTTGGGCATACAACAAATAAAAATAGTAATAAAAAAAAGCAGAATTAAAGAATGTTGAAAACAAAATCATTTCAGCTTATTTATCATTTTGCGCTTTGATAGCGGCTGATATCTGTCTCTGTCTTTGGTATCTCCTCCGCATATCTGTTTCTGCTTCGAGTTCTGCTTCTGATTGCTCTTTCCTTCCCACTGCTTTGCCTTCACATTCTCGTTCTCATTCTCATTCTGTGTCTCTGTCTGGTTCTGTTTTTGTGTTGTTGACACGCCGCATTATACGATATTTCCACGCTGCTTATCACAGAAAGGTGATAAAAAAGCAGAAAAAAGCGGCGCAGAAAGAGGCAAAAAATTATGAGAGAGAGTCCAGACAGTCGCTGCTGCTGCTCTCTCTCTCGCTAGCTAATTATACGCAGCTACGTTATAGATACACAGCTACAGCTGCTTAGATACATAGATATAGAATTTGGCTTATCTTTGGAACACATTTGTGGCCTCTGCCTTCTGCCTTTCACCTGCTGGGTGCTGCCTCGCAGTCTGTTGAATTGGCCTTTTGTCATGGCATGAGGCAATGACAAGCAAATTGGCCAGCGGCTGCTGCACTTGACCTGCTACCCCAGCCTCAGTCCGCGTCTTCAGTCTACTGCTATTCAGCCGGCTGCAGCTGCCACTTGAGCTGCCTCATCAAATCTCGCCCGCCCCTCCCCCATGGCTGCCCGGCCACAGCTGAGAACTTGCCTCGTTGCCATCTTTTCAATTGTTGCAAGCTGCACACTTGAGCAGAATCCGCCGCTGGCTTGTAGCCCCCCCCACACCCACACCCACACCGCTCACTTGAAGCGTGTTGAAGGAACTCATCAGCCAAGATGCCCCTCTGGCCTCCTGCCTTGCCAACCTTTTGTGGGGCTCACCCGCAACTGCACCAGCTACAAAGTGTGCGCTGGCAAATATAATTATTTGCAGCGTTTGGAATCCCTTGTAATCAGATACTGTAGGTGCCTCTTAAAGCTCAAGATACTCTGCGTAAAATGTCGTGTTTCTGGAGTATTAATAAGGTCACTCGCTGTCTGACAGGCAGGCAGGCAATCCGATAAAGAATCACAGACCCACCACAACGCCTGTTGACGTCATTCCCAGAGTCGTCCTAGTACGGTGGCAAAAAGGGCAGAAAATACTCAACTCAAGTCAGAGAATTGCATTTCATCAGAGGAAGAACCGGTGCGCATTGCATCATCGCTGGAATCGAACGCTAGATCTGCCAGCCCCCAAAGCAAATGATTAACCATAAACGTGACCAAGCGACGGGAGTGGAATTTTCCCTCTTTTGGCCCGCTTTTGGCCCGCTTTTGGACTTTGTCATGTAAGAGAACAGTTGGCTGGAACATGCTCGAAAAGTCAATACGGAAGAAGGGCCCACTCCAACGGTCTCCACACCGAAATCAACAAACTGAAACAGTCAACAACTTGAGAGCAGCAGGAGGAGCACTCAGCAAAACTTGGCTCTGACGACAACAAAACTACCAACTACCAACTACGAGCAGGAAATCGTGGCAGTAAACAGCAATTGGCAAAGCAATTACAAGTAGTTCTGAGGATAATTGCAAGTGACTGCAGAAAACTGTTGCACAAAACAATTCCTCTCTCACAGTGTGTCTGAGCAGCATAGGGTGCTCGTACACCCCTCAAATACAGGGTGTACTTTGCATATAAACCGAGAGAGCTCCTTAAGCGATTCCGACATGAGTATTACCAGAGTTTGGCAGTTGCAAATGAAAATTGCCTGCTCTGGGTGAGCCTCACTGAGCCGCATGCACACCCACATGCCGCATGCCACATGCCGCATGCCACATGCAGTTAGACATCTGCATATACGAATACGAATACGAACTGTAAACGGGACACAATTGTTAAATCGGGGCCAGCGCAACAGAAAAAAGAAAGAAAAAGTAATTCCACTTTGACATGCAAACTCGTCGAAAGCGTAGCGTCTGAGCCCTAAGCCCGGAAGCCCTAAGCCCTGAAGCCCTGGCTCTGGCCCTAGCTCTGGTCTGGTCTGGCTTGGCCCTGACGTCAGCGCCAGGAAACTTTTCCGAAATGCGATTTCTGGAACTTTGTTGCTCTTGTTCGAGCTAGCGCAAAACTTGTAATTAAAATGTGCAATCCGTCGCTGGGCAGACTGGCTGGTGGCTGGACTCGCGGATTGGCTTGGGGTTCATTAGCCAAGGCGATAAGGCAGCACAGGCAGAAAAGTTATGCAAACTTTGCTTATCATGTACAGTTCATTTACACCCCAACACAGCGATTATCTTTGAGCCCTGACAACGGCTTCCCACTGCCACTGCCACTGCCCTTCGTTGCCTCAGAGGACTGCCAGCGGCTCAAGGGGTTGCCATGTGACAGATAAGTGTCCATTTGCTAGAGGTAGCCTGAATCAGCCCTGTGCAGTAATTAATTAATTATTATTTATTCTTTATTTATAGAGAACACCCAAGGCTGTGGTGCTCTGATTCACGATTCGGACACTGGCGGCTTATCGGTTACAAGAATTGCGTCATTCAGGCCACAAAACACTGATAAGGAATCGCTCTCTGTCTCTGTCTCAAGTCATTCAAATTGGACTTGGAATAGTCAGTTTGTAGATTAGACTGACGCACAATACACTCCGTGAAATCAATTGGATTAATAATGACATTAAGTGATGACAAATCGTGGGGGATGAGTGCGATTTGTATTCAATTTCTATAAATATATTTATGCCAGATGAAGCACCCATCCCATGCCATCCACTGATAGTGTTTGGTTTGCTTATTGGACATTGAACTGCAGGGTGGGGAGTGGCTTGTCTTTGGTTCAATGTCAATCAGAGTAATGAAATGAAACCGCGAACAGCGATTACTTGGCTTATGAGTTCTGGCAATTAATTGAAAGCTTTCCCAGAAGTTTCCCTAGTTAAGGCGAAGAACTAATTGTAATTCAATTACCCCGCTCCACTTGGGTGTATCCAAATCCCGAGTCCACCTTCTTGTAAAGCATTATTTACGGCCCATTCTCTGGCCCAATTTGAGTTGTTGCTGGAAATGTTAACCCTCGGTTTAGAGCTGTTAAAGGGAAGATAAGATAAAACCCCCGACGATGAACAAGTTGAAAAAATAAAACATACTTTTTGTTTTTGTCTTTCGTTTTTGTACATTTCTTGATAAGGAGGAATGGGGAATGGAAATGGCAACTGGGACAAATACACATGAATATTAATGCCTGTCTGTGTGTGTGTGTTTGTGTGTGTGTTTGTGTGTGTGTGTGGCTGGATTTGATAAGTTCTTGGCACCGATTAGATTGCAGACACACAGCCACAAAAGCCAAAGACTTAATTGGGCTGGCAAACAAGGGCGAATTGCCAAATTGGCTTTAATCTTTCGCTGTAGAAAGTGTGGAGTGTAGGGGGGGAGGTGTGTAGTTGGAGTGGCATTTATGATGCCCCAAGTAACAGAACACAGAAGCAGCCGCCTCAAGTGTTTGCGCTAACCGTCGCTCAAGTGCTGCCCCACTTGTACATTGAACCCGAGAACCACACGAACCCACGGATCAATGTCAACCCCATATATAGCCACAAGCACTCAGGCCAATCTATAATCGAACAAGACAGTTAAACCATCTTCCACTTGGATTAAATATGAACATTTAGAGCTCACTTTTTGCCACCTTTCAGTCTGTCTGCCCCCAAGGGAGCTTGCACTGTGCCTGTGGTGTACCCTGTGCCTGTGTACTTTGCCTTTGCCTTTGCTTTTTCTTTTCTTTTCTTTGCTTGTTGTTTACTGGAACTCGAAATCAACCTCGAACCTTATGGTCGAGTCGATAAGGGAGCTGAACCTTCATGGGTGGGCCAGCAGCACCTGCCAATGACGGCAACAATTCGGCATTTCAAATGAATTAGCGCAAAAAACTAATAAACAACAAAATTGGCCATGGCCCCCCGAGAGCGCTGATAAGGGGAGAGAGAGCTTTGCAAACACGAAAACACTTGCTCTCCCTCTCTATCTTAACTGTACTTTCGTCAAGCGGTTGATAAGCCTAGCTGACGCCCCCTTGGGCTGGGGTCCAGCCCCCCTTCTGACATTAAATTTAATTGTAGTTTGAGATTGAATCGAGTGCTTAAATAACACAAAACAAAAACGAATTCAGAGTGCCATTAAATTAACATTTTAAAATAACTTTTTTGGTTAATGTTTAAAGGTCTTGGCCCCGCCCCGCCATCAAACGAAATGAGAAAATTATAAGCTGTCGAGAAATGCTTGCACGCTTCGTAACATGTATTGGACAATAAATGAATTGATTTACGAGCCGAGAGCTAATTAGTTGCTAAAGGTGTGCCAATATCCGCCCTTTTGATAGCTGTCGTTCTCAGCCCTAACGAGTGTTTGCAAAGTGAACACCACTCCATGATCACAATGTTACATCTACATCTTGCATCATGCACTCTGCGGCACGCTTAGAGAAAAATGACATCATTTGCGATAGGGCAGGGCGACCACTCGAAGAAAAGCTCCGAGCAGCCCTCAAGGGATCTGTTGTAATATTTAAGTGGAGATGGTGAAGAACTATGTGAAGATCATTACCTAATGACGCGTCTAATGGTTAGATGATTTATTAAGCGGCCACAAATTTCTACACTAACACTGGGAAATACATATATCTAAGAAATTCTTTTAGCAATCTTTTATCTTTCACACTAACAATCTGGAGCATCAAATTGTTATCCCCAAATATTATATACTGTAAACTTTAGCCTTTTCGTGGCATTCACTCACCTTCTCTAGGCACTCCTGTCCATTGGCTTTTGGGTCCCATTTGACGGCCTGTTGTGTGCCGTTTGGCAGGTTAACAATGCACCACCACATTTTGTTGCTGCTGGCTGCTAGCTGTTAGCTGACTTTTGTTTCCCCTTTTTTTAATGGTTGATTAGTTGTTGAACAGGTAAAAGCGCGGCTCAACGCTGGTAAGTGCCTGCAGCTTTATGTTTGAAACAATTGCATTTGTTCGGGTTCAAGTGGCTTCCGCCTTACGCTCCTCACAGCTTACACAAAAGGCAAATGCAAAGCCAAAGCCAAAGCCAAAATCAAAGCCAAAGCTACAGGTTGCGCTGTGGTTTTGTTGTTGCTGCTGTCGGATATTTTACAATTTGCGCACCAAATCCAATTAGACTTGGGTGTTTGGATCAGTTTCAGTAGCCAGCGGGATCTTTGTACGGAGTATTTGTTCTGTTAACTTTTCAACTATTTTTGCACTTCTATTTTGTTCACATTTTAGCGGCACAAAACGCACGCACAAGTTTCACTTTTTGCCTTTTGGTTTCTTGCAATTTTTGATTGTTTTTTCTCAGGCGTTTGTTGTTATTTATAGATGAGTGTTGTATTTTTAAGCACAAAATGTATATTTCGAGTGATTAAGTTCACGGTAGGTAGGTGCAACTGCAACTGAGACTGCGGAACCATCATATGCTTGTTCGCGTTCAAATAATAGTTACAGGTTTAACGCAGCGCAACCGCTCGGCTCAAATAATAGTATGAAGAAAAGACACAGCCACTCGGATGAAGCGAATAACGAATATAACGTGCCAGTTGGCCGGTATCAAGAATTTATACGGTGTATATGCCGTTCGTGAGCAAAGAGAGAGCTTTCTAGCTTAAGAGAGCTTCGTGCGCTTCAAATGTAGGTACTACCGCAAGCAGAGAGATAAAATAAGAGCTTTTCGTGTCAAGTGCTACCTTTAAGAGCACCCTCTTAAGAGAGATTGCTGTTGCTAACATTTCTTATTGGCATGTGGACGTGCATGTGCGCTTTTCATTCAGGTACTGTACACTGCTCTTCTCTCTTTCCTTATTCCAGCTGTTGCTTTGTTGTTATTCCGGCTTTTGTTATCAGATTTTGTTGCGTTTCTTTGTCTCTCTGCGCATGTGCAACTCTCTCAATGCAGCAGCTGTTTCCCTTTTCCTTTGTCTCGTTTTCCATACATATGTATGTACATATATGTATGTATGTATGTATGTGTTTGTTTTGCGACCTGCACAATGCAAAGACAAATGGATTAGCCTTGTCGGAATTGGTGACTGTGGAGTGGGATGAAATGGATAAGGGAGTGAGAGTTGGATCTTGGTATTCATTGCATGTATACATACATACATACATTCGTATATAAGTACATATGTATGTTGAATATATGTTATATATGTACATATGTACTTATCAATCTGAAAGGTTACCTTCTGCTTGTTGAATGTTTTTCCGAAGCCGTTGGAATGTTACAGACACATTGCAACTGACCAACATGATACTTAGTATGTAAAGATGCGCACATTATGTATGTATGTACATACATATGTACAGCGATGTACTGCAAGCCAGAAAAATTCACACACCCGACAGGTGACACAGACAGGCGAGGGCGCACATGCTTATAGGTACTGGCCACACACTTGCATTGTATTTTAAGGTCACGTTTCCCGCAAATCCCCCAGCAATATCGAAGCATGGTCTAGAAATGACTTTGAGGGCAAATGAGTGTCCATTTGGGGTTTCATTTTCAGTTTACATGTGTACATAAAATCAATATCACTGCAATGCCCATCGGCAAATGGCAATAGACAATGATTGAGTGGCGCAACTGATGGGCGGGGCTTCGCTTGGGCTGGTTTAGTGTCCGCCCAAGCATCGATATTTCATTTGTATAAACTTTGCCACAAAATATGCAAATAGAGAAGCCCCTCTCCAGGGCTTCAGCTGCATAATGCAGCCAACACATTTGACACACATCTAATTAGGGTTTCTGGAAATCACACGGACAGCAGTCCAAATAACATGACAGTTTTGTTAATTAATTGAGCAAAAACATGACTTTTAGGAGCATTTCAGAGAATTAGAATTTATTTTTGGAAGCCAAAACTGATCTACCATTACGCTGCTTTTAATACGTTGCACGGCAACGGACATGTGGAATAATTAGCACTGAAATGAAGTGGTTAAATCATTTGTAATTACTTTTCGTTTTATTTACATATAGGCCCATTAAATATTGTGACATTCCATGTATTGATGGGCAACGCCGTTAGATAAACAGATCAATGCGATGGCCATGGTCTATCCTCTTTCCAACAGTCGGCTAATACTCGTTTTTAGTTTTGCATTTAGTTCCCATTCCTAGATCAGTCGTTTGAGAACAATGCAGTCCAAACTAATATTCGGTGCGCTCCTCGGAATATTCCTAACTTTAACCATCGATTATAACGTAAATATATCCTTTATCTTTTTGCAAAATATGTCCTGACTTTTTATTCTCATCAGGATGTGTGAAAGTTACAACCAGTCCTTGTTCGTGTTCGCTTACTGTCGTCTGAAGGCCATCAGTCGGAGCAAAGTGGTCTTCAATATGAGTGGAACTTTGCTCCATCCGTCCAAGGATATATCCATTCGTAGTAGAATTTTTAAAAGGGGAAATGGCTACAAACCCTGGCTCTACGACATTAACTTTGATGCCTGTCTGTACAAAATACTGAAACATTTGTCGAAAATGTGCCTTAAAATATGAGAGTAATTAGCTCAAAAATAAAGAAGGAGAATCAGCTTTAATTCCTTTTCATTTTTTATATAACATTAATAAAGTCATTAAACATTGTGAACAGATAAAGCTGCTGTTGACGAGGCAAATCGTTTGAACGTACATTTTTATTTTCTATATTGAAATCCAGTCAATATTCGAAGACAGAGCAATGCAGTCCAGGCTTATATTCGGATTTTTCTTTGGAATATTCCTAACTTCAACACTCGATTATAACGTACGTACATGAATAGATCGCCTAATTGTGTCGCGAAATATATCCTGACCAAATCGAACTTCACATCAGGATGCAGTAGTTTTTAAATTTACAAATTTCGTCTGCGAGAGTTACAACCAGTCCTGGTTCGTGTTCCACAACTGTCGTTTGAAGGCCGTCAGTCGGAACAGAGTAATCCTCAATATGAACGGAACGGTTCTACATCCAGCCAAGGATATATCCATTCATGGCAGAATTTTTAAAAGGGCAAATGGCTACAAGCCCTGGCTCGTTGACATTAGCTTTGATGCCTGTCTGTATTTCCGGAAGCGCAATCAACCCATTGTCAATCTAGTCTATGGGTTGTTTAGAGAGTTTACCAACATTAACCATACATGTCCGTATGTGGTGAGCTACTCGAATATGTTCTATATCCAAAGAGTTTTCATATTTCGTATGCAGGGTCCGCAAATCATCAAGGATTTTTATCTGAAACCTGAACTGTTGCGTCTGCCCATTCCGACGGGGGATTATATGTGTACGATTCAGTGGTACTTCGATAAAAAGCCACAGTTCGATACGAATGTTAGTTTTACATTCGTGGAGGATCTGATGAACAGAAGCTAAAACAAACGATTATGGATGTGAGGCGCTTCGTACGCGGCACATCTTTTATACCCGGTATGATGCACATGCACATACATTTAAATGCTTAATTTAACGACTTTCAGATCATTTTATTAGTGTCATCTGTTAAGCCGTTTTGGATCTGGCTCACTCCGCTACATATGTAGGTACATTTGGCAAAAACGTGCCTGGAAATATGGGAATAATTAGCACTGAAACAAAATGGTTTAATAATTTATATTTATTATTATTTGTCCATAAAAGGAATAATGCGATTCCAATGCAATTATTTTTGTTTAAATACTGGAATAGAATCACGATTGGCGGTTAGATGAACGGATAGACGACGAGATGGGATGGTCATGGTCTAACTCTAACTCTAACTGGTCTACAGATGTCTGTAGTTTTCATTGGGAGTTAGTTCCCATTCGTTGATCTCTCGTTTGAAAGCAATGCGGTCTAGGCTAATGTTCGGTGTTCTACTCGGGATATTCCTGGCTTCAAAATTGGATTTCAATGTTTGTAAACTTGTTGTGAAATATGTGCTAATTTAATAAGATTTCCCATCAGGATGCGGTCGTTTTCAAGTTTACAAACTTCGTCTGCGAGACTTACAACCAGTCCTGGTTCGTGTTCCACAACTGTCGCTTGAAGGCTGTCAGTCGAAGCAAAGTTATCCTCAATATGAATGGAACGATATTTCATCCGGCCCACGATATATCCATTCATGGCAGAATTTTTAAAAGGGCAAATGGCTACAAGCCCTGGCTCATTGACATTCACTTCGATGCCTGTCTGTATATCCGAAAGCGCAATCAACCCGTTGTCAATCTAGTCTATGGGTTGTTTAGAGAGTTTTCCAACATTAATCACTCGTGTCCGTATGTGGTAAGAAGCTGAAATACTTTCTATATCCAAGGAGCTTTGAGATCGCCTTTGCAGGGTCCACAAATCCTCAAGGATTTTTATCTGAAACCTGAGCTTTTGCGCCTGCCCATTCCGACAGGGGATTACATGCTGACGCTTCAGTGGTACTTCGATAAGAAGCTACAATTTGATACGAATGTCAGTTTCACGTTCGTGGAGGATCTGATAAACAGAAATTAAACCAACAAATTGTTTGTTCAAAGCAATAAAAAAGCAAAGCAAGCTTAACGACTCTCCGTAAACGGCTCTAGAATCATATTTGAAGCGGCAACCGTTTGGGCTGCACTTAAGCGCCAGACGAAAGCTGTTTTTAATTTAGCGGTAAAACAAACCAATGAAAGCTCCAGAGAAGAAGCTTTGCTTTCGGTGTCTGCTATGCTATGTAGAATGTAATAAATAAAATGTTGTTCTGGGGTAAAGCAACAGAATGGACAGCAGCGAATAATTTGAACTATATTTATCATTTCTTATAAATTAAGTTTATTATACCCGGTACTCGAAGAGTAAATAGGGTATATTGTATTTGTGCACAAAGTGAATGTATGTAACGCACAGAAGGAAACGTTTCCGACCCCATAAAGTATATATATTCTTGATCAGCATCAATAGCCGAGTCGATTGAGCCATGTCTGTCTGTCCGTCTGTCCGTCTTGTTTGTCGGCTAGTTCTCAGAGACTATAAGAGCTAGAGCCACCAAATTTTGGCACCAGACTGCTGTATGCTCACACTGAAACCAGTGTATTTCAAAAATGAGCCACGCCTCTTTCCGCCTCCGAAAAAGGGCGAAAACCTCCCAAATCTACAATTTTGAAGATAACAGAAAACTAAAAAATTCCGTAGGGAATGACCATATCTATCAGATCACCAAATTGGGATCCGATTGGATAATTATTATAGCCACAATGAAGAAATTAATTTTCAGTGGCCAAACCCACCCTGTCCCGCAGCTTATAGCAGCACACTCTGCTTCGCGCAGTTTATGGCCTCTGCCCCTGACACTTCTCTGCCGCTGCCTCTGCCGCTGCCTCTGCCGCTGCCTCTGACTCTGCCGCGACTCTGCCCTGACTCTGCAGTGTGTGTTTCTAGGGGAGGGTGGCGAGCTAAAGGAGCGTGTTGGCGTGAGTAGTGTTGTTGATGTAGATGACAGATGAAGAAAAAATGTAAAATTTGACAAATAACCGCTAAGTTGCAGATGTAGTACTGAGTGCCGGGTATAAAAGTTGTGACGCGTAAGAAGCGTCTCACACGTCCCTTCTCGTTTTTGAAATTATCTCGAGCTTATATTGTAATTGGCAATGTTTACATTTGTTAGTCCAGTCGCAGGGATATTTATTGGATCAATAACAACACCTAACGATGCGATAGGAAAATCTACCACTTAACATGTACAATATAATGATCCAGGGGATCGGATCATGAATCGCGATCATGAATATGCAGATGGACTTTGAGCACAACCAAAAAAAAAGCACTCGAGAGGCTTGTGGGTGGAATGATTTATGAAACTTTTGGGTGCTACGATTGTGAGTAGCTTGGTACATGCTTGGGCATGCGAATACAAGTCAGCTGATGACCATTACTCATACTGGATGGAGACGAAGACCGAGACGAAGACAAACAAACAGTGGCGATGGTGGGTGACCTCGTTCTGATAAGAGAGATTCGATTGATTCGATGGAGCAGGAGCAGGCGCTTCGCCGGAGCGGCATTTTGTAAACATTTATAATTATAGTCGAGCCCAACGAGCAATCTTCAATCGGCTCTTTGTGGCTGTGGCTGTGGCTGACTCTATAAATAACTGAGCAGCAGTTTCCTCGTATGTCTGGGAACTGGCCAACATGGCAACAGCTCCTCAAGGCAGCCATCCATCAGGTGAAACCACTAACTAGCTGAGTGATTGACTCCTTTTCAGAATCATTATGCTGTTATTTTTGTATGATTTATGCTTCTTGGGTTGTGCTGGATCTGATAAACGAAAGCACTTGTCACTTGTCTGGCGAAATACTATATTGGAGCGTGCTTCCCTGTCTGATCGTGTGGACTAATTAATAAAACGAAATCACAAATGAGCACAGAAACAATTTCTGGCTGATTGCTATAATCTCTTGGCTCCAAAGTTCATTGTCTGGGCCAAGGTATTAATTGTTGTTTATAGTCAAAAAGCAAAATTGGTTCACAATGGCAATGAACTGGTGCAGTTACTCGTATGTGTGTGCCAGTACCTCCTTCTTAGCTACTCCGCTTGATTCGACATATAGTAGAGTTGGTTTCGTAGCCAATGACAATACAGATGATTCGATTAGTGTAATCAGCAAGTGGAATTGCATTGTTTGTTTGCCTGGTTTAGTTATGCCGCTTGCTTAATTGCTTCAAACTGGGTCTTCAAATCATGGACTCTAGAATTCAGTAATGATCTGCGTGACGACTCCGCAGTCCTCCCCTGGATTGATAAAGAAGGAATATCCCCGATTGGCGGAATTCCCGGTAATTCCTATCTGATTTCGATTAGATTTGTATTTTTAAAAACGGAATTGCATACATTTGCTATGCAAATTCATTAAGTAAATAATCAGAGCAAAAGTTCACATTAGATTTCATTTCATTTTCAGATTATTAATCACTCAAACCAAGATCAGTTCTTGCAGCTTCTGGCTAGACCCTAGACCCTAGCTTCAGCAATACCTAGAAGATATTAATCGTATGAATTATGTATTCGTTCGCGGAACAATAAAGCAATTGAACAAATATTGCCATATATTCTGGTTACATCTGTTTACAAGGAAGGGGACTCACAATACGTTTTTTTCCTGGAATCCCTGATGTGCAATTACAGACATTGTTTTGACGTTAATTAGTGTCGACCCGATCGATCTATGTATGTACATCAATTTGAATGAATTAAAACGTAAACAAGATGGTCCCAGGTCAGTGAGATCAGCCGGGGAATGCGTGTATTACGAGTATTACGAGCTGCAATAGTGTTGCTGGAGATTCCGCATTATTGCCGGAAGGGAATTCTGAATGGGAAGGCATCAAATTGCATCATGATGTACGTCGCATGAGTTCTGGCCTATCGATCGTCCCGTAATCAGTGTGTAGTGCCCATGAAAATTCACTATCAGCAACATGATGTTTCACTAATTGTCTCTGTCTGTGTCTACGCAACATGAATGTGTCGCACATGCTCTCGTGTATGTAAATATGTCGATCGGTCGATCGCTCGATCGCTCGTTCCGACGAACGTCCGAGGAATGCAATGAATGAGCTGCACTTGGGGGGTGAGTGGTGAGAATGTCTGTGTATGTGTGGGTTTACTTTTGGCACTCTTCCTTCTCCATCTTCTCCTTGGCATAGACAACCCCCTTCTGTATGCTCTGCTCCAGCTCGGGCAGCATTTGCTCGAGGGACTCCCGCTCAAAGTCATCCAAATGCGGCAGTCCCAGGTTCTGCTCGATGCCCTTGGCACTCAGCATGAGGGGCGTGGCGAAAAAGGGCAGGCAAGGTGACTTGTAGCCCACGTAGGCGCACTCCATCACATCCGGTTCGCCGCTGAGGCCACGCAGCAGAGAGTTGACAAAGCGTGCCGCCGCATAGGCCATGGATAGAGTGGCGGAGCCGGCACCGTCCTTGGCGTTGACCACCTCGGTGCCTGCCTCCTGGATGCGATGCGTGAGCCGTCTTATGTCCTCCAACTGGCACTGGAAACTCGGACAGCACTGGGAGAATATGGGCAGTATGGTTTTCCCCGCATGGCCGCCAATCACAGGCAGATCCACCTTTGCCGGATTCACATTGAGAAAGTCCCCGACGAAGGTTCTGGCGCGCACCACATCCAGCGTGGTGATGCCGAACAAACGCCGCGGATCGTATGAGTTCTTGGACTTCAGCAGCTCCGCGGCAATGGGCACAATCGAGTTGATTGGATTGGTGACAAAGGCCAGCAGTGCCCCAGGACAGGACTCGCTGACGGCGCAGGCAACGCGCAGCGCCACCCCCGCATTCGCCTCGAACAGCTGATCGCGGGTCATGCCCGGCTTGCGTGGCAGTCCCGCGGGCACCACCACCACATCAGCAGCAGCCAGGCAGTCCTCAAGCTGCTGATCCTCGTACGCATTCGTCTGCACCGAGGTGCAGATGTGCGACAAATCCGCCTCAACGCCCTTGATGTTGCGCATGTCATGGATGGACAGCTCGGACACGAGAGAGTTCTGCTTGAGGAGCAGGCTCAAAGGTTGACCAATGCCACCGCTGGCACCCACCACAGCCACCTTGTAGTCCCGGCTGCTGGTGTTGCTCCCTGGACTGAGTAAGCGCTGCAGCAGACCCTTGCTTCTACAGACCAACATTGTGCAGTTTTCTCAAAATTATTGATCAAAAATTTCACACTTAACAAATTTGTTCTACGTTCGATTCGAGGGTGCTGGAATGAACGGAGTATCAAAGGGCGCTCTCTGGTCACATGTCAGATCGTATCTGTGATGATGAAGCTCAATAACGGTGCGTGCGCAACGGTGTGTTGCAGCCGAAAATACAAATTCCCCCCGCTGATTATGGTGGGTGGGAAACTCCGAGAGCGGCGCGGCATATCTCGCACGTCGAACCGAACCATACCGAACCGAACCTTTAGGCTCCACAGCCGCAGTCGCAAACGAGAGTGGTTCGCAGTTGTCGGGATCGTGTGAGTCGCTTGTGTGTGTGTTTCGAATGTTTCAGTTCATGTGGTATAAAAAGTAATGCCCGATCATTGCTGATTTCCAGTTGCGGGCAGCTAGGCTATCAATTCGCATGGCAAAAGCATCAACAAAAATATATGTCCAAAAGCACATTATATATAAAACATTCAACCAATCCAAAGTGTCGTCTAAGTTCGCGGTATTCTCCTGAGAAAGTGTTATAGAAAAGGAAGCAAACCAATCAAAAGAATGACTCAAAAAGTAAGCAAAAATTGTGTTAAACCTTGAATGATTATTGCGGATCCAACGATTATCGGCGATCCAACAATGATTTATGGCCTATGCCTGAAAAAAGTGAAGTTAATTGAAGAATCGCAAGCTATGACCATCCATCTATTGGCTCTTTATCATGACAACTGTTGTACACACATGTCCATCGCCGAAAGTGAATGAACTTGATTTAATTTGCAGACTTCCGTCTAACGGAGGTACAATATCATTTTAATTGAATCCCAGATTCCCTCAATTTGTGGCAATAATTTGAGTTAATATTTAAACCTGTTCGAACTGCCCAGAAGCAACTGAAATTGGGCACGAACGTGTTTGATCTTGCGTTAACTAGAACTAGAGTGTAAAGAACTTGGAGCTTAAGTGCAACCGCTTAATGGGGGCGGCAAACCAACACGTTGCTTACCATTAATTTCATAAATCATTTTAATTAAATGTCTCATTTCATCATCTTTGCAGATGTTCTACAATAAGGTACTACTGCTGATAGCGGCACTGTTTCTAATCAGCCTAATCACGCCCGGAGTAAGGGCGCGACCCTCCTCGCCAGACGAGAGCAGCGCAAAAATGATCGTGGATCCCAGTGAATACAATGGGAATCTGTCGGTGGAGACCATCATTAAGGTGCAGCAGTGCGAGATGAATGGCTCCACAATGGAGCTGTGCATGCGCTGTGCCAAAGTCACCAAATCAGAGATCATATATCCCATGTGCTGCAGCAACGATGATGGCATCAAGGATTGGTGTCACGCCTACGTGTATTACGGCAACGATGAGGGCTACTAAGGTGGAAGGCGGAGAGCGAGAACAAAATCGAACAAATTAAATTATTTTGTACTCCCCGGAGGATGGATTGGCTGTGATAAACTAATGTATTTAAATTAAACTATATTTATCTAGGAATAGGCAAGAAAAGGCTAAATTAGCACCCATGAAAAACGCTATAATTTATTTTTAAAATGCTCGATTTATTTTTATTGAATTTCTCATAAATTGTTTCTGTTTTGCTCTGAATTTGCTTGTAAATTCAGTTGAGGTGTGTTCTTTTTCTTTTGAAAACTTTATAATAATTACAAATATATAATGACTATTTAGAGTGATTGGAAAATATAAATGAATATTGGCTGTAACGCTCCTACCAATAATATATCGAAAAAGCAATCAAATAAATCAATGAAACTACCGCGAATGTAACTTAACGAATATTACAGTTCTTGCTGTTGCCTTTTTGCAAATTGGTCGCTCGATTTGTGGCAAAATAATAAACGTAATAAACCAAAAATTTTGATTCTCCGTACTAGTTAGGTATAAAAAATGCACATCCGCTCGAGCGGTCCAAGCTTGTTTGTACAGCCCCGAAACATCGAACGCCATCGAACATCGAACATCGAACATCGAACTTGCACGACGCGCGAGACAGTGCGAGAGGAGAGGTATATAAATGTAAGTAACAAACAAGGTTTAAACAAGTAACGGTGGTTTTCTCTTTTGTTCTTTTTTTTTTGTTTTTTGATTAAGATTTGGTTTTTGTTTTTGTTTGTTTTTTTTGCACTCATTTGGCTGCTACAGGCTGCTGTGCCCTTTGCTCTGCTCCCCATCAACAATTGCGACGATTTTATTTTTCTTTGTGTAATTTTCTCTTTTTAACGTTGACTGAAAGCAACATTTAAATATTAGTCGCGTGAAGAGTTCAACTTACCAGAATTCAAGCACGCTATTTAAGAATGTTATTTTTGTTTCATGTTTGTGTGTTTTGTGTGTTTTTTTTTAGGTTAGTTTGAAAGAGTTTGATTTTTGGCAGCTGAAGCTGGTCATGCGGTCCCAATGCTGGGGCTGGAGCTGCAGCTGGGTGTTGTCGTCACCTCCAGACGGCCCAAATGTAGATAGGAACAGTCCGCATCCTCACAGCGCCCCATCAGCTCGAACGGACAAATGGTGGCATGGACATCACATGGGCTTTGCGGTTTGGGGATAAAGTCACAGAAATACATTTCGCCAACCGACCGATCCGAAGCTTCTACTCACCTACTGTAGTACCGCGGCAGGGGAGATCGGTAGTCCGGCAGATACGCATCCGTTGGCGCCTCCTCCTCACGCAACTCCCTCATAATGCTCACGGTGTAGGGTCCTGGCCGTGGCTTCGCTGCCGCTTCAGGCTCCTGCGCCGCCACTGTTTCGTCTCGTGGTCGATTCTGAAAATAAACTCAACCGTTTCGTTAGTTTGGGGAGTTTTTGTGGGGTGGAGGGAGTGTTGTTTGTGGGTCACACAGTTCGGGGAGTGTTTTCAACACGGATGAACACACAGCCGTACACTTGAGAACTTTCTTAGCATTATAAACGAAGCAATTTGTATATGTATAATGAAATCCACGCACATCTGGCATCAGTTGGGACTCGCACACGGCGGCGGCAGTCGTTGGCGGTGGCTCTGAGCATGGCGCAATATCTCCCGATATTCCATTCTCATCCGTTTCCCTGGCTGCCTCAGTGGCAGTTTGACTCGCACTCGTCTCATCTTCCCTTTCCACCTGTGGCGGCGACTCGATCACAGTCTGTGGCTGGCTCTCGACTTCAGGTTGCTGCTGCTGGAGCTCCTCCTCCGTTAACTTTTTCAGATCATCGTATTTAACTATGGAGTTGTAGAGGCGAATCTGCTTGGAGAGTTGCGTTGATTTGCTGGTAATTTCCGCCTTGCCCTCGTCGAGTAACCTGCAAGAAAAATGAATCTATAATCGCATGGAAACATGCTGGTGTCCCGAGCTCCGTGGTGTTTGAAGCTCGGGCTTGCTCGTTTGTTTCCACCATTCCCACGTGGAGCTGCTTTCTGGCTGCTGGTTGTCGTTGTGGTAGTACCTGTACTGGTCGCCCCTTAATCCTTTGCCCAGATCCATGGCCGCTGCATAGAGCTTGTTGCGTTTCTGTTTGAGTGATATGATAATCTCGTGGCTGGCCTGAATCTCCGGCTGTATGCGCGCCAGCTTCTGTTCCTCTTGCTTGACCACCTGCCTCACGGCCTGCATCTCGCTGTAGAGCTCTTTCAGCCGATGCGAGCAGCGCAGGCGCACCGCCTTCGACTTCTTAGCCTCCTCGACCAGCAGCATGGACTTTTCCAAATTCGCAATCATGCTACCCCTGCAACGAACACACAATCAGAGATGAGTAAGCCTGAGCCCCATCTAAGTGGAAATATCTACCCGATTCTGGCAAATGAACTCTCGAAGGACTTTAGACGCGTCTCCCTGGGCGGTTGATTTGGCTTTACATTGCCATTGCTGCTGCTCTTAATGTCAGCCGTTGGCAACACTTTCTCGCAGTCCTTTGTGGCTTCCCCTAACGTCACAGCTGTTGCCTTGCCTGAGGCTGCCTCCACTTTCCTGGCTGTCTTTAGTTTCTTCTGCTCCAGCAGCTGCATGCGTTCGACCAGTCGGAGGTACTCCTTCTGCGATGCTACAGGCAAATGTCGCACCGCCTGAAATGGAAGAATAATGAGTACTAAGATCGCCGCTAAAGTCAGCTACTACCCACCAGAGGAGTTTTCTTCGTCTGCTGAGTCTTTGCGGGTGCAGCTTTCGGTGCACTTTGCGCCAACCTCTCACCGTCCGCCGCCTTCTCTGCTGTGGCCTTGTCTGTGTCAGCCTCTTTAGCATCATTTGCGCCTGTTGTGGGCACCTTGGAACGCGCCTGCTTCAGGTAGTCATCGATCTTCTTCTCAAAGTAATCACTCATGACCGATCGCCTGAGATTTGGGTTGGAGGTGGAAGCTGCCGCCGCTTCTAGTATCTCCGAGTTGGGAGTATTCGATCTGGTTGTGGAGCCACTGGGACTGCCCATGGCCAGGCTGAGCGGACTGGCATTCTCCGTGTAATTGGAGTAGGCAAAGCACGAGCTCAGCTCCAGATTGTCATCGCTCGCCGCCGAGTCATCGGCCAGGCTGATGATCAGCTTGCTCACCTTAATGCTAGACGGATCAACGCTGGTCACCAGTCGCGTGACCGACACGCTGCTTTGCACCTTAAGCGGCGCACTGGGCTCTTTGACCAGCAGCGTGGATGGCCGCTTGCAGCTCAGCTTTGCGGAGGATTGCTCCTCAGTGGGGAGCTTACGTTTGGCTGTCGTCTTCTTGTTTATCACCTTGTTGGGCTTTACAATTTTGATTATTTTAGTGGAGGGTGACGTTGGATCTTTGAGCCCCAAGACAGGTGCAGCTACAGGCGGAGTTTGCTCTACGGTTTCTATGGAAGTTTGTCCTGAGTCTTGGGACTGTGTGGCTGCCTCAACGATGGGCTGCGCTGTCACTTCTTGCTCCATTATCTCCCCCTCCTCAGGCTGTTCTTCCTGATTATCATGCTGGTCTCCCTGGGATTGCTGGGGCTCCTCGTGCTCCTCCTCTTTCAGGGGCGCCTCACCAGCGCACGACTGGAAGCGTCGCACCGCATTCTTGAGTATCTCTGGGCTAAGACGGGACTTGAGTGTGTGGCAATTTTTGCTCTTTTTGGTGGCAATGCTGGACAGCAGCAGCGAGCGCAGTTGCTCCGGATCATCCGAATCGTGGGAGCCAATTGAATCCGTTTTGGCGACAGCCAAAGCCAACACTGACGGGGCAGGGGCAGGTACAGGTAAAGGAGCTGCTTGAAGCGGAGCTAGCGTAGGCAGAGAAGCTTGTCGCGTGGGTGCAGGGGCTGGCCCCTTGGCTGTCTTTAGATTGGACAGAAGCAGGGCGCGCAAGGCACCAGCTTCATCGTCGCTGGGCGTTTCGTCCGCCTGCGATTTGTCCACACTCTTCGTTTGCGTCTGCGAGCTCTCCATTGACACGGATTGAGTATATGTGAGTGAGCTGTGAGTGGAATTCTGCTCATCCACCAGATGCATGGCATCGCGGGCATCCTCATCCAGATGCATGTGCGGAATTTGGAATGGCGGCGGTGGTGGTGGCTCTTCATCTTCATACAAATCATCGTCCTCGTCTATCACAATGGGCATGGATACGGGCGGCAGCGAATTGTTGGGCATAAAGCAGCGCCAGCTGCCGCCAGCCGTGTCCAAAGAGTTCCAATTATTCGACCACGTGTTCCAGCTGTCCTTCTGCTCATCGCTGTCCGTTTCGGCGAGGTCCATGTCCACCGATTTGGTGTCGACAGCATCGTCCATGCGAAAGGGACTTGCCACGCGCTCGGGCGAGGCAGCTGGACTGATCTCCATGAGGTCATCGATTTCGTCCGTGTTACTGATTGTGGGATGGACGCGGTTTATCATGTCGGTGGGTGAGTAGGCACGCTCCGCGTCGCGCTTCTTTCGCGCCCAGTGCTTCTTGAGGATGGCTGACTTGAGGGCTATCAGACGTAGTTTTAGTTCCCCGGTTTCTCCAGCTGCTTCAGCCGGCTGAATCGCATGCTCCTCATCTTCCTCCTCTTGACAGAGTTCATCATCAGAGAGTTTCTCAGCAGACGGTGACATCCGCTCGTTCTTCGTGGAGTATTTCTTGGGCGACTTGCGCAGCGGATACTGCAGTCGCTCCCTGAGGCTATTCTTG
This sequence comes from Drosophila subobscura, assembly GCF_008121235.1. Classification (NCBI taxonomy): domain Eukaryota; kingdom Metazoa; phylum Arthropoda; class Insecta; order Diptera; family Drosophilidae; genus Drosophila; species Drosophila subobscura. Next base: position 13,777,359 of record NC_048531.1, on the reverse strand, counting down.
TACTGGCCGATCATATCATTGCGCTCCTCTCTGGCCAATGCCACGCGCAGCTTGTCCCTGCTGAGCTTCAGCCGCTCCAGATCCAGCACATGTTCGCCCTCATTCTCGGACGTCACATCGTACTCGCAGTTTTCGTCGTCTGTGAGGCTATCGTATGAGTCCAGCAATATGGCATCCTGCTGCTGCTGCGGCTGCTGCTGATAATGTTGATGATGGCTCGTCGGTGGCTTTTGATGCTGATGGTACTTGTAGCTCGGTGCTTGCTGGCGACTGCGTAGATGCTGTGGCCTGTTGCGCCGCTTGTAGTCACCATTCGGATGCTGGCTACCATTCCTTCTGCCATTTTCAATGCGTCTCACTCTTGATCTGTGGTATGGGCGCTGGGAATCGTATTCCTCCTCGGAGGGGCTGGACACGTCCGAAAGCAAAAGGACGGAAGATTTTCGTGTTAGGCGCAAAGTTCGCTCCTCCAGCTCCGGATAGTCTGTAATTCGAAATGAAAACAAAAACCTTATCTCGAGTGAGAGGAGAGGGGGATATAATCCTAAACTCAAATAACTATGCCTGGAATTTGACCCTTGGGCCTTAGAGTATTAAGCCTGAACACAAGTCGCGGTTCTATAATCTTCTCCCATGGGAGAAGCCGTACGACAAACACATGTATACCTACCCGTACACACTGTTACACACACACATACACGTCAGTCATATGCCATTCTACATGTTGCTTACTGTATTGATTTGCCAAATTTGCGGCCAGCATGTCCATGCGCTCCACATCCTTGTTGTTCTCCTCCAGCTGCTCGATGCGTGCACGCAGCTTGAACTCTTCATCCTCCGAGGATATTATCACCTCGTAATCATCGACAATTTCGCCTTCCTCGCGATCATCCTCATCCTCTGGCGTGACCTCGTCGTGGTCACCGCCACTCGCCTTCACATCACTGTATCCGTGTTCTTTCGCCCTCGCAGCATGTCTTGAGTCCGCTGACATGGCGGCAGTGCGGACAACCATCATCAAAACTTGCAATATGCAATATCAGCACCTTTTTTCTGGCACAATGATAAATTAAATTTTTTCTAATTGCTTTTTTTTTTGCAGTATATGTAAGTGTGAACGTATACTACTTTTGGAAAATTTCTGTGGCATTTCTTTGCTCACATTTGAGACGCAAGAATGAGGAGAGGAAGGAACAGTAATATCAATTAGAACAGCACAATCGAGGAATATGATTTAGTCGATAGCTCCACTGGAAACTCGGGCTGGAAAAAATTCGATGGTGGCCACCATCGATGGTGAATAGAGTAAGGTATCTTTGATTAACCTAGTAACAATAGCTATATGATTAGGACTGAAAATCGATTGCCTCGATGCCATCGAAAGTCATCTTAAGGAGCAACCTTCTGTTCTTCCTACTTTCTGGGGCAGATATCTGCTGCCTTTGCGACATAACATATCACTACTATACAATTTGTTATACTCTTACACGCGACCACACTTATAAGATCATTTCGAATGCAAAACCTTGCATGCCCTCATCAAGAACCATCGATAGCAACACTCATCAACAAATATCGACAGAAACACCGAACATACCCTTTTCAAGAAAATATCGACAGCCCCATCATCGAACTGAAGTACCTGGTCAATGCGGATTCATCGTCGTGCGATTAAATACCAAAAAAAAAAAAAAGAGTACGGCCCGATATTTTGTGTTTTGTATAATTTACAAAAACTACGCTACGTGTTTCGGACATAAATATTCAGTAATTTATAAATGCAAAAAATTGAGTGTGTCTCCATTTCCTGCTGCGAGCGAAGAGAACAGCAACAAGTTTGCCGCTGTAAGCGAAGATTGTGTGAAAGTGCAGCAAAGATTTGTCAACACAAAGAAGAAGAGCCACCCAGCGCCATTATTTGTTAATAATAATAGCAGTCGCAGCAGCAGCTGCTGCCCAATAACAATAGCAAACCCAGCCCCAGCCCCAGCCCCACAGCACCCCGCAATTGCGGAAGCTGAAACTGCCTTATCGTGTGTTGCGTTGCTTGTTGCCTTCGGGAGTGCTAAAAATAAAACCCACCCACCCACACACTCACTCACTCACTCGCGACTACAAATTTTGGCAACAGCACGGGGCAAGGTGAACCTGGTGCGGATTCGGATTCGGACTCTTCCTCCAGCACGCTTCTGTCGCTGTCGTCGGTGTTGACAATGCAGAAATGAAAATTCATAAATACAACGCAACGTACCCCTGGGAATTTCTGTAAGTAATTTTGCGTTTGCACTTTTCTTGGCCGTCCCCCTCCCCTCTACCGGATTGGGCTAAATGGGAAATGCGAATTCGTAGAGTCAGTCGTTGGCAATTGCAGGAAATAGATTCCTGGGCGGGATAATCGGCAGATGGCAGCAGCGGAACGTAACGTATTCTCTGCTCTGGTCGGCTGAGCTTTTATTTGGCTAAATTTAGTGGCGCATTGCTGAAAATAAGAATTGGAGCACCCTGCCCGTCGCTTGCCGGTTGACGCACACACAACCAAGCCATATAAGCCATAGTAGACCAGTCTGACATCGTGCCAAGTGGCTAGCAGCAGCTTATGGCATATCCAATCCTCTGCTAACCTGAAATGGCTAATCAATATTTCATTTAATAGACCAACCAGAGCAGAGCAGCGCAGACCAAAACCCAGCAATGCAAACATTCGCCATCAGCATCAGGCACGGCCCGTAGCCTAAATCAATAAAAGCTTCCAATCCCGGCCATATTGTGTCCATTGTCATTTTGTCAACACAGTATTTTGGGCAAATTTTCGGCCAAATACCAAAGGCATGTGCTTGTTGGCTCGCTTTCACACTGCGGCAGCCTGTTTGCCCATAACCAGGCCGATGGCAGCATCATGGCCTGGGCCATTCGCCATTCTGACGGCTTTACATGCCCATCACCATGTGTGTGTCAACCGCTTTATGACATCAACTGGCATCCTAACGAGAATGTACTGTGAAAATTCAATTACAATCCAGCTCAATCGGAATGCAGGCCAGGCCAGGCCCATCGATGCTGCTGGTGCCAATCCGGAAAATTAAGGGGAAAACTGGCTCAGAGAATGTGTTGAAGCTTCGACATGTCTAAACGGATTTCAAACAATTGGTTCAATTTGCATGAGAAATTCTAGCCATTACCACCACAATCCCAGCCCCAGTCCCTGCCAGTTCCCAGTTCTCAGCTGCAGTTCGTTCCGGCTGGCGTCTTAGTTGCTTTGCTGCAAAGTTTCCAATTTATTTCTGCTGCTATTTTGTTGCTGCCTTGCTAGCTAACCTTCTCTTCATACTCCTTACACTCTCGCATTGCACTTATTGATTTAAATTCCTCATTTATCTGTTAGTTCACATCTGAGTTCTGTACTTATTCCCTTACCCCAACCCCACCTCTGGTTTTATGTTATTCTAGCTTTGCTCTATCTTTTGCGCTCGGCTTCTGTTTCTCTTTTAAATTGAAATTGTGGTAAAGTAGAAATTGATTAAGATTCTCTCTCTCTCTCTCGCTGGAGAGGCCACTGGCATTCTGATTTGGACACATTATTTCATTAAAAATGCATTCCATTGAAATTGTTCATTGATTTCGACATTTAATTAAGCGAAAGGAATTTCACCTGCAGTTACAGCTTTTTTCCATTTCAATTAGCTTAATAAAACATTTCGCCCAACCAAAGAAGGACCTGTCAAATGCTACAGTGCAACCGAAGCCCTACCCTAGGCTCCTGCTCTGAAAATCCTCGCTCCCTCCCTCGTTGTCAGTGGCAACAGGAAGCTGGTGGACGGACCCTGAACGTGAACCGGACTGGCGGGTGGCCGGGTGGCTGCCTTTTGCGAGTATTGCTGAGCTCTCGCTAATAAGCTTATGCGCTAGTCATTTAAGTGCAAATATTTGCATCCAATTAAGAAAACCTTTGAGAGCAATCCACTCTGCAGCAGCTGCAACATGATTTATTGACTTAACTTTGCTTGTACCCCCAGTACCACCTGTGCAATGTCAAAGCTCATTCCCTTTCCGATGCGGAAACATTTAAGGCCCCAAAATGTACCAGCCAAGTTATATGTTGTATTTGTTGAAACTTGAAACAGTAACGTTTCCATAAGCTGTAGTTAAATATTTGTACCCAACGCTGTCAAATTTGTTTACCAGAAAAGAAATTCATAAAGCTCCCATTGGAACGACTGTGTGTGTGGGTGTGTTTCTAGTTATGACTGTCACAGCTGCAAATACTTGTAGAAGCGAGGCGCTGCCATATGCACACTCCGCATCACTTGAATAGTACATCGGATACAACGTGATCCAGAACAATGCGTTGTGACCATATTTGAGATAAGAGTAGCACAACTAGGAGGAAGTGTTTTCCATTTTTATTGTAAAAATCGATATAATAATGTTCTGAAATAATATTTGGGCGATCAATAGTGTTGTCAGCACCTACCCTGGGTGTGCAAAGTGCTATTCAAGTGGCGCGGACTGTGTTTAGCTTTCAATAAACCGTTATCAGTGTTCCATACTGTGCTCTCTCCCACACATTCAGTCACCTCGCATTCATGCCGTGACTAGTTGCTCCTCGTTCCCCCTTCTACCTACACATATTTCGCATTTTCTGTTTTCTCTTACTCACTTACTTACTCTTCTCTTTCTCGTCACCCTTTGCGTTGCTGTTCTGGTTTGCATTTTGATTGCACACCAAACCGTGAAATGAGTCACTTCTCAAGGTTATTCCAACGGTTCTCTCTCCCACTCTCTTGCTCTCTCTTGCCGCGTGTTGTTGTTGCTGTTGCCGCCTAAAGGCCAATGTACGATCTTTGGCTTATTTTACGATAGCCAGCCGATATCAATATAATTTTAAATGTGCAAGTGTTGGTGTGGGTGTGTGTATGGAAAGATAATGCGTGCGTGTGTGTGTGTGTGTGTTAGTGTATGCTTGTAGCTCGCATCGTGAATCCGTGGGGCTTCTGTGGGACATTTGTAAGATTTCGCATTGTTGTACGTGAAGCAGGAAGAACTTTAATTTGCAGTTGGGTTAACTGTATCGACTTGGAATGTTACTCTCAATTGAAGAGAGAGAGTCAATCACTCGTACATAAATGTACATATTTCCAATAAGGGGAAATCCATTTTGCCAATCATTCCGTTAGTGTTGTTGCGCTGACTTACTGATACGGCCATGTTTTGCTACGTACACATGCCCTCGTGCTCGTAGCAGCCATATTCACGCGTTGGTGAGCTGATCTGATGAGCCCCAATCATTCTGTTATCCAATCAGCTGCCTTTGGAATGATTCATTGTGCAAGTCGTTTGTGGCAACACTAATCACAGGTGAAAAGTCTGGGCGTTTCTCCTTCTAGTTGCCAACGCCAACTGCTTTGCTCGGAAAACAAAGAGCAGCCGAGCTCCGGGCGACTATTGGCACGCCACTATCGATGACGGGCCACAACCAGAGCCCGCACACATGTCCATTGTTTGCTCTTATCAGGGCAGTTATTGTTACTCCACTTGAGGCAACAATATGCATTGTTTAGTTAGTGCATGTTTTGTGCGGAGCAGACAGTTGAGCGGGGGGGGTGGCGCAGTATCGCATTAGCTAGTGCAGCCCCGTTGGGGGGCATGGGGAGGACAATCATTGTTGGGTAATTGCTTTGGCCTGCCTTCAGGCCCATCCCACACACACAGCCACATCCACAGCCACACATGTCGATGGCTGTACATAATCCTTGTGAAAATCAATAGCAAGTGAGATGCAAGGCATCTCGAGACTTGTTTGTAACCTTGTATCGCTTTTGTGGCCTTGTTGCAGGACCATAAGGCGCGCTGAATGAGAGTCCTTAAAGCAACATGTCGGATTTTGTGCCACGCGACATTCTGCCCGACTTGTGGCAGGAGATACTTCAGCGCCACTGGTCGTTCCTCGAAACGGAGGAGTGCACTCAGAAGCTCGAGGAGCGCAAGAAGCTAGAGGGTTCGTATGCTCTGTCCCTGCATGGCCCAAACACTACTAATACCAATTAATTTGCTCTTTGCAGGCTGCCTCAAGGAGTTCCTCTGCGTGGTGCCGCACGATCGCAAGTTCTTTCTGCCAGAGACAGGGCACATTCTGCGCAAATCGGTGCGAGAGCTGACCGAGTTTACGGCGCAGAATGCCATCGTGGGATTCGAGACCATCAGCCAGTATGCCAACAATTTGTTTACCAAACCCTGGCGCAAGGAGTACCGAATCCTCAAGGTTGGTTTGTCCATCCAGATCCCCATTTCCCTTTGGCTCAAATGTTATTTGCTTCCAGACATATTCGGGTTGCTATCAGCATGATGTTCTGTCCCGCCTGCTGGACGCTGACCAGCTCTTCCTGGCCATGGGCTATAGGCGCATTTCGGACGACACCTTCGTGCTGGAGGGGCCCATCTGCCCCGATCAGGTGACAAATGTGTCGCGTGATGCGATGGCCGCCTACGTCGAGTGCCAGATCATGAAGCACATTTATGCAGGCGTCCAGGCGGAGGGTTTCCCCTGCAGCTGGAAGGAGATTTTTCAATATCGAGAGCGCCACATTGGCGGCACCACACAGTCGATCAAGGAGATTGTCTACCACCTGAACGAGAAGCGATTGCACAAGGAGAAGCTCTCGGAGAACACATACAGCAACGTGCAGACCCAGGCACAGCAGCAGCCCACGAAGGGTGGCAGGGCAGCGGCTGCAAGTGCCAGCCCCTGCGCGTTGCATGGCAACAACCTGGCGCATCCCGGCAGCTCACACAATTGTGCCATGCATTCACCGAATGTCAGCGACTCGATGTCGGGGAAATACTTGCCGCCATATCCCGCACCACCATCGCAGCAGCAGCAGCATCACCAGCAGACGGCTGGCGGAGGCCTGATGACGCACTCGCGCAGCCTGGAGCACTACCAGGAGCCTCAGAACGTACTCCCGCATCGACACTCCTTCGACCAGCAGTGCCAGGCCATGCATCAGCACCCGCACCCGCATCCGCATGTCTACGAGGCGCCCTACGACTGCCTCGACGGACTGAGCATGGGCAGCAGTGCCTCCTATGCGGCGGTCGCCGGTGGCTACAATGCGCCCGGCAATCGCTATCCCCTGCCCTACAACATCTCCAATCAGCTGAATGCGCAGTATGCCACGCCAGCCGATGTCTTCACGAACCCGGAGCACAACATGTACGCGACCATTGAGAAGACGGGCGCGCCGGCCTCTGGGCCGATGCATAGCTGTGACTATCACAGGCGTCCGGGTCATCCTCCAGGCCCCATGCAGCACAGGCAGAGCACGTATCCGCCGGACCATCATTTGATCGACTTCGACGAGCGTGCGCATCTGACGCAGCACGACTTTGGGGCGCATGACTACGATCCGCGGATGTACGAGCACCGGGGCCACGGCGGCCACCTGTGTGGCAATGCTGCAATTTACGCGCAACCGCCAGATCCGACGTCGTATGGCGGCTATGATCTGCCCACCACGCTGCCGCACTCGCAGCCGCAGCCGCCGCCACACACTGCTCAGGACAGGTACGTCTATGCACGGCCCGTGCCCAAGAACAGTCGAACGCGACCGCTGGCAGAGACCGACCTGATGCAGGTAAGTGCCAAAACTGGCTCCCATTCCCAACCGATTAGAGTGCAAAAATGAACCTCTTTGTGGATGCAGGATCCCATGGACAATAACCGCAAAATGCACAAGGAATTGAAGGAGCGGGCCAGTCGGACAGCGCCCGCGGATGGATACCACAGCAGCAGCAGCAGAAGGCAGCCAGTCAACGATCCGGATATACCCACCACGGTGGCGGACATGACAGCGGGCTACGAGACGGCGAGCCTGGATGACTTTGTGACGGTGAGCAGCGCCTCGCCGCCGCTGATGCCCAAGGTGCAGGAGGGCGTCGGCAGCTTTGAGTCCTGGAATTATGTATTCAAGAACCTCGAGCGCTCTGGCTACTCCAAGGACTTGGGGGACCGTGAGGATTTGCTGGTGCAGAGCTTGGATCTGGACTCGCTGACCATTTCCAATGGCAGTGCGAATCCCGCAGAGAAAACCACGCGACGCGACACAGCCAAGACGCAGCCGGCGACACGTGCCGCAAGTGCAGCTGTTGCGGAGGTCAGCGGTGGCAAGGGAACACGTTTCAGTGCAGCCGCTGCGGAGACAAGTGGCGGCGGGAAGGCACGCACACTGGAGAAGAAGACTGGGGCCATCCGGCGGGAGGCCAAGGTTGTGCAGGCGCCAGCGCCGTCGCTGGTGCCGAACAGCAGCAGCACGGGCTTGAAGAAGGTGAAGTCCGCGTTGAAAACGGCCACAATAGACAATAGAGGAAGTGGTTCGCGTAATCGCACCGGCGCTGTGCCCAAGCAGCCGCCGCCCGTGTCCACGCAGCTGATTGTGACGAGTCCGAATGAGTGGAGCTGTCGCTTCTGCACGTTCCTCAATCCGGACACAAAGCGCATCTGCGAGATGTGCTGCCGCAGCAAGGACTTTAATCTGGAGGCAGCCACGGCGGCGTCATCAACGGCAGCGGCTGCAGCGTCGAGCGTGTCACATGCTTCCTCCACCTGCGTCTAGGCGATAGTCTGGCGCCCTACACCTTTCACCCCCCTCACCCCCTTAGTGATACAAAAAAGTGCAGTGTAAAGTTAGATATATTTTTATACGACCCATGTGTAGCCCTGTGCGCGTGTCTCTAGGATCTATCTAGTCTCGTGGCCACCTTTTGTTGTGGCATAAATACACGACACGACAGGACGGGACGGGATTTGTGCATACAAATTATATAGTATTCTATTTAGTTAGCCCTACCTGTAAACACACACACGCTTTAATTAGTTATAGATTGTTTCCACCCCCCCAAATTGTTTGCCTCCCTGCCCCACAGCCTGGCAGCTGTCCGGCGGCAAAAGCAAATTCCTGTTTATAGATTTGTGCCAGGCAGCAGATTGCAGCGCAGTGCGGGCGGGAGAGAGAGAGTGAAACACGAACTTTTTATATTTGTAGGAAATGGAAGAAAAACAACTGATAATTATATATATAGCCTATATATTCATAGTTTCATTCATAGTGTACGTGGGAGAATATATCCCACACACCCACAACCACACACACACAACCACACACACACACACACATACATATATATTCAGCAAATCTCGAACAGCCAATATACCTTTTCGACCTTTTCATACTAAATAATAATAATAAATACCTATAACTACCTATAACCATAGCATAAGTAACTGAAAATTTGAGGAAAAACTGGTACGAACTGGTACGGATAGGGGTACGAGGTACGGGTACGGGTACGGGTACGGGGTTGTTAACTTACAATTTTTGATTCGAATTTTACTGAAACGTAGGGAACGTACGAGTATATAGTGCAAATTTCTACACAAAAACTAAACTATTAAACGTTTACTTAGCCTAGTCCTCGACTTCATGTTAGCAGCTCAATGGAATTCAGGAACAAACTGCTCATACCACCCACCCAACTGCTAGATAGCCGACACACACACACACACACACAGCCTCCCCCCTCCTCCCACAATGCAAATTTGTTTGTTGAAATGTTAGGATTAATGTTGATAATAGTAGGGAAACCCAACACTGACGGCAGACAAGATATTTTTATAATAATACAAGAAACCATGTACCTATTGCTCTTTGTTAAATATATATTTAATTGGGTTTTACACACATTTGATTTGATTACCTATGTTCTATTTATTGTTAGTAGTTTTGAGAACCCAAATGCCTTTTACATTTATTATTGTATAAATAAACTTTGCAGACAAATCCAAGTCCACAAATGACGAAATAATAGCTGGAAGAACATAAATAAAAAACAGTTTTTGCTGAACCCTTTCAAGCGCAATCTTCGCCCAAAATTATATAAAAGAAAAACAATGCAAAATGCATAAACTAAAAACTTAAAGTGAAAACCTAATTCAATATTTATGGCATGCTACTATTACCCGAATGAATTTAGAGGCAATCTTTTTCCCGCAACCTTAACGAATGAAAACAATAAAAACAGAAAAAAACACTTTGATAAATAAAACCCTGGCAGTGTTTCACTTTTCAAACATTCAACAAACAAATACAGACTCGTCTTTGATTGTTGTTTAAATTTATAGTTAAGTATGCTGCTGCTGCTTGTGGTGTTGATGCCACTCCTGCCGCACATCTCCGCCTACAACTACTGCCACAATGAGAGCCATTTCTGCATGGCGGCCAACAAGCAGCACTTCATGTGCCGCCTGGATGCCGAGCTGCCGTCCGTTGCCACTTACAGGGGCACCATACCAGACACCAAGGGCCTTCAGGGGATCATACTCGAGTTGTTGAACTCCTACAGGGACAAGGTGGCCAGCGGGGATCTGGAAACGCGCAAGAAAAAGGCCTACCCCGGTGCCAAGCGAATGCGTCAGCTCATCTGGGACCTGGAGCTGGGCTACATGGCGCGCAGCCATGCCTCCACGGTGTCGTTCAAGCACTCCGAGTGCCGGGCCACTCAGCGCTTCCCGATGGCAGGTGAGGCGCTGGGCGTTGTGGGCGCCACAACCGATCGTCGCAGCATGAACGAGATATTAAAGTTGTCCTTCGATCGCATGTTCTACGAGCACTTGAGCGTGGAGGATCCCGAGTCGCTCGTCTCCTACTTCGATGCCAGCATTCACATGGACGCCGGCCACTTTTGTGCGATCATCGGTGATCGCGTGTCGCGTGTGGGCTGTGGCATTGCTGTGGCCACAGACTGCGGCCACGATGAGCCCGAGGGGCATTGCCACTTTCTCACCTGCCACTTTGACTTCACCAATATCCACGGCTCGTATGTGTACCTGGAGGGAACACCGGCCAGCGACTGCCAGATCTGGGGCACGGAGCCCAGCAAGCAATATCAGCATCTGTGTGGCAACGATGGTGGCATATTCGCACAGGTAAGTGGCAGACATCGATCCACTGATCCTTCAACTAATCTTTCTTCTCCAGGATCACGGCGATGATGACTTGAGTAATAAAACAAGAGTCTTGGGTGTTTAATGCCACATATATTCGGTAATCGGTATTTGGTAATCTTTATGCTATGATTTGTTGCCTTGTTGCACGAGTACCAAAGCGCTCAAGCGTTACATTCGAAATACAATTTGTGTTCACGATCCCACGATCCATTTTGAATTGAACTAACATTGACCAGGCCTGTTCGGTTCGTTTGAATTGGAATATTTATTTACTTCTTCAACATTTCTTTTAGCTTTTGCTTTTATCTGTCTATCCATTTAATGCTCTACTTAATACCCTCTAATAGCGCCAACAGACTTGGTCAGTTTGTGCCATTTACTATCGATAATGATTTTCGATTCTACTTTCTTTTGGTTTTTAACTGCATCGAATGAAACCCCCCCGTCCTTCAACTATCGTTAGAGATTCCAAATTTTGGGTCAAAATACATTTACTAATTTACCTTCAGACTACATGCGTTTTTGTTTCAGATCATTCGGATTAGTAGTAATTAATTAATTAATTAACGTTGCATCGTTCCATATGTCGTGTCGTCTCGCCTCGTTTCGTTGAAGTTTCGCATTGACTTTCAGGGCACAAAAGTGCCGATTAGCTTAATCTCTAGCTTAGTTGCTTGCTTGATTTTTGGATAATATTTTGCCAAAGTTGCGTGTAGTAGTAGTAGTGTCATTCCGGGCTGCTTCTGCCACCGCTATATTGATATTCCCAGACAAAAAACCTACGATTTCTGCTACTACGATTATGCATTTTCAAAGGCTTCTTCTATGCATGTACAAAAATACATATAAACACTACGAGTAAAGCAAAATTGTTTGGGCAAATCTTCTCTGGGGATAAGCTCGAGTTTTGCCACAGGATGCGACAGAGCTTAGTGGTGCATTGGGGGGCAAGGACTAAAGAACACACTTTGAGATACTATGAATATATTCCATCTGCAAGGTGGGTTAATGCCTATGTTATAACTAGTTCTTCGATTCGTTTCGATTGCAAATTGTTGGCCAAACCCTTGGCCTCTTGGCTTACACATCTATAAATCCCCACACGTGACCTACACCAAAAAATATACCTAACGCCGCCTAAGTGGCATTTCCCAAATTGATCTCTTTAAAGCCCTTCACACGCTGGCTGGCCATTTCATTCTATGAACTATTTGATACTCTATAATAACAAACCACGGTATCAGTGCACTTGTACTGCAAATTGTGTGTGTGCAAAACATTCAGTGCAAATTACGTGAAGCTGCTCCCTCAGGAGATCCTAGAACATTCACTTATGCAACTTGACTCTCGACTAATTCTATAAGACAATGGGACATCTTGTTCAGCAAATCTATATAGCCCAACAGCGGCTCTAGTCTGGGATAGCCTCGGTACTTTCCTCTACAAAATGGTGCATCCCGAGCCATGCATTACCTCGCTGATGAACATGGGCGTGCCAGCGCCCAGACCGCCGTCTGTCTTGTGATGTTCGTTCTGCCAGGAAAGGAAAACAGGATGCTCAGTTGTGTTATGGTTTGGACTGTCGCATGCCACTCACATCATCGTAATCGCAATCGAAGTAATTGCTCTGGCAGTCCATGCAGCGGCAGCTCTCGGACATTTTGCATGTGATGCCCCATTGCTTGGCCAGATCCTTGTAGATCTCCTTGCTCGTCTTGTTGCTCATCATTTCCGGTGTGAGCAGATTTGTTTGGCAATTCGATTGCTGCTGCTGCTGTTGCTGTTGCTGGCGACGTCCTCCACTGCGGGAGCGGGATGCCAGCGAACCAGAGGCGGAGCCGGAACAGCAGGCTTCCTGGCATACCTGACTGTTGCTGGAGACGGGCCTGGAATGGGAATTGCCACCTGCGGGAAGTAATGGGTAAGACAGTTGAGTGATTTATCCTTTGGTTAAACTCTTTCAAGTCTCACCCTCGTTGTAGTGGCCGTAGTTGCCGCGATTCAAGAGCGGGTCGTAAAAGGCTGCCGCCTGGCTGCTGGTGCTGGCCTCGTCGCCGTCGTGTGTAGCCTCCTCCCCTGCCGCTTCGCGCTCCTCGGTGCACTGGGCACACTGGTCGTCCGTGCACTGGCCCTGCTCCGTCTCATTCTCGTCAGCGTCACCATCTCCATAGAGCTTGTCCTGGCACCGGGAAGAGGATGCCGCCATTTCCGATTCCAGCAGAAATTCGTTCACGCTAATCGTGTTGAGGTCCTCCTCCGGGCAATCGAATTCCGTGTCGCTGTGCTGCTCCAGCTCGTACACCCCCTCGGCAAGCTGTTCCCCCTCGTTGTTGTTGTTGTTGTTGTTGCTGCTACCCCCGCAATGTGAGTAATTCTGGTTGAGATTCTGCTGGCAGTCCGGATCGTTGCACAGGCTGCTGCCGGTGCTGCTGTTGCTGCTGCTGCTCCTGCCGCCGCTGCTGATACGCCCCTCCAGCTGCTCCAAGGCGGCACCGAGTTGGGCGGCACTGTGCCGCGAGCTGTTCGCCGAGCTGCGGCGACTGTTCTGATTGGGCGTGACGGCGCTGTCCAGGGACACCTTTCGCTGATGCTGGGACAAGCGTGTGTTCTGTGAATGAAACAATTAGGGAAGGGGTTTGATCAAGGTGCATTTTGGCAGCTTCACCACAGTGAAATCTCGTTGTATGCATGAAAACAACACCAAAGGCTTATCTCTCTGAGAGCCGAGGGAGCGTGGACCTCACCACAGCGGATAACGCCACCTTCTAAGTAAATTCACCTCGGGCTGAGGTGTGTGTATTGGTACTCACCTCTTCTAGCACATGCTCGTAGGAAGGCGGTGGGGTGGTGGGTAAAATGTCAACGGCATCTGTGTCATCCGTCAGCGACTCGTTGATGCACGGCGTGCGGCTCTGGTAACCTGCAAGATAACAAAATTGAGCCATGCAGTCGGGAATGGGAGTCCCCAACTGGGACCTGGACTAGATAGTTGGTGCAGAAAGAATTTTAGACTCCAGACGTTAAGAAGTGCATGCACGGTGGGGGCACAATGGAGGTTGCATGCGGCTACCATCGAATTATGAGAGGACTTTCCAGCTGTTAGAAAAGGGTTTCCAATGCCAGGATCTATTTGGGTTTTGCTACAGTCCTTTTGCCACTACTGGTACTTACGCATACTGTTGCTGTTCAGGCTGAGCGCCGCCTTGTTCTGTGGCAGCAGCAACTTGCGCTCGCTGCTCATTGGGCCCAGACCATTGCAATCGGCCAGGTCTAGGCTGGAGCTGCTGCTGGCCTCCACTTCGGAGACTTGCTGCTGCTGTTGCTGCTGCTTCTGATGTTGCTGCTGCTGCTGTTGCTGGTTGCCCAAGAGTGCCTCGTTCACCTGCGGATCTGGATCGTGCTCTTGCGATGTGCTGCGGGAGCTGCCCATGCGGAACTTCAGCTTAAATGGCGCCATGGGGAACGTACTGCGGAGTGTATATTATATTGATGTTTCGGTGGATAGGCTTCCGCTTCCTTTTAGTTCTCCTTAGCAGCGTTTTCTAGGGATAATTAGCATTTGGACCTGCTGGAGCTGCTTCTGATCGTACGACATTGATGCGAATAAAACAATTACGAAAGAACGAGAGAGAGAAAGAGAGAGAAGGAGAGAGTATGCAGAGCAATAGAGAAAGTTACAGAAAGAGACACAGATACAGTTACAGTTACATAGCAGGTTTAATTTCCAATTTTACTCGAGCATACGTAGACACAGGGAATGGAATGGAATGGGATTGGGATCTGGTGGGATGGATGTGTCCCATTTGAATGCATTTACAAGGTGGTTACATGGTGAAGGTGTGTGTATGTGTGTTTGTGTTTGTGTGTGTGTTTTTGGCTTATTGCTCGCTGGTGTCTGTTGTCATGCACGGGGCTTTGTTTTATATAAATTACTGCAGAGCTTCATAATGCTTCTGATTATTATCCACTTACCCAGAGAATGCACTGCCCGGTCCTGCACTGCGCCGCAATGCACTGCCCGAAATCGTATCGAATCGAGTCCAGTCAGCTGTAATTAAATGATAGCAAATTTAATTATGATTTCATTAAAATTCCACAAATTGGAAAACAATAATCAGCAATAATCAGGGAAATGCACACTCCCACATGGCAAAAAGTCAGATTATGCCCAACAAAACAAAAGACTGAGCAGATGGAAGTTTGGGTGTTGAGCAAACCAATATGAAAAGCAATAAATAAACAATAAGCAGAAATTATCAGAATATGTACACACCATTCCGGTGAAATTTTGAATATTATTATGTAAAATTTGATATTAAAATAAACTACTTTTGGACATAGATCATCTTTAAGAGAGATAAATTGAAATGAATTAAATTCCAATTGTGTTCTGTTGTTAGATGATAGATGATGGTATGCATAGAAGCTTTATTTGTTGCTATAAAACATATCTGTATCCACTGTAACCAGTGTGCAACTTAAGGACACCTGACTGTAACTGTTTGACCGCTTTTACCCGATTTCCAAGCGACCCACACTTGAGCTGTTTTTAGTTTGCCACTAGCACGCGACAAGTTGTTGCAAGTTTGGATGCCAAACAGCTGTCTGTCCTCAGCAAACAGCAGCACAGCTCATTATTATGCAGATTACACAGCAGGCAGTTGTGTGTAGTACATGCAGCGCCAAGGACTTGCCAAGATGAGATGAGAGCTGAGTTGAGCTGAGACTCCGCACCTATTGAAGGGACTACGACAGAGTGGGAGGTTGACTCGTAATTACTTACAAGTGTGTGTGTGGGTGCATAAACTATTATTATGCTTATTGGGGCAGCTGCTGCACGGCGAGAAACTCATTTCCCGGTGGCTGTGTGCTCCGCTTTTACCGGCTGAAGATTCGATGATTGGATGCCACACTTTTGTGTGGGTGAAGTGCAAATGCAAATGGCAATTGGGTTGGCAATCAGAGCCACATACTAGATACATAATCAACTTTTGATGGATTCTCTACTACTCTAAGGAAGACAATGAATGCCGGGACAAATATGCTGCGAAATCACACTCTTTGCATTTTAATTCTGCAAACATTTACATACTCGTACGCTGCGAGTATTTGCAGACAATAAACTTTCAATTGCTGTTGACTCGGCAAGCAAAGGAGGTTCGTCTGGATGGGTTTGCTGCCTTCTGCCCTGCCCTGCCCTGATTGGATGCATGCAAATCCCTTCAGCTTGTATATTCATAAGCCATGACATGGGAAACCGAATTGAGGCTCGAACAATGGCAAGCGCCATGGAGCCGTGCCTTTGTACACATTTCACGCGTCCCGCAGCTTCATTTCATTGAAAAGTTTCCGTTCCATGGAGCAGCTTGGCTTAGTTTTTGGGGTTGAGTCTGACTTGAATTTTCTATGGAATACCTAAAGCGAAAGACGATGCAGCAGCAGAATGTCCTTGCAGCAACAGTTGGAAACCGTCCTCCCCTTGGACCGCAACCGCAACGTCTTGGCAGCCAGCAGAGCCATTGATTATGAATTCTTTATGAGCTGCAGCCCCCGCACAGAACGTCAGTCAAACGACAGCAAGGATCTCGCATAGAATGGGAGTGTTGCAAGTGCAAGAAAGTAGCCGCAGGGGCAAGGGATTGGCAGCTGAAAGGGTAAATGTGATGGAAAGGGGTCGGGCAAGTTAATGTTTAATCGAAACTTTTGGCTTGCAGCCCCATGGCAGCACAATCTATCTGACATTCTCATTAATTTCACAGCATGGCAGCTGGCAGGAGCAGGAGCTTGGCACAACTGTCCTGTCCGTGGGCGTACGTGGGCAGAACGCGGCAGGACTGGGGCCAGGACTGCAGTAAATTGTTATTCTCGAAAGACACTACAAATTGGCCGTGAGAATTAATCAAATATCTAGGAGTAGGAGTGAAACGCTGTCCGAGCCGTACCTGGACCATCGGCTATAAATAGTCGACCAGCCTGACCCAGATAGTGGCTTGTATTTTGTGGAACAAAACAAAGCACAAAACTGAAAACAAAAGTGCATTCTATATTGCAATTCCATGTGAGCTGCCACCCGCTGACAGGCGGCGCTCCATGCTCCTGGCTCCTGTCAAATACAAAGCGTAAATAAATGCATTTCAACTTTGGCTAAGGGGAAGGACTGGCACTGGCACTGGACTGCTTTTGATGCATCCGAGGTCGCTCCTGCCCCAATCCCATACCCATACCCCACTCTCTGCCAAGCCCTTTTGCTGCCTTCTCTTTTTGTGGCCACAAGCGCCCAAGGAATATTGTAACTGCAAAACTGTAGATGCAAATTGCTTTCCTTACTTTGTGGTCATTGGAGAACCCATCAGTGTAATCCTTCCCCCAGCTCCACGCCCAGGAGTGCCCATAAAATCAAAAGGAAAGTAAAGTCTCGTTTTATTTTTGGCCATTATTGGGGAGAAACGAAAGCGAAAACGAAACATTTGCCGCCAAATGGAATGAAATGGAAACGGAATGAATATTTAAGTTCAGTTTTTTATGCTCGTTGGGCTTTTTGGGGATTGTCGCCATCGATGATGGAGTCGAAGGGCAGGGCAGGGCAGGGCAGGTTTGGACAATTACGCAAATTGGATATTAATTGGCTGGCTGGCTGGGGGGCTGGCACTCGAACCGCAATTACTGGCAGGCCAAATGGGGTACGGCGGAGTAGGGCGACCACAAAAGCAAACACACGAACAAGTGTCAGAAGGCTGCGCTCATCATCGATATCAATACCAATGCTACGACAGCAACGACACCCAACGATGATGGAGTGCCCGGACTAAGCCAGGACATGGACATGGCCAACAATGGCATCATCAACATCATTTACATAGCCAGCGAGACAGCAGCATACGAGGAATCGAGAATGGAATGAATGCGGCGCATTACGCGGAGGCAACGAAACGGGGAACATCCACATCCATTGTGGTCCGTGGCATGTTGTCCTCTCTTTGGTGCTCGGTGTGTAAGCTGATACCTCGGTGTGTAAACAGTTTGGGTGTGGGTGAGGCTTGGGTTTGGGTTTGGTCATTGCCACTTTTATTGTCTTATTCTTCAGCTCGATTCTTTATGTTCGCGATTCAGACACTGGCCAAGCGATGAAAAATCGAACAACAAAAAATAAAACACATGTCATAGGAGCCATCGCCTGGGGCTGAGCCATCGCAATGTCGGGGTGGGGTTGGGGCACTCACCTGTCCAGTAGCCTACATCCAAATGCACATTCTGTTCAATTTATTTTGCAGACACTTGCACACACTTTTCCTACTCCGATTTTACTTCAATTTAAATGGAAATTGCAATTTTCCTGACTGCGTTTTGAGGGTTTCTTTTTTGTGTGTGTTTCGTTTACTTTTCTTTCGAGACAAATTCACACAACTCGGCCTGGCCTCCTGACTGCCACAGACTGTGAAAAGGTGGTCGAAGGACGGAGCTTTTATTGTCCTCGGCGTGGAGGAGAAAGCTTTCGAGAAAGCTCTACAGAGGATGAACGGCGCATGCGCTGCGCTCCTTCCGGCAATTCTGCTTCATTGTTTTGCATCGTTTAGTGCTTTGTGCCACAAAATCCTTGCCACCTCTGCTTTGCCTCGCCCATTCGCGTGGATGGAGCACCCACTCCCAGGACACTGTCATCCGAAGACACTTTCTTCTGATCTTGTATTATCTTTGTGGAGAATTTATTAAAACGTTTTATCCTTAATGTCCACAATGATCTCCACCCCGCCCACCTTCTCGCCTTTATCCAAGATAGTCAGCTTGGCCTTGATCAGTCCCCGCGGCAGAATGGCTGCCCAATCTTTGGTTTCAAATAGAACATCCTTAATCCAATATGTACCGCTGGGCACTGGGCACACATTGCCATCCTTGAAGTCAAAGTTCGTGTGGACGCCCGTGCGAATTGAGTTCTTGATGAAGCGGGGATAGTAGGTGCGAATGGCCGAACAGAAGGACATGGAAGGCACCTCCATGGGCATCAGCTTGTAGCCCCCAATGCCCGAGTTCGAGTACAGCTCCAGCGTGAACTTGTGATGGTCAAACAGATCCTCGAGAAACGTCATAGTCCCATTGAGGCGGCGATCGCGGCCAACGATTTTGAAATCAGTGACGACCATTCTGCCTGGGAAATTATTCGCCGCCATGTTGGTCACGTCGTACGACTGTTTCCAGCCCTGTGTGCGTTGGAAGAGCATGGGAGTGTGGCCGGATAGTCAGGATACAGATGTTACTTACTCTCACTGTGCCAGAAACCGCCAGCAGAGCCACCAAAACGGGCAGCATTCCCCTTGAAATCTGTCGCAACATTTGAGCTTCGCTACAACTTTGGCACTGCCCTTTGGGTTTGGATTGGTTGCATTTATTTATACACAATTTACACACAAACGAAGTTGTTTTTGTGGCATTTTAATATGGGAAGCCCGCCCAAACCATGCTGAGCTGGGGGCAATATTCCACTGTAACCTTTAATTATCAGTCCAACCCACAGATTGCAATCATTTTTCACTTATTCATTAACATTATTAATTATTCCACTCGATGGAGAACATTTTTGAGCTCTAGTTGAATTTATTTGATTAAAATTTGATTTTTCTTGGACTGCAACAGCAGCCGTGGATCATTTTTGTAGCGCAAGAATATTTCGCTCTTGAAAACATCAAACTTTCTGCGATTCACATTGTTCTGCTGCTCCCGCCAGGCGGGTCTCGCCTGCTTCCGCTGCAAGCCCCAATGGCCAGTGAAGACAGGCGTCAGCACATAGAACTTATAGCCAGCAATATGCATTTCATACACCTGCAAAAGAGCGTTTAGTTATCGATTGAAAACTAACATTTATGGTGCTGCTTGCCTGGGAGTTCCTGGTGAAGCCATAGCCCGTGAATCGTTCGTCATGTGCCGGCGCACTGTCGATTGCTATGTAAAATGGTTCATATAAAAATTCAAAGTTTGTAACAATGTGACTTATGGAGACCTCCGTGTCGTTTGTGTTCGAAGATAACCATCTGAAAAGTGTCAATTGAAGCTTTAACAGGAAGATATTGTGGACCTATAATACGCACTTGCTGAAATTTGTCGCGTACTGATTGTAGATGAAAACTTTCTCGTGAAATGGGCGCGCCAGGCCCTTCTTCATTAGCCTCTGCAGGCCATACTTTGAGCGAGGAAATGAGGCTCGCACGTCTATCTCGAATGTGGGTATAACGTAGGCGCAGTTCTTTGAGCAATTGGCGGTTTTCAGGAACTGGTTGAGCAGCGGCACACTGTTCGTGCTGGGCACAATGTCGATGTCGGTGAGGAAAGTGTATTTTGTCTGGCAGCCCTTGCGGGCCAGATTTCTCATGTGATTCTGGGGATAGGGATTCCTTTGGCGCCACTGCAGGCTCTTCAAGCTGCGCAGTTTCAGCAGTGCCTTCAACGTTCTGTCGGGATACTGGCAGTCGAATTTGCCGCGCATGTTGAACGCAATGGATACGAGTCGGGGCAGCTTTTCGTAGTCGGGCGGAGTCAGCAGGTGGAACGTGGCGTTCTCCCTGATGTTGGGGAAACATAGCCGCATATAGGTCACAAAGTATTGCAGGATAACGAATTCCTCGTGGCTGGCAGCGAACACGGCCACCGACATCGGTCCGTGCCAGTTGGCGGAGACCTGAGGCAGCGAGTTCAGGCGCTCCACCGAGGTCTGCGTGGCGAGGCAGACCAAACTGCTCTCGGAGGACGCCCTGTACTGTTCGCCCAGCAGCGCAAAGTCCTTGATCTTGTACAAATGCTGGCCATCCCAGCGGCCATAGCTCAGGTCCACATTATCAAAGGCCAGCGGTGCCGTATTGTTCGGAGTGAGCAAATTGTCCAGTCCTGCCAGCGGCTGTATCAACGCAAAGGCAATATCTGGATGCTAGGGGCAGTCTGCAGCGATTCGACTTCGTGTCGATGGAGCGACTTGCTCGGCCGTCTTGCATTTCGTGGAGGCATCTCCCGCTGGTGGATATACTTTCAACAGCCAGAAAATGTTTATCAACAGCATCGCCAGTGCAATTTTCAGGGAACTCCAATTTGATATGTGGCACTAAGAGATCACAGGGAGATCAGATCAAATTTAAAGCATTTCACTATAAGGGCTCAACAGTATTTACATACCATTTTTAGTTAATTGAATTTAATTTAAAATTTGTGTGAAAAAACACTGGCTATCAGTGTGACCGCCGATTTTTCGATAAAATATACCATCTCATGCTCAAAATGTACCGTAAATACATTAAAACGTACAACTTTTTTCCACATTGTGCCACACTGATTTGATAGACATTTTACCGTAACGGAATGTGATTAACGAAGAGTAAATATTTATTTTGTTGCTAGAAATAGCCAGCAGGCGGCAGTGTATCCCCCCTCCGTTCTGTGCAAGCGGACGAAACACCATCGAGGATCAATATACTGCACTTGCTGGTCCAGGGATGGCGAGATCATTGCGAGATGAAAGTATATGAGATTTAACAACGACACAAACCAGCTGGTGGGTCACGAGATGGAGCTGAATATTCACGATGGAACTGTACTCGACATGTGCTTCCTGGACGACTCCTCCACAAAGTCATGCATGACAAGTAACGTTTATATGTTTCCCCCCTCCAAATACACCGATAGAGAGCACATTTCATTGCTGATGGAATTTAATTGCTTTAATAACTTTGAACACAGACTGTACATATAGTATTCATTGGTTTAATTTTTCTTCAGGAGATCCTCTACGAATGTAAAACTGACATTTGTATCAAATTGTAGCTTCTTGTTGAAGTACCACTGAAGCGTCAGCATATAATCTCCCGTCGGCAACGGTAGACGCAACAGTTCAGGTTTCGGATAGAAATCCTTGAGGACTTGTGGACCCTGGAAAGCCAAAATGAGATCTTTTTGAGCTATGTATGTAAAATATATTCCAGTATCTCACCACAAACGGACAGGAGTGGTTAATGTTGGTAAAATCTTTAATTAACACGTAGACTACATTAAAAATAGGTTGATTTCGTTTTCGCATATACTGACAACCATCAAACTTAACGTCGAGGAGCCAGGGCTTGTAGCCATTGGCCTTTTTGAAAACTCTGCAGTGAATGGATATTTCGTTGGCCGGATGTAGCGCCACTCCATACATATTGAAGACTACTTTGCTCCGACTGAGGGCCTTCAGGCGACAAGTGTGGAACACGAACCACGATTGGTTGTAACTTTCACACACGGCGTTCGTCATTCTAAAGATGATGGCATCCTGATTTGAACTCTGATTAACTCAGTGCGAATTTCACAAGAAGTTTATGGATATATTTACGTACGTTATAATCGAATTTAGATGTAAGGAATATTACGAAGAGAGAACCGAATATTAGCTTGGACTGCATGTTACTGAATGGTGAACGAATGGGAACTAATTCCCAATGATTCAAAACTATTCATACACGCCGAAAGGTTAGCCATGTCCATCCCATTTATCTGTGTATCCGTTTATCTATCCCCAAATCTTGATTGGCTTTTATAGCGTAATAGCATTTGGCCTTATAGCTTTTAAATGAAAGAAAAGGTAATTACAGCTGATTTACTTTTTTTGTTTTTATGCTAATTAAACCATATTTTCATGCACGTTTTCGGCTAAAGTATTTGTTATTATGTAAGCAACAAGCTTAGTTATATGTAAAATATAAAGTCGAAGTTGGGAATATTCCGAATGCAAGTCAGAATAATAGCTTGAGCTTCATTGCTCTCCGAAAAGAGATGAAAAAATGGAACCTAAGACCGAATGATTTACCATCGGGAGATTGCCTCGTCGACAGAAGCTATTCCGCTCAAAATTTGTTTATTGGCTTTATTCATTTCGTGTAAAATGATTATGTACTAACACAGATTAGGCTTTTTGTTTTTGAGCTAATTATTTCCATATTTACCGGCGCACTTTCGCAAATTTATTTGTACATGTGTACATATGTATGTGTAGATAGGTATGTAAAACAGATGTACAATTTAATTATTCTTTAGGAGATCCTCAACAAATGCAAAACTAATATTCGTATCAAATTGTGGCTTTTTATCGAAATACCACTGACCCGTGAGCATATAATCCCCGGATGGAAAGGGAAGGGGAAAAAGTTCAGTTTTCGGATAGAAACCCTTGATGATTTGTAGACCCTGGAAGGAAGTGTGAAACTTTATGAAATATAACACATTCGAGTAACTCACCACATACGGACATGAGTGGTTTATGTTGCTAAACTCTTTAAATAACCCATAGACTAATTTAACAAAGGGTACATTAGGCTTTCGCAAATATTGACAGGCATCAAAATAAATGTTGAAGAGCCAGGGCTTGTAGCCACTTGCCCTTTTAAAAACTCTGACACGAATTGTTATATCGTTGACCGGATGTAATATCGTTCCATTCATATTGAAGACCACTTTGCTGCGACTGAGGGCCTTCAGGCGACAAGTGTGGAACACGAACCAGGACTGGTTGTAACTTTCACACACGGCGTTCGTCATTCTGAAGATGATGGCATCCTGATGCGAACTCTTATTAAATTAAAACATATTTCACAACAAGTTTGAGGATATATAACATACGTTATGATCGAATGTAGATGTTAGGAATATTCCGAAGAGGGCACCGAATATTAGCTTGGACTGCATTGCTCTTCAACGAATGGCAAACAAATGGGAACTAAGTCCCAATGATGAAAAACTACTCATATATTTTTGTATTTGATTTATTCGCAAATCTTTATTGGACGTATTGCCTCGTCAACCGAAAATTTGACTCTTCTCGATGTTTAATTGTTTTATTCACTTCATATAAAATGAAAGGTAATTAAAACCTATTTACCTTTTTGGTTTGGTTGGTTTTTTTTGTGCTAATTATTTCCATATATTCAGGCGCACTTTCGGCAATGTACCTATGGATGTACGTATGCATGTTATTTGAGTGTATAAGAGAGTGAGCGAGAAAACAAAAGCGAACTTTTTGAATCCAAAATCGGCTTTACATAAGCTGATTCCATTGCAATTTTCTGAATGGAGCTAAAGGTACTCATTAACCAACTTTTCAATGCGCATCAAGGTACATATGCTTTATTCCTTTTGCGCACTTTAATTGTATTTCAGTGTTTTAGAAAATAATTCAAGCATTTCTCAATGGGCAATTATAGCTTGATTGCTTTAACCTACAATTACCTCGAAGAAAACCCGCTTCCACTCCATTTGTTGGTTTAAATTTTCTTCAGTAGATCCTCCACGAATATAAAACTGACATTAGTGTCGAATTGTAGTCTCTTATCGAAAAACCATTGAATCGCAAACATATAATCCCCCGTTGGAAAGGGAAGAGACAACAGTTCAGGTCTCAGATAAAAATCCTTGATGATTTGTGGACCCTGGAAAAGAAATATGAAAACTTTTTGATATGTGTTCCATTGAGTAACTCACCACATACGGACATGTGTGGTTTATGTTGGTAAACTCTTTAAATAACCCATAGACTAACTTAATAAAGGGTACATTCCGCCTTCGCATAAATAGACAACCATCGAAGTAAATGTCGAATAACCAGGGCTTATAGCCATTTGCCCTTTTGAAAAGTCTGGTACGAATGGATATATCCTTGGCCGGATGTAGCACCGTTCCATTCATATTGAAGACCACTTTGCTCCGACTGAGGGCCTTCAGACGGCAAGTGTGGAACACGAACCAGGACTGGTTGTAACTTTCACACACGGCGTTCGTAAGTTTGAAGATGACAGCATCCTGAAAACGTGGTTTGTTTAATTTTCCACTCGATTTGTATTTTGTATATTTACTTGAACATTGATGGTGAATGCTAGAAACAATCCGATGACAGAACAGATCATCAGCTGACACCGCATCGTGCCTGATATTGATTGTAAAATAACATATCAAAGAGCCCAACGTGTTGTTTTATGCCATGCCCATTTCCTCTGGATAGAGTTTAATGGCTTTAATTACTTTATGGGCTTGTTTAGCACGGATTGCTTATAAAAATTAAAAATATTCAGATATCCGATCCGAAACCAAATTGATTTGCAGTGGGAGCTCGGTGGCTCTTCGAGTCCCGGCTATGCCAATATGTACTTTGCCGCATGAAAGAGCCAATAAAATGGGGGTTGATCATATTCCACTTTGCTTAAATTACTTCCGAAGAACATTATTTTATTTTAATATTTGTTTCATGAATTTTATTTCATTGGATGCGTTCACCCCACTTGCCACTTACGTTCTTTGAAACAGATTTGAGCGTGCTAATTAAATTTTGTCTTTAGTGGAGTAAAAAAAGTTATAAATACCAAAGTAAAAAACCTGCAACAAATA
This sequence comes from Drosophila subobscura, assembly GCF_008121235.1. Taxonomy (NCBI): domain Eukaryota; kingdom Metazoa; phylum Arthropoda; class Insecta; order Diptera; family Drosophilidae; genus Drosophila; species Drosophila subobscura. The sequence continues at coordinate 13,751,975 of NC_048531.1, read as the reverse complement.
TGTAGATTAATAATAGACATAAAATAAATGTATTAAATATAAAAATTAAAGCTCAGTACTTACAATAATATTTACTGTTAAGACAGTGAGCGAGAAAACAAAAGCGAACTTTTTGAATCCAAAATCCCTTCTGAATGGAGCTAAAGGTACTCCATTAATAATCTTTTCAATGCACATGGTACATATGTTTAATTCCTTTTACGCCCTTTAATTTTATTTCAGTGTTTTAAAAAATAGTTTTAAAACATTTAAGAATTTTCAATGGGCAATTATACTTTGATAGCTTTAAACGACAATTACCTCGAAGAAAACCCGCTTCCACTCCATTTGTTGGTTTAATTTTTATTCAGTAGATCCTCCACGAATATAAAACTGACATTAGTGTCAAATTGTAGCCTCTTATCGAAAAACCATTGAATCGCAAACATATAATCCCCCGTTGGAAAGGGAAGAAGCAACAGTTCAGGTTTTAGATAAAAATCCTTGACGATTTGTGGACCCTGAAAAGGAAATATGAAAACTTTTTGATATGGAACACATTGAGTAACTCACCACATACGGACATGTGTGGTTTATGTTGGTAAACTCTTTTAGTAACCCATTGACAATATTAATAAAGGGCACATTCCGCCTTCGCATATATAGACAACCATCGAAGTAAATGTTGAATAACCAGGGCTTATAGCCACTTGCCCTTTTGAAAACTCTGGTACGTAGGGATATATCCTTGGCCGGATGTAGCACCGTTCCATGTATATTCAAGACCACTTTGCTCCGACTGAGGGCCTTCAGACGACAAGTGTGGAACACGTACCAGGACTGGTTGTAACTTTCACACACGGCGTTCGTAAATTTGAAGATGACGGCATCCTGAAAACGTTATTTAATTTTCCACTCGATTAGTATTTTGCATATTTACTTGAACATTGATGGTGAATCCTAGAAATAATCCGATGACAGCACAGATCATCAGCTGAAACCGCATCGTGCCTGGTATTGATTGTAAAATAACATATCGAAGAGCCCAACATGTTGTTTTATGCCATTCCGCTTGATAGAGTTTAATGGTTCTATGGTTAAATATCCGATCTTCAGCACAATCTATGACAACGTTTTGCAACAAAATTGATTTGCAGTGGGAGTTCGGTAGCTCGTCGCGTCCCGGTTATGCCAATATGTACTTTGCCGCATGAAAGAGTCAATAAAATGGGGCTTGATCATATTCCACTTTGCTTAAACTACTTCCGGACAATATTATTTTATTTTAATATTTGTTTCATGAATTTTATTTCACTTGATGCGTTCACCCCACTTGCCACTTACGTTCTTTGAAACAGATTTGAGCGTGTTAATTAAATTTTGTCTCTAGTGAAGTGAAACAAACTAGAAATACCAAAATAAAAAACCTGCAATAATTTAAATATTTAAATATAAAAATTGAAGCTCAGTGCTCACAATAATATTTATTGTTAAGACTATCGAAGACTGCTGCAATGAATCTGTCGATACTATCGACAGTGAGAGCTACGGTAATAATAACACTGATAATATACTGATTTCACTTACATATCAATTCTTTGCTGTTTCCTTTCCGATTCGTTCCTATTTTTATTCCCATTCCTTCGCAAGCAACATTAGGTTGCTGTCATACTGACTGACCGTATATTAGGGGAAATCAGTGTTCTATCTATGTAGGGTATTTTAGGGTAACCATTTACGTATATTATAACCTTTCGGATTATTTTAATTACGAAAATGTGTTCAATGTATATTTACGAAGTACATAGGTTAAAATAGGGTATGTAAACTCCTATAAGCAAGTTTTTCAGGCTACAATCAATACAAAAATAAGTCAATCTGTTTCGGAGATCCATCTCAACGAAATTTTGCCGATTGTAGATACTGAGAATGTATGTAAATAGACAGATATGGGTGGAAAGGGTTACAACGTGTCAGTCTAGGATAAAGTCGTTAGTAATGTTTAAAAGCATCTTGGAAAACAGAATATTGCGATTAACCAACGAAAACAGGGTAAACGACTACACATACCAACGGTTGACATGCAACAAGTTGTCAAATCACGTAGCATTCCATGCCCACTCACATAACGTTTTATGCCAATTTTTTGGGTTGACCTTTTTAATGAAATTCTTAATTTTTAAACAATCCAAAAAAAGCAAGACATAAAATGTATTCAATCTGGTTGGGAATTGTTTCATAAATCGCACAAAATTTTAGTTTTAGTGCTGAGATTCCTAACTAGCTGGTAATATTAATTAGAATATCAAAATCGAGGAAAAATAATCAAGTTCTACGGTATATTTTGAAAATTATTAAGTAAATTTCGGTATACTTTTAAGGGTCTTGCGGTATAATTGATTGATAAATCCGCGGTCACACTGAGAGTAATGTATACATTATATACATATATATACATATGAAAACAGTGAGAAAAAAACAATCGAAACCAACATTTTAATTAAATATAAAAGCATGTGCTAAATGCAACTCTTCCAACATGCATTGGACCCTATAAATTGTGAATCTCTAAATCTTGCAATAGAAAAAACTGAATCTTCAAAAGTGCATAAAGAAAAACATCCATATGTATGCACTAACAATAATTAAGAACCTGTGTTGTTAAATCGTTCATCTTAAATCAAGTTCGCCGGCTGCATGTAAATGTATGTATGATAGTGAGTGCAATTATCCTTACTCATGTACACACACTTAGTTCTTTCAATTGGTAAAGAAAAAACCCCACGTTCAATGCCCATTTGCAATTAAATTTGTGTGTATTCCTACGATTGTGTTTAATATTGCTCACCCATAAACAGTGGCTATATATGTACATGCATACAATGGTATATAAGAGCAAATGATTCCATTCCGGTTACGATTTCTGTATGTACTTGCATGCCAATGTACATATGTAATATGTATATGAATACATACAAATGTATGTATGTACTTTGTGTGCAAAGCAAATAGAAGATTATATCGGCCTTAACTCGTAGCTGCCATAGAACTGTCAGTGTAGCAGGACATATTTATATGTACCTTTAATGTGCATAGTTATATGTACATTTGGTTGTATTGACTGAGCACTTCATGGCCTGTATGTATGTACATCTCATTTTAATGCCAGTGGAGAATTGTAATACGCCTTCTTCTGATGTAAGACCGACCACATCAACATTCTCATGGCTGTTAACAGTGAAGTGTAAGCGGTGATGAATGTACATACGTGCATACATACATATTTACATGCCTACATGCACATGTAAATATGTATGTATTTTCGGTTGAAGACGGTGCGAGACGAACCCATTAATTACACTTACTTTTACATACATACATACATATGTATGTGACGGATTGTGGCGGATATGATTCTGATCCAAGAGATTAACTTATTTATGTGTATGGAATTGTACAAATCATAAATTAATATTTGCAATAAAGTGTGTCATGTTTATTTACAACGCCCCAACCTTCAATGTTTGACACAAATCAAAAAATCAAATATATTCGTCATCCGGTAGCGACTCACGGACTTGTCAAGCAATTTAATTCGATTACAAAAATTCTAATTGACGTTCCTTGTTGCAGGGATACATCATCATCGCAAATAAACATGGAGGACCTAAATCCCAATTATTCGGGCGCTCAACGATTGCAAAATCCCGATGCATGGCCCAATATGCACGAGTTTCATCCATCGCTTATGTTTCCGGACGATCCGAGGCGGTATTTCCACAATCCGCCACCAGTCGATGCCATCGATGGATCGCTCATGCCTGCCAAGATGCCGGAGATGCACCCAGACATCAATATTAATATCCCTCATCCGCACATGAACCTGAACCCGAACCCGAACCCGAATACCCATCCACATTCACATCTGCATCCAATTGTGGAGAATCTATCCGCCGATAAATCAAAAATACCCCATCCGCCGGGTATCGCCATCCCACAGGAAGTGGGGAAGAATACTACAGCAGTACCTCACGGCCACAAGCGAAAGAACTCTGTGCAAGACACAGAGCAGAGCACGAATAAGAAAATGGGCCTGAATCTGACGGCTGCCGAGGAGAAGAAGAACAACCTGCTCCATCTCAGGAAGAACATTAGGGATGTGATGAACGAGAATAATCTGGACACAACCACGCTGGCGGCCCAGAAGGAGGAGGCCGAACGCTTGGCTCGCGTTGCTGGTCAACAGAAGTCAATGCGCGAAATCCAGAAGCAAGTGGTCCACAAGCAATTCTTTCGCATACTGCAGCTGGACGAGAGCGAGGGCATTGAGAGCTGTTCCGTGGCCAACCATGTGCCCGTCAACATGAACGTCAACGCGAACGACACACCCGTAGAGTTTCCCGAGGAGGAAATCGTCTCGGACACATTCGATGAGACAAACAGCAGCTTGAGCTGCAGCATCGAGGATGTGCTGAATAAGGAGGCCAGCAGCGTGGAGCCATCCGGGGAGGTGGTGACCATTGATGACAGTTCGGATGACGACTGCATACTCCTGTCCGAGGAAGAGGAGGAGGAGGAGGAAGAGGAGGACCTGAATGAGTCGGACGATGCCCACAACAGTGGCATGCATGTCAAGGATTTGTACAATGTTCCTGATGAAAACGGACAGGTGGTGGTCAACATTGCGCACCCCGAGGGCGAGGAGACCTTGTACTTGGCCCCACAAATCGCCAGGGTGATCAAGCCGCATCAGATCGGAGGCGTTCGCTTCTTGTACGACAACATCATCGAGTCGACACGCAGGTTCAACAAATCAAGCGGCTTCGGCTGCATTCTCGCCCACTCCATGGGCCTCGGCAAGACGCTGCAAGTTGTCTCCTTCTGTGATATTTTCCTAAGACACACCTCCGCCAAGACGGTGCTCTGTGTGATGCCCATCAACACGCTCCAGAATTGGCTGTCCGAGTTCAATATGTGGGTGCCGCGCTACACCGCCGACCCGAATGTTCGTCCGCGCAAATTCGACATTTATGTGCTGAACGATCAGCAGAAGACACTCACGGCGCGCGCGAAAGTCATCTTGAATTGGGTGCAGGAGGGTGGCGTGCTGCTGATTGGATACGAGCTGTTCCGGCTGCTCGCCCTGAAGCTGGTGAGAACTCGCAAGCGGAAGGGCGCCAATGCGTTCAGGGCCGATGGCCACGATGCCAGCAGTGATCTGATGAACCGCGTGTTCGAGGCACTCGTCAAGCCCGGCCCAGATCTGGTGATATGTGACGAGGGGCACAGGATCAAGAACTCCCATGCCGGCATATCGCTGGCCCTCAAGCAAATCAGGACACGTCGCCGCATCGTACTCACCGGCTATCCCCTGCAGAACAATCTCCTGGAGTACTGGTGCATGGTGGATTTCGTGCGGCCAAATTACTTGGGCACGCGCACAGAGTTCTGCAACATGTTCGAGCGACCCATCCAGAACGGACAGTGCGTGGACTCCACGCCGGATGACATAAAACTGATGAGATTCAGGGCGCACGTGCTGCACTCGCTGCTGCTGGGCTTCGTGCAGCGGCGCTCGCACAAGGTGCTGCAGATCACGCTGCCACAGAAGCACGAGTATGTTATCCTGGTGAAGATGACGACGTTCCAGCGGAAGCTCTACGACACCTTCATGACTGATGTGGTGCGAAAGAAGGCGTTTCCCAATCCCCTGAAGGCCTTTGCTGTCTGCTGTAAGATCTGGAATCATCCGGATGTGCTGTACAACTTTCTGAAGAAATGTGAGACTGACTTAGACTTAGAAATCGACGAAGAGCTTGCGAAGAGCGCTCCCACACCCACAATCACAGAATCCAGTCTGGAATCCAATCCTTCCTCGAACATGGCCGCATCGCCGTCTCCGCTCTGCGAGAAGAAGAGCAACGAGTCCACAGAGCCCACTGCCAGTTCCAATGAAACTGAAGGCCTGTTCAATATGCCGCCGGTAGCTCCCGAGCTGAATGCCAAATACTTAGACAAGAGCTGCAGCAGCCCCAATCTGGCCTACGGGGAGCCCCAGCTTGGCCTTAATTATGGATCGTTTGGTGCGGAAACCATCGGCAAGAACAACTATTGGATGGAATCGAGCTGCCCCATTCTGTCCAAGCCGGGCTGCGTTGAGGTGATTAAGCAGACGGATACGCACATGGCAAAGGACTTTGAAAGTATTACGGGATCCTCGGAAATTGTGGATCTCGACACGAATGAGATCAAAACAGTCGAAACGAATATCCAAGCGGCGTGCACCAACAACCAGTTGGACAACGAAGCCAACGCCCTCAAGCCAATTGGTGGCTGTGGTGTCGTGCCGGGCCTAAAGAACGTGACCGGCGGCGTTGGCATTGGCTTTGAGGCAAACAAAAAGCTGCTAAAGACCAAACGCAACGACGAATTCTCGTGCTCGTGGGCGGTCGACCTCATGCGGAACTATGTGGCTGGCCAAATAGAGAATTCACCCAAAATGGAGATATTCTTTTGCATCCTAAAGGAGAGCATGCAGTTCGGTGATCGCATATTGCTGTTCAGCCAATCCCTGCTCACGTTGAACATACTCGAGGGATATCTGAAGACCAGCTACGTGCCCGGCACCAATCAACTTTGGGCCAAGCATTTCTCATACTTTCGTGAGTGTTGCGCAAAGTGGAGTTGGCTTTTTATTGAAACTAATTATTGTTTATTTGCAGGTCTGGATGGGTCCACTTCCTCGCAGGAAAGGGAGCGGCTAGTCAATGAATTCAATGCAAATAGTCAGGTGAAACTGTTTCTAATCTCGACGCGCGCTGGCTCATTGGGCATCAATCTGACTGGCGCGAATCGTGTCATCATATTTGATGCCAGTTGGAATCCCTGCCACGACACGCAAGCTGTATATAGGATTTATAGGTGAGTGGAACACGAGCACAAGAGCAATCCAATAATAATAAATGTAACTTTCAGATATGGACAGACAAAGCCTTGCTATGTGTATAGAATTGTAATGGACAAATGCCTGGAGAAGAAGATCTACGACAGGCAAATCAAGAAGCAGGGCATGTCCGATCGCATTGTCGACGAATGCAATCCCGAGGCACATCTCTCCATGAAGGAGATTACGAACTTGTGCCACGATTACGACTCTGATGAGGAGGCCACGGAAGTGCCGAAGAATCCAACGCCTACGGAGGAGCCATCAAAGGAGCTACTCAAGCCAAAAGATGAGCCAGAAGAGGTGCCAGAAGAAAAAGAAGAGGAGAAGGCGGAAGATGAGAAAACACTGCCAGCAGCAGAGGAGCAAATAAAGCCCAAAGAGGAGAAAGTAGAGCCAGCAGATGCAGAGACAGATGGTGTAGCAAAAGTTGAGCCTGAAGCACAGAACGGCAACTGTGAGGATTCGCCGGCTAAAAAGGAAAAGGCAGAGACCCCGATACCCCATGTGCATGTGGATCCCATCATCAATACGCTGCTTGAGCTGCACAGGCATTGTGTGACGAAGGAACCCTTCCTGCACGACAGTCTGTTGGTGGATCAAAAGGATAGAAAGCTGTCGCAGGCCGAGAAGCGACAGGCACATCGCAGCTACGAGCTGGAAAAGAAGGCGGCCGTTAATCAAAAGTTTGCCTATACACCCGTGAAAACGCATTACAAGATTGTGAACAATGATGGAACGATTGTCTCACGACCCATTGCACCGGTGGGTACTTCAAATTATTGTTTAATATATTATGTAGTTATCTATAATGGTTTTGCAGGTCAAGTCAACCACTTCTGTCTCGGCTGGCGGGCGCACAACTCGTTGGATTCCCGCAGATGTGTGGCAAAGGCAGGGAATGACAGCACAGGAAATGACATTGCCATTGGGTATGTACCATCTGAATTACCCATTGGAATACCCCTAATAACTGAGTTTCTTTTCAAGATGTTGTCATACCCACAAACTCGTCGGACAAGGCCAATATTATACTGAAGGCTGGCCAACGGGTGATGGTTTTGAAGTCCACCAAGGGCATTTATATGCAGCTGGACAGTGGCAAAATTATAGCCATAAGGACAACGGCTAAAAATGAAACGGAAAAGACGAACAAGGACGATGTAATCGACATAACATCCGATTGTGACACAGATATAGCAAAGCCACAAACGCCCGAGCAAGGTATTGTCTTGCATAAGTCATAAAGTACATTTATTATTTATGATTTGTGTTACTTATTGCAGAAACTGTCAAAGATTTAACCACTGATGACGAGCCACATATCGTGAAGAACAAGGAATGCACGCAAACAACTACAAGCCGGCTGGAAATGTCCTCGAAGGAGCGAAAACAACCCACAGAGAACATACAGCAATTTAAGCCACAAACGCAACCAAATAATACTTTAGCCGCCACCACACAAGTGGGTCCGAATCCACATCAGATGCCTTGTGACTTGAACTTTCCGCCACAGCCACAGGGGCAGCCACAAGCGCAGACGCAGCAGCAGCAACAGCAGCAGCCGTACAAACATCAGAATCATTTACCTGCAGGCAGCGAGGGCTATAATAGTGCCAATCCTGTACAGCCGAATGTGCCACTGCCGCCGCATGCTCATGCGCCTGCTCCCAACGGAACAGAGACGGCGGAAAGTTCATATTTCCAGGCCAAGCATTTTCAGCACTCATATCCACCCCAGTACTATGATTACTATGACAATAAGCACAAGGCCACACCGCCGGCAAGCGGCGGATATCACATTAACAACTACACCTCCTATGGCAACTTGAATTTCTCACCCTACCATTCCAATCTGCACCCATCGGCGGCCAGCTATATCGGTGGACCGTCGTCGTACGTCAACTCAAATGTATTTCCCAGGCCACACTGGAGTTCGGTTGTAAATACGCCAGCGTCAAATGAGTCTATTCGACAGCCCTCGTATATCGGGAGCACTACTTACCCAATCAACGAGTGGTCGTCGCAATAACGAATGTAAATAAATTCTGCTCCCATTCATCTGTGTCCAGTTAGGGGCGAAGCAGCCGCCACTCCTCCTCAAACTTAATTTTAATCAACAGCAGAAACAAAATGATCTTTTTTTTTGGTTTTAATTTTGTGTCGATGTTAATGTTGCGCGCGCCTCGTCGCTGTTAATTTAAAAGTAGGAGGACTCGTGTGTAGTTTGTGTTCTTTTATTTATACTCAAAGAGCAACAATGTTTTTGATTAGTCTAAGTATTTGTTCTGTTCGAAACGATTAGGAAAACTGCCTGTAAACATCATTACTATATATATTATTAGATTAGACAATTATTGAGATCAGAACATTGCTGATCGATAAACCAAACAGAAATGCTTCCTAATCCTATTATTGTGGCTCCTTTTACTTTGTCGCTTTGGGTATTCAACCTCTTGACTGGACAGATGAAGGTCGGGGGCTCTATTCCTTACCATTAAGTTATTTATTACAATATTATAGTGAATGCCCCCCTCCCCCTTAAATTTATACATTTTCATTATGAAAAGATGCAAGCGAACATGAATAAATATTCTTATCTTAGATTTTAACATAGTCTTTACACAACTCGTTCTACCCAAGTATATTTAATATGATTTAGTAACCCATCGATGTATGGGCTAGTAAAACTCATTCGAGAAAAAAAACATTCAAAGATTGGTCTCTCTCTTGGCTACCCTGAAAACAAAAACAAACAAAAAACATTCGAAAACATAAACAAGCTTCGATTAACAAAATGTTAGTTGTAAGAAAATAAAATAATGGTATTATACAGAAACATTCTCGACAGTTCTCCCTTGCTGAACTTTGTTTATAAATGTAAAAATCTTTGACACGCTTCCCGCATCTCTCTTCCAGAACTCTCCAATACCAAAGTAATAACTCGCGTGGTTTGGGTGTTTATTAATTGACAATATATATTTAAGATTTTATATTTACAGCACACATTTCTATAGGAATTATAGTCAATACAATAATATATAAAATGTGTGTGAACCCCCGCCTTACCGGCGAATGGAGCCGTTGAGCGGTAAGTAGGGAGAATACGTTGGATACATCGGATTGGATTGCGTCGCTCGCTGCAACACGCATGCATCTTGGTACTGAGATTGCATATTCATGACGCCCATTTGCATCGGGATCTGGGAGTTGGGGTACTCGCCGCTGGAGCTGTAGCCGCCGGTGGGCGGTGACTGCTGCGGCGACATTCTGTAGCTGTTGATCGCCCCATAGGAGGCCATCAGATTGGGACTGATGTGGACATTGGTGGTGCGATTGTTTGTGCTGCTCATCGGCGCCGAGGTGTGCTGCACGGGTGCGGACGGTGTGTTCCGCGTGTTCCGGCTGGGATTCTGCGCGGACGCAATGGGCGCAATGTTCATGTTGCCGGGATAGTACTTGTGGTACTGCAGCGGTGCCACCTGCGTCTGCAGCATGTTGGGCGGCGTGGAAATGTTCCTGTTCTGCATCAGCAGGTGCGGTGGCGGTGTCATTGAGTTGGGTGGAATCGGATGATGCGGCGATGGCGCTAGATTCACTTGAGCACCCGGCGACGTGTTGCATGGCTGACTTTCGAGGCAATTCGTGAGCTGTTGCAGCTTCGAGAGGCTGCACAGATTACCCGCCAGCGAGGAGCCGCCGCTGGCGCCGCCACTGCCGCTGCTGTTCGATCCCGATATGGACTCTTGCGTGGCCTGCCGCTGGTCGTTGTTGTTGTTCGCTCCAGCCGATGGCGGACCCAACGAACTGGACACTGGCACACGCGGTGCATTCTCGCTGGCGGGCATGTTGTTTTGCAAGTAGAAATTGTTGACGGCACACGCCGAGGACGGCTGCTCGATGCGCTGATGGCTGTTCGCGAGCGGATGCACGGAACTATTGAGCGACATCCTCTGCTGTATGACAGCTGGCGGCATGCCCACAATGTCATAGTTCGAGGGATTCGTCGCAAAGTTCTGGCTGATCTGTGGTATCGGCACATAGTCCAGTGGCTGCATATTCTGCTGGTGTCCATACTGCAGATTGTGCAACGACTCCTGATGCGACTTTGGAATATTCGAAGCGGCGCCCTGCGGTATCTGGTGATGCGCATTTGTCGTGGTGGCTGCCGCAGATGAGTTTTTGGCATCCCGCTGCTGTGCAGCATTGCCACTGCGTATTTGCTTGGGTGTCGTGGCACGATGCGATGGTGTGGGGGAACTAACATTTGCATTATCCGCCTGGTAGGGAATAGAACGAAAAGAGATTAGAACTGCCAACCAAGTGGGAGCCATTGCCATAGCCTTACCTGCGTATTCAACTTCCTCGCCTGATGCTGATGTTGCTGCTGCTGCTGCTGCTGTTGTTGCTGCTGTTGCTGCTGCTGCTGGGCGTTGCCCAGTAAACTAATGTTGGGCGACCCCTCGGGTGCTAAATTCATATTCAGATTGTTCTGCTGCTGCATGTGCGAGTTCTGGATGGACATGTGCATGGGCGTGGTGACTGGCTGGTTCTGCATGGAGCAATCCGAGTACTGCCTGTGCGGCTGGTGCATGTGCACATTGGACGTGGCTGCCTGGATGTTGTCGGTGCCGTGATTAATGGCGCTGCCAATGTTGGCGGGTGATTCCATATTTATCTGCGCATTGATGCCGCAATCGTAGTGCTGCTGTTGCTGCTGCTGTTGTTGCTGCTGCTGCTGCTGCTGCTGCTGTTGCATGCCTGTCGCCGCCGCCTCCGGACTGTAGACCATATTCGGATTGACCTCAGACTGCCCTGGCACCTGCAGGTTAGAGTGTTGCGGCGCTGCGTGAATGTTTGGATGACCAATTTTAATTTTACTCTCGCGCGAAATGACTGGAACTGCGTTGACGCCGTGCTCGAGCTTCTGCTTGGGCGCCACGGCACCGCCCGCCTGTGGATTAACCGAGTTCGGCAGCAGACTCGACGCTTCAGCTTGGTTGGGATTCGGATTGGCATTGGGATTGCCCTGCCGTGGCCCCGCATTCTGCGCATTGGCCAGGGACTTCATTTGCTGCGCCTGCTCCGGCGATGGCTTGAACATCTTCTGCTGTGGGGCACATTTCTGATTGTAGATCGCCGCCTGATTGTTCACGCCGTACTCGTTGCAGCTGCTGTGACCGTGCGCTGCCTCCTCGCGCGATGCGCTGACCACATTCCCGCTGGACAGTAGCTTCGGATGCTCCTCCTTCTTGCCCGTGTTCTTGCGCTCCTGCTTGTGCTTCTCCTTGGTCTGGTGGATCTGGTGGTGTGTGGCCGCGTGGTGCATGGCCAGATGGTTGGCGGACTGATACAGATTCTGGGTTAGATTGTGCGTGTAGGCCATGGTGGTGGCCAGATCCTTCTGGAACTGCTTCTGGCCCTTCTGCGTGGCCGAATCCAAGTGGAGGTTGTAGCTGTAGTAGTCCCACTGCCAGTACTGCGAGGTGTGGTGATAGTTGGGCATCTGATTGATGTTGAACTGACTGGGAATCGGATTCTGCAGCTGCGTGTGCTCTGGTATTCCCTTCAGCTGCAGCTTCTCCCGCACCACGGGCACCATGTTCGAGGGAGCGGGAGCTGGAGCGGTGTGTCCTCTCGAGTTTGATTTATCCTCCTCCTTCACTTGCACCATGTGATGGTCTGGCTTCACCACATCCCGCTCGGGCATCGCTTTCATCTTGGCAGCGTCAAACTTTCTTTCTGCGGCATAGGCCTGATGCACTTCGGGCTTCACCACAGGCTGCACTGTCTCCTGCACGGGCTTCTTCAATGGCTTCTCCTTGACATCCGCATTATCCTTGGCCATCAGCTGATTACTCTTTTCCATGCTGGGAGTTTCATTGAATGGCTGTGGGTGTGGCTGTGCCTGTGGCTGTGGCTGAGCTTGTGCCTGCGCTTGTAGATGTAAATGTGGCTGCGGCTTTGGTGGATCCACATAGGAATGTGTAGCCTCCACACGCTGATGGGCATGGATATTCCCATTCGCATGGCCAGCTGGTGGATGTGTGGGTGCCATCACTTCGAGTTTTTTCGCTTCCATTGGTTTCTGCGCAACGGGCACCGGCACTGGCGCTTCGTGTGGCATTGCAGCGGCAATTTCCTTGGGCTTTTCATGTGTTACTGCCACGGGAGCTGCCACAGCTGGCTGTACTGGCGGCAGTAGTTCCGTGAACACCGATGCCTCTGGCTTAAGGCAGCTCAAATCCAAATTCGGTTTCTTTTCTTCTGTCATGCGAACGGGACTGCCAGTCTTAACCTGCACAGCCACCGGCTGCTGCTGCTGCTGCTGTGGGGCCAGCACAGGAGGTTCTTCTTTTTTCTCCACCACGACAGGACTCTTGGGTTGCACGACCTTCAGCTCTGGAGCTGCTGGAGTGGGAGCAGCAAGTGCAAGTGCAGGTGCAGGTTGAGCTGTAGCTGGAGCTGGTGCTTCAGGCTGCAGCAGCTTATGATCCTTGACATCGGCCTCCTTTCTTGGTTCGATTGAATGCTCTGTTGACTTTTGAGTTACGCTATACTTGACTTCGCTCTCAGTGTTCGTATTGTAGGACGTTGCATCGGAGAAGACCGTCTTTTTAGTTTTCTTGGCCACGGCATCTAGGACCTGCTCACTGACGCTGCTGTTGGCTTCCGCCTCGCTCTTCTCCGGCTCGACTACTGCCTTGACAGCGACCTCAGCGTTGGCTGTTTTCAACGGCTGCTCTTCAGTGGCTGGCTGCTTGCTGGGTGCTGCAGCTGGCGCTGGAGCTGAAACTGATGCTGAAACTGATGCTGTAGCTGCCTCTGTGGCTTCTGTGAACTGCGACTCCTCGGATCGCTTGCCATTGGACTGCTTGCCCCTGAGCTTGGGCACGATATTGACCGGCTTGTCGGTGTGTTCAGTCTTTTCGGCCTGACTCCTGCAGACATCCTTCGAGGGTGGCTCTTCCGCGACAGATCCAGCGTCCACTGTAGGCGTCGTCTCTGGCTCGCAGCTCTGCTCGACACTATTATCCAGCTGCCGCTCGAAATGCTTTCGCTTGTTCGTGTGCGGAATCATGACGCCATCATTGCGCTTGGCCAGTCTCTGTGCCCGTTTGGTCAAGTGCTCGGACAGCTCGTTCGAGTTCTTTGAGGACTTGCAATCGGAAGAGTCCGAGTTGTCGCCAAAGGAGTGATCATCGGCCACCGCCTGCTGCTCCAGAGCCAGCTTAATCTTCTTGCTCACGCTGGCGGCCAGCTTTAACACTTCCTCGCTGGAGCGGCGCTTTCGCGGGTGTTCCCGCTGCTCTTCCTGCCTCTCGACGCTGCGGTTTTTGATGTGCTCATCGCCGCCACTGGTCGCTGGATTCGCTGCCGGCTTCGCAGTGGTAATACTTTGCTTGGCCACCACGACTTTGGTGTCGGGAGAGGGGAGTTCCTTCTCCTTGTGCTCGGATTTCTGCATCAGTTGGTTGTTCAAGTACTCCCGATTGGAGATCGGTTTGATGATGTTGGGCAACTTGGACACGGACAACAGGGGACTCCAGCGCAGGCAGTCGGCCTCGATGAGTATGCGCGTCCTGCTGTTCGCCATGCGATTGTTGTGCGCTAGGACCTTCTTCCAGTCGATTTTCACGTTTATCTGATACCGAATGTCCCCATCGTTCTTCCGCAATTTGATAAAATTCAGCAGCTCGAAGGCCAGCGCAATGTCCGATATGGCGAGGCCCGTTTTGATGGCAATGTCCTTGAAGGTGATCTTTGACTGATTGCGATACTTGTACAGATACTCGAGGACCACGGATTTCCAGTACGAAAAGTACGAGAGTCGCCCCAGATCCGAGAGCGGCTTCTCGGGCGTGCCCAGCTGTCCCTCCTCGCGACTCAGCAGATAGCTAAAGTCAATGAGGAAGCGGCCATAGCCCTGCCGCTGGTACTGCGGCATGGTCAGGATGCAGGAGACATTGTACTTTTGTGTGCAGTGCTTCTCCTTCGAAAAGTATCCCACCAGATGACAGCCGCTCTGATCGTTCTTCGTTAGGATGTAGAACAGAAAGGGCTCCACGTCGTAGTAGAGCGTCTTGTGGTCCAAAAAGAACTTGGCCAGCAGGCACAGGTTCTGGCAATATATCTTGTTCACGTTGCCATCCACCTCAAACACCGAAATATTCCCCTGGCGAAATATCTCAGTGCCCGGCGGCTGCTTCCAGATGCACTTGTTCTGATGCCTGTCCAGCACAGAGCGACTTTTCGTGTACTTTAAACAGAATTCGCATAGAAAGAGTTTAATTAATCTGCAAAGAGGGATGGAAAAGAATTAGCTATCCGAATTTTGGCGGCAGTTTTAGGGCTCTACCTGGCATACTCCTGCGGGAATGGACTGGAGTACCATGTCTCAATGTCCCACTTGCCAATCTGTATGGATTTGGGACTGAGCGTGTGCTGTCCCTGCTTCTGCTGCGCCACATCCGTCATCTTCTGACAGTTGTTGGACATCTGCACAACCGCTTTGTGGAGCACTTCCTGATACAGATCCACATCCACGGGGTTAACGCATGGCGGCAGCGGCTGATTCTCTATAAATTGAAGTTATTAATGATTGGAATGGCAAGGCAAAGGTCTGGCTCTTCAGTTACTTACCAAATGGATTCGTACGCTTCATGTTTTCTGTGCACAAATCTTCCGATTCTGGATTTGTTTTGCCTTCGCTTTTTGTGTCCCGACAACGACCGATTTGCTCCATCATTTGACACTTTAATACAGTCTCCTCTGTGAGGTATGGAATGTCCTCCTCCTCTTCGCATTTCTCGTATGATTTACCCGCATCGAGGGGCATCGACTTGAGCGGCACAATCTTTTTCTTCTGCAAGTTAGACGAGGATTTTGCATCTGCCTTATCGGCTGTTGCAACTGGCCCTATTGGACCGGCACCCTTTGTGGCCCTAACGAGTGGCGATGCTGCTGCTGCTGCTGCTGCTGGTGTCGCATAGCCTCCAATGCCCTTGGCACCCGCATTGTTCTTGGACTTGACAAATATATCAATCGGGTTCTTGGCCACCGCTGCAAATCCCCAATTCTCATTCGCCACTTCATTGGTTTCCGGCGAACCACTCAGTCGATCCCTGGCACCGCCGCCGGCATTCAGCTTGCGGCAATTGTTCTGTTTATCATTCTCAAACAGCTTTCCCTTTAGCGTGCTCCGATCGGTGTCGTAGTCCTCGTCGTCATTCTCATCATCGCACTCTGAACTGTCGCTGGAACTTTCGCTCGAGTCCGAGTCTGAGCTCGAGGATGTGCATGAATCCGAGCTGGTGCTCTCATCCTGATCATTGTCATTCCTGTTCCTGTCATCGTCCTCGTCGTCATCGTCCTCGCTGTCACTGGAGGAGCTCGTCGACGATAGATCGGAGAATGTGCGCTTTCGCGTCTCTTGGCTGGCGATGTAGCCTCCCTGTAGTATTTGTGACTTCCGCTGCTTCGAGGGGAACTCGAATTGGTCCTCGTTTATGTTTAGTTTCCTGGCATTCAGCCCAGACCCAGATAGTTTCTTTCTCTGCCCATTGCCATCATTGTAGACACAAAGTTTTGATGTTGAGGGACTCTCGGCATTGCCCTCCCGCTTGATAATCTGCCGCTTGCTTAAGCCGACTCTGTCGTACGATGAATGATGCCTGAAAAGAAACATATTAGAGTGCTTAGAAGCTTAGAGTGGCTCTGTCTGTAGCTTACTTTTCATTTCCATCCTCCATTTTGATCTTTGTGGCATCCTTTTTCAATAGTTTTGGATTGTCAATGCTCTGCTTTGAGCACGTCTTGCATCTGCAACAGAAATGTTGATTAATATCAGTGGAATCCAAGGGTGGAGTAGAGTGTACCTGTAGGGATGCTTGGGCTTCTTGTCGGGTATCGTGTCGAGACATGTCAGATGAAAGTGGTCCTTGCAGACGGAACACTGCAGCAGACAGGGTCCACGGTTGCGCATCTTGCAGACAGCGCAATCGGCGCAGCTCTGGCAGTCCCACAGGGTTCCCTTGGTGACCAGCATGTAGAGCAGCACGTACGACTGGGACTTGCATCTGCCGGCAATGTTTGCGCATGTGGTGTGCAGCGAGATGCCACACTGCTTGCAGGAGCTTAGGGGCTCTGGAATGCCATTGAGGTTTTTCTGAGAGTTGCCGGAGCAGTGGGTGCACGTGTCTTCCCCCTTGATGACCACATCCGTCTGCGGTACACACTTTCGTGGCGTCGTCAGGGACTTGCCCTTTTTGTAGAGTTTACCCTCCTGGAGCAGAAAGCCAGAGTCCACGGCCTTCTTGATGGACGCCTTAATGACCGTCTTGAAGTCCACATTGGGCGAGAGGTCGATGCAGTTGAATTTCTGAATGTAGTTCTCGATGCTCTTCAAGGTAGAGCCCTCGCACTCGCCCAGATCGTGCACCGCCTTGGCCACCAGCTTGCACAGGTTCGTGTTCTTGTCCACTTTGACCCGTCGCTTGGCCATGGGCGCCTTGTACGAGTGCAGGCCCTTGTTGTAGACCTTAATCACAGCACCCGAGTCCACGGCCTTCTCCAGCTTCTCGGCCACGATGTCCTCGTGGAACTTGTGATGCGTCCCGATGGCCTGGCATATCCTCTGCACGGATGGCCTCTGTTTTTGCGACCTGATCTTGGAAATCGCCTCCAATATCCACTGTATCCACGTCTCCATGCCGATGTCGTGTGCCGACTCCCTCATCATGTTCACTGAAGTAGAGTACATAGGTATAAGAAAGCGAACTTGTTTTAACCACGGGGAGAGTCTCCGATTATTTGTGCAATATTTCCGAGCAGCTATTGGTTCACTTCACTCGTTGCGTGCGCACATTTGAATATGCAAATAGGGTCTGAAGTTCCGGGTAGACCGATTCCAAACAGGGTTCACTTCATTTTACTTGCTGTTTATGCGGGTACACTTTCAAGCAGTGTATATTGTTGATAAACATAAAAGCATTCTCGAATTTCGCCAACAGCATCGGATATTTGATTTTCAAGAGTGCATGCAAATAATTGTATGTATCACTTTGCACAAAACTAACTCCCACTTATTGCAATACATATGTATTTAGTTTGCATATGTATGCAAGCGTGATGTGTACGTACATTTAAAATTCAATTATTCGCGAAATTAATTGATAGTATATCGCGGACGATAAGTATTTCTTAGCTTCTAAGTAGGCGCTAACCACTGCATGTATTTCCAGACATTTAATATGTTGTAACTAAATCAATTATTAATTTTTAATGAAGTTTGATCGCCACTGAGTATTAGAACACACACACACACACACACATAATAATATGTGTATAACTATTTGTAAGGCTTTACATACATTTTTCGATAACACCGACTGGGGCAATAGTATCGTAAGACATTGGAACATGGAAATGAAACATTTATTATTTTATTTATTTTTGGGAGCTCTTCCTCAAACCTTCGATGTTTTATTCCAATATGTTCAGCAGTGTCTTAATAGCTGGAGGGGTTCGAAATAATCTATTATCCATTGGTAATATTGGGTTTTCAGGGATTATATGCATATGTATCTTAAATATTTTAGGCTTCTCTTCAAACTTGTATGGTACAGTTGAACGAGATAATTGTAGGATTGTAGTCCAGCATACATAAATTCATATGGGACTTATATTATATTATGCTATTATTATTGTTTTGCTATAAAAATTTGCAAAAAATTAATGCTATTATTTATTTAATTATCAATATACGCTTGAAACACATTAAGAAAAGAACGATTTGGCTATCGGCTGGCGATTCTCGATAGACTTTTCCAATCGGTACCCGGTCACACTGCTGGACATCTAGTTCGGCTTTTACAATTTTGTTGTTCGAAAAATGTCTAAATATAAGCATTAAAAATGGAATACGAATCTTCCGAATTCAGTGGTAATGTTTTAAAATTCGTGACACGTGATTGTGTGCTGCCAGAATGTGTGATTGTCTACATGATGCTGACGCGTTTGTGTTTTTGCACACATGTCATACACACACATGCATATGCATATAAACAATTATTTATTTATATCTGCACGGAGGAGAGGAAAGGAACAAACAAACGCACGAATATACACACATGCTACAATATGTGTATACTTATATTTCATATTCCTGCACGGGGGGTCTGGAGCACCCAAAGTGTAGTTTAGTTTCCCGCATACGCATTTGAAAAATCGAAACAGTCTGTCGAGAGTTTTGACTGAATAATTTGTTTTTAATGTACAAATAGGCAATTCCAATAAGAAGGAAATGGCTTACTCAATGGTACCGTGCCTAGCCGTTTCGTGTTATGAATTATGTCTGTCTGTATGTCTGAACAACCAACGTAATCACATTTTGGGTCAATGCAGCCCCTTCCCACCAACAACTATACCTACATATACATATATGTACTCTCCTGTCTCGTCGACACCTCTCTCCGATAAAGCTGAATTCGTGTCCCCCCCCTAGCCATGTTTTCAGTCATAAGGAGCCGCCTTGTGACTTATTGGGTGCGGCGTTGTTTGGGATACATTAAAATAAGCAAAAATAATAAATAATTCGACTATCCTTTTGGGTATCCTTTACAGATATAACCACAGGAAGCTGCAAGAAAAGGCTAAATTTTCTAAAATATATTCTAAGCGATACAACAGTCGATCAAAAATGGGCATCCGACTTGGGCGAGGACACGGAAGGGCATCAGTTCTCCTTGGACTATCTGCTCGACACCTTCATCGTGCTGTACGACGAATGCAGCAACTCATCCCTGCGTCGTGAGAAAGGAGTATCGGATTTTCTTAAACTATGTAAATACTGAATACTATTAACATATTTGCATGGAACACAGATATTTCTGCCTACTACCCACTACACTTTATAATTTCTGGATCTCTTTAAACCCCACTCCTGGGCAGAAGGTAATCTAATACTATTTTTGATAGACAGAAAGATGTTTACCCATAGTCGTGCCTTTGTGTGCTTTGTCTGTGAAACCGAAACCATTTGCATCGACCAACTACTACACCCATTCTGCTTTCATTTATTATAAATTTTGCATAGAGTTTTGTCTCTGTTTCTGTGCTTCTTAGAAGGTGTTCCGAATGGCGATGATTGCTCATTTATTTGTATGGGGAAATTGGTTTTATCTTGAACCATTCATAATTAGCTTTCCCTTTGTTTTGCAGCTAAACCCTTCGTTCATGTGGTGCGAAAACTTCGACTGGGTCGTGATGATTTTGACATATTGAAAATCATCGGGCGCGGAGCCTTTGGGGAGGTATGCGTGGTCCAGATGATATCCACCGAGAAGGTGTACGCCATGAAAATACTGAACAAGTGGGAGATGCTGAAACGTGCCGAGACGGCATGTTTTCGCGAGGAGCGGGACGTGCTGGTCTTTGGCGATCGGCAGTGGATCACGAACCTGCACTACGCCTTTCAGGACAACATTAATCTGGTGAGCAAAGAGTATCATTCAATGGCTCCACTGCCGCTAACTCTTGCTATTTTTGCAGTATCTTGTCATGGACTATTACTGCGGGGGCGATCTGCTGACGTTGCTGAGTAAATTCGAGGACAAGCTGCCGGAGGACATGGCCAAGTTCTACATTACCGAAATGATTTTAGCCATCCACAGTATTCATCAGATTAAGTATGTCCATCGGGATATAAAGCCGGATAATGTGCTGCTGGACAAGCGGGGCCATGTGCGGCTGGCGGACTTCGGCTCGTGCCTGAGGCTGGACAAGGACGGCACCGTGCAGTCGAACGTCGCTGTGGGCACGCCCGACTACATCTCGCCCGAGATTCTGCGTGCCATGGAGGATGGCAAGGGACGCTATGGCACCGAGTGCGATTGGTGGTCCCTCGGCGTGTGCATGTACGAGATGCTGTACGGCGAGACGCCGTTCTATGCCGAGAGCCTTGTGGAGACCTATGGCAAGATCATGAACCATCAGAACTGCTTCAATCTGCCCACGCAGGAGACCCTCAACTACAAGGTGTCCGAGATGTCGCAGGATTTGCTCTGCAAACTGATCTGCATACCCGAGAACCGGCTGGGCCAGAATGGCATTCAGGACTTTATGGATCATCCCTGGTTCGTGGGCATCGATTGGAAGAACATACGCTGCGGCCTGGCCCCCTACGTGCCGGAGGTTTCGAGTCCCACGGACACCTCCAACTTCGATGTGGACGACAACGATGTGCGACTGACCGATTCGATGCCGCCCTCTGCTAATCCCGCCTTCTCTGGCTTCCATTTGCCGTTCATTGGCTTCACCTTTTCGCTGAACACCAGCTCCCCCGCTGACTCGAAGGCCAATCAGAGTTCTGGCTTCGAGGATGACAATACCTCGTGCAGCCTGCAGCAATCCAGCAATCTGCCGAGCAACAACTCGGAGGCATCGGTCGACTCCGTGCAGGACAAGGCACAGATGAAGGCATTGACCGAACAGATAGCCGCCTTCAAGCAGGAGAAGCTCGAGCTGACGAAGCAGCACAGTGAGATCTTTGAGCGGCTGAAGACGCAGGAGGCGGAGCTGCAGGATGCTGTTTCGCAGCGCAATGTGGCCATGGTGGAGTACTCGGAGGTCACGGAGAAGCTCTCTGAGCTGCGCAATCAAAAGCAGAAGCTCTCGCGGCAAGTGAGGGACAAGGAGGAGGAGCTAGACGGTGCGATGCAGAAGAACGACAGCCTGCGCAACGAGCTGCGCAAGTCGGACAAGACGCGGAGGGAGCTCGAGCTGCACATTGAGGATGCGGTCATTGAGGCCTCCAAGGAGAAGAAGCTGCGGGAGCATGCCGAGGAGTGCTGCAGGCAGCTGCAGCTGGAGCTGCGCAAATGCAACTCCAGCGTGGAGACGACCATGCCCATGAGCATATCCTCGGAGATGTCTTCGTACGAAATCGAGAGGCTGGAGATGCAATACTCGGAGAAGCTCAACCATCAGCAGACGCGCCACAACCTCGAGATGGAGGCGCTGCGCGAGCAGCTGGAGAACTCGAATCTGGAGCTCTCCAAGGAGCTGCATCAGACGCAGGACAGGCTGAAGTACACGCAACTGGAATCGATTACGGACTCGGCCGAGACGCTGCTGGAGCTGAAGAAGCAACACGATCTGGAGAAATCTTCGTGGTTCGAGGAGAAGCAACGACTGAGCACGGAGGTGAGCCTCAAGGCAAAGAATCTGAAGGATCTGCAGGCCGAAGACGACGAGATCTTCAAGGAGTTGCGCATGAAGCGGGAGGCCATCAACCAGTGGGAGCGCCAAATGGCTGAGATCATCCAGTGGGTGTCCGACGAGAAGGACGCTCGCGGCTACCTGCAGGCGCTCGCCACCAAAATGACCGAGGAGCTGGAGTATCTGAAGCATGTTGGCACATTCAATAACAACGGGGTGGACAATAAGAACTGGCGGAACAGGCGCTCCCAGAAGCTGGACAAGATGGAGCTGCTCAATCTGCAGAGTGCGCTGCAGCGGGAGATTCAGGCCAAGGCCATAATATCCGAAGAGCTCAGCCAGACCCGATCCGATCTGATTTCCATACAGAAGGAGGTGCGCGACTACAAGAAGCGCTACGATTCCATTCTGCACGACTTTCAGAAGAAGGAGACCGAGCTGCGGGACCTGCAGAAGGGCGGCCTCGAGTATTCCGAGTCGTTCCTGAACAAGTCCACGCACCAGGGCCTGAGCAGCGCCTTCTTCCGGGACATATCCAAGAGCGAAATGATTGATGCTGCGGATAGTTTTGGCAACGACTCGAGCGACAGCTTCATCGGCACACCCAATTTCTTCCAGTCTGGAAACTCTGGCATGCTCTTCAACTACGAACCAAAGTATGCGGGCAAGAGCAAAGATGGCGGCTCTCTGGCAGCCATGAAGGATGCCTCGGTGAGCGACATATCGCGCGAGGATGCCGAGCTGCTGATGAAGGAATCTCAGAAGAAGGTGGCCAGCAGCAACCCCTCGAACACAGCCATCCATCAGTTTCTGGTGCGCACCTTTAGCAGTCCCACAAAATGCAATCACTGCACATCGCTGATGGTTGGACTGACGCGTCAGGGTGTGGTGTGTGAGATTTGCGGCTTTGCCTGCCACACGATCTGCTGCCAGAAGGTGCCGACCACCTGCCCAGTTCCTATGGATCAGACCAAGCGGCCGCTGGGCATAGATCCCACGCGCGGCATTGGCACTGCCTACGAGGGGTATGTGAAGGTGCCCAAGTCGGGGGTGATAAAGCGCGGCTGGATACGCCAATTTGTTGTTGTGTGCGACTTTAAGCTATTTCTCTATGATATATCGCCCGACCGATGCGCCCTGCCGAGTGTGAGCGTCTCCCAAGTGTTGGATATGCGCGATCCAGAATTCTCAGTTGGCAGCGTGCGCGAAAGCGATGTCATACACGCGGCCAAGAAAGATGTGCCATGTATTTTCAAGGTAATTACAGACTAACACTTAGAGTGACTTCAAATATATTTAATCCATTTATTTGCAGATCAAAACAGCGCTCATTGAGAGCGGTTTATCGCTGAATACTCTGATGCTGGCCGACAACGAGTCGGAGAAGTCGAAATGGGTCATTGCATTGGGGGAACTACATCGAATATTGAAACGAAACAGTCTACCAAATACTGCTATATTTAAGGTCTACGAGATACTGGACAATACGCTCTCCCTCATACGGAATGCCTTGTGCTCTGTCATCATATACCCCAATCAGATTCTGTTGGGCACTGAAGATGGACTCTTCTACATTAATTTGGATCAGTATGGTACGCGGCACACACTCTACCACTGCTGCATGTGAATTGTTTGCTTAATTCGTTTACTTTCCTTGCAGAAATTGCTCGTATTGGGGAGAGCAAAAAGATCCTGCAACTGTGGTACATCGAAGAGGAGCAAATTCTTGTTATACTCTGCGGAAAGCAGCGCAATTTGCGGCTTTTGCCCATTAGAGCGCTAGAGGCTAGCGATGTTGAGTGGATCAAGGTGGTCGAATCGAAGAACTGCATTTCGGCCTGCACTGGCATTATACGCCGCTTCCCCAACATTGTGTATTCGTTTATAATTGCCCTGAAACGGCCCAACAATCACACACAAATCGTTGTCTACGAGATCAATAGAACGCGCACAAGGCACCAGAAGACTTGCGAATTTACAATTGGCTACTTGGCACAGCATCTGCAGATTCTGTCCGATATGCGGCTGGTTGTGGCCCATCAAAGTGGATTCACAGCCTACTTCCTTCGGGGAGAAGCTACCGCAATGTGTAAGTGTGCAGCCCACTGAATGATCCTTGAATCTATCTCATTTCACAACTCTCTCTCTCTCTTGTCCAGCTCTGGTGCATCCCGAGAACCAGCTTTGTGCATTTTTAAATTATTCCGGCGTGGATGCTGTACGAGTCATTGAGATACTCTGCCCCAGCGGCGGTAACTTTGGGGAGTACTTGTTGGTGTTCCAAACCCTGGCCATTTATGTGGATCTGCAGGGACGCAAGTCTCGGGATAGGGAAATAATGTATCCCGCGTTTCCCACATATATAAGTGAGTAATTTGCAGCTGCTGGCTGAGGGCAAGTGACTCAATCTGTGCTTTGTTTTGCTTACAGCCTTTTGTGACGGCCATTTGTTGGTGTTCTCGGACACACATTTGGATATCTTTAATACACAAACCGCTGAATGGGTGCAGTCGATTGGCCTGAAGCAGTCGCTGCCCCTAAATAATCAAGGAAATGTGGTGCTGTCCTCGGTCAATGACACACCCTTGATTGTTTATTTGTCCAATATACACACAAGTAAGTGCATCGGATTATATTTCCAGCAGTGTGGAGTCTTTATCTGGTCTCATTTTCTCATATAGAGGGACTTTTGCAATATCGTGAGGGAAATCGCAAGGGAATGGCAAACATTAAGCGGAGATTTTCCATTCGTGAGATTAATAAAACAATAAAAAGGTATGTCAGTTTGTCAGATAAAAGAACTGTTCAACTAATTGCAAATATCTTTTTGACAGCGATCGAAGATCAAAGATGATTTCGGCACCGACTAATTTCAATCACATTTCGCATATGGGCCCGGGCGAAGGCATTCAAAATCAGCGACTTCTAGATCTACCAACAACACTCGAAACAGCCGACTGTAGTCCCATAATACATTCTCTGAGCTCCATACCATCTAGAAAATCAAATTTTCTAGAACAAGGTAATTATTGTTAAACCATTAACTAGCTATTGCTAACCAATGATTGATATTTTTAGTGGATGCTAACTCTGATGACTATGGCAACGATAATATAATCTCTAGAACTCCCAGTCCAATGGCATCGTCATTCATGGACGGCTTAAGCAATAACGATTAGTGTTTCAGTCAATCTCTACATCTACTTATCTAATTTAATCGAATTTTTTTAAGGCAAGCTGTTTGTAATAAACATATTTAATTTCTCGAATATCCCAGTCACTAACCAAATAGTATAATAGATATCCAGCTTTGAAGAAGCAAAACGTCACCGCAAAATGTGCGCCTTGGAGTCCCAGGCCTCTGCCTGGAGTCCCGGCTACAAGTATTAGTGCATGTAGAACACGCAGCAGAAGCCCAAGCTACATGGGTATTAGTGTTTTTAGAGCGCGCAGCTAGAAGCTACATTTGTATAAGTTCGTGTAGCCAATGATTTTGTAGCGCTCCAAACCGGTTTCACACGGACACTGCAAGCAATGTATGTGTTGGTGCGTTGACTTCCTAAACTCACAGTTTAGGAAAGAAAATTCGTTTTGATGATTTGATTTTGTTTTCGGGGCTTGGCGTATGAACCTGACCTGCCGCAACATGTGCAGAATGAGGGGTGGGGGTTGGTGGCCAGACCCTTGGGGGTTGGAAAAAATAAATATACCAATAAAAGTTGTTATTGTATTTGAATGCTGTAATTGTTTTAAATGCAGATTTTATACTGCTTTATTCAAAATTGTATGCATATTATGGAAACGCCGTCGCTTCTCGACTTCGTTGCTGCCGTATTATCAACATTGTTACCAAATCCATCTTTTACAGACAAATCATTTCATTTCATTTCATACAACTTTTCAACTGCTGTTCTCGTCGTCGTTTCTGTTCTCGACTTCATGTGCGCTTTAATTGTTAGCGCTTGAAACCTTTTCATTTTTTTTTTTTTTTCTTGTGAGCTAACATACCATTC
Organism: Drosophila subobscura; assembly: GCF_008121235.1. Taxonomy (NCBI): domain Eukaryota; kingdom Metazoa; phylum Arthropoda; class Insecta; order Diptera; family Drosophilidae; genus Drosophila; species Drosophila subobscura. The sequence continues at coordinate 13,725,821 of NC_048531.1, read as the reverse complement.
AAAATGAAAACCCTCAAGACTTTATGAAGTAGCTTGCCCCTCAATATCAAAATAAATTTGTTTTGTGTGACCTTTATATGCTTTATATAATTTAGGGTGAAAGGGGTAACGGATATTAACATCTGAATATGTATACAAATAATGAATTGCGGCAATCGACTTTGCGATACAAATATTTCCCATTAGAGTATTCAGAGTCACGGTGTGAACAAGCAAGAAGTTTTGACGGAACGGGACATGGAGACATGTTTGATGGCAAGGCGGCTGCCTTGCACATGTACACACACATTAACACTTGCACATTTTCCTCCGTCTCCCATCGGCAAATCGAGATTTGGACAACTGACCTCAAATTTGATGCCCAAGCAAGGCACTAAAATCTGCATAGACCCACCGCGTACTTATTATTTTGTATATAAATATATATATATATGTTTATAAATTTATATATATATTGTAGTAGTTATAGAAATAGATGAAGAATATATACATATATACTATATATATATATATACTGTATGTATGTATCTATGTAAATTTGTACATTTGTTTGTATTTATAATTTATAGTTAAGCTGATCGTTAGCTCATTGTGCACAAATTTACACATACATAGTATGTACATTATACATACATATGTAAATTATGTACACAAATAAAACAAAAAAATATTCAGATGTAATATCCGTTACCCCTTTCACCCTAAATTATATAAAGCATATAAAGGTCACACAAAACAAATTTATTTTGATATTGAGGGGCAAGCTACTTCATAAAGTCTTGAGGGTTTTCATTTTGAATGGTATGTTAGCTCACAAGAAAAAAAAAAAAAAAAAATGAAAAGGTTTCAAGCGCTAACAATTAAAGCGCACATGAAGTCGAGAACAGAAACGACGACGAGAACAGCAGTTGAAAAGTTGTATGAAATGAAATGAAATGAAATGATTTGTCTGTAAAAGATGGATTTGGTAACAATGTTGATAATACGGCAGCAACGAAGTCGAGAAGCGACGGCGTTTCCATAATATGCATACAATTTTGAATAAAGCAGTATAAAATCTGCATTTAAAACAATTACAGCATTCAAATACAATAACAACTTTTATTGGTATATTTATTTTTTCCAACCCCCAAGGGTCTGGCCACCAACCCCCACCCCTCATTCTGCACATGTTGCGGCAGGTCAGGTTCATACGCCAAGCCCCGAAAACAAAATCAAATCATCAAAACGAATTTTCTTTCCTAAACTGTGAGTTTAGGAAGTCAACGCACCAACACATACATTGCTTGCAGTGTCCGTGTGAAACCGGTTTGGAGCGCTACAAAATCATTGGCTACACGAACTTATACAAATGTAGCTTCTAGCTGCGCGCTCTAAAAACACTAATACCCATGTAGCTTGGGCTTCTGCTGCGTGTTCTACATGCACTAATACTTGTAGCCGGGACTCCAGGCAGAGGCCTGGGACTCCAAGGCGCACATTTTGCGGTGACGTTTTGCTTCTTCAAAGCTGGATATCTATTATACTATTTGGTTAGTGTCCCAGTGCAGTGTGCACTCATTTTTGCGTCACTTTATCGAGCAGCTAATCGAAATCTCCATGCGTGTGTGCATTGGTGTGTGTGTTTATGTATGCATTTGTTATACCCGGTACTCGAAGAGTAAATAGGGTATATTGTATTTGTGCGGATAACGGTTGTATGTAACGCACAGAAGGAAACGTTTCCGACCCCATAAAGTATATATATTCTTGATCAGCATCAATAGCCGAGTCGATTGAGCCATGTCTGTCTGTCCGTCTGCCCGTCTTGTTTAGTCGGCTAGTTCTCAGAGACTATAAGAGCTAGAGCCACCAAATTTTGGCACCAGACTGCTGTATGCTCACACTGAAACCAGTGTATTTCAAAAATGAGCACCGCCCCCTTCCGCCCCCGAAAAAGGGCGAAAACCTCCCAAATCTACAATTTTACTCTGCAGTGTGTGTTTCTAGGGGAGGGTGGCGAGCTAAAGGAGCGTGTTGGCGTGAGTAGTGTTGTTGATGTAGATGACAGATGAAGAAAAAATGTAAAATTTGACAAATAACCGCTAAGTTGCAGATGTAGTACTGAGTGCCGGGTATAAAAGTTGTGACGCGTAAGAAGCGTCTCACACGTCCCTTCTCGTTTTATTTTTTATTTGTATACTAAAGTCTGCATGTTAATTACATACATTTAAAAATCTTTGATTTGTACACAGAAATCATTAGAATGAATTACATTATTATTATTATTTATAATTGTGTTGCAGCTTAGCTTAGATTAAACTCTAAACTAAACTCGAAACTACTTCTTCGATTTTTTCTTCTTTTTCATTATCTTGCTCTTGCGTTTGCTCTTCAGCTCCTTGCGCTTCTCGCTCTTCAATGAATCGGTTGACGAATACTTAGCATGTTTCTTAAGTTTCTTATCCTTTTGTTTCTCGGGTGCCGAGCGGCCGCTTGCTGGATGCGACGATCCATCATTCTGTATCGTATTATCATATTTTAGGACTAAATTACTCGACGAACTGCTGTCACCGGCACGTCTAAACGGATTGTCTGGGCGGCATGGCTTCGGTGGCGCGGCTGCCACAGACACGGACGACACAATGCGTCCCTCGCCCGACTTGACGCTTCGGACTCCCCTTCGATCCGAGTCGTGGATATTGATCTGATCGAACTTATCGTGGTGCTTGGCGTCCTTGTATGGCCGCCTTTGTCTATCGCTCTCGGGTAGTGTCCGCCCGCCTCTTGCCTGCTGCGAGTGTCTTTTCTCTGTGGAAAGTGCTCTGTCTCTGTCCCTATCCCTCGATTGCTTGTCCCTCCGCCGGGACCCGCTGTGGGCCCTGTCCGCTCGGCCCCTGTAGCCGCCATCATCATCAGCTGCAACTTTAGCCACAATCTCACGCCGCTTGCCTCCTCTGGACTTGTCCTCGGAGCGACTTCTTTCACGCACCACCTTGTTGCCCAGTCGCTCCTTCACGGACTTGCTGCTGGGGCGCTGCTTCGGCGAGAGCGAGCGATCCTTGTTGTCATTTCGTATGGATACGGAGCGGTCCTTGCTGTTGCCCTTGGAATTGATTACAACTTGAAACTCGACAGGTCGAATGGCGTTTATTGCCTTCGCGAAGATCGCATTCTCTGCCTTGCGGATAACGTCCGAAGTGATCTCCGTTTGGTCCCCTATGGAGTTGGCAGAGCCCGACCGCTTGAAGCTCTCATCGAAATTGCAGGACAAGCTGTTCTCCTCCAGTTCCCACTTGGAAAGGTTCATCGCATTGACCGACGCAGCGTCACCTCGCTTGCCACTCCTGGAGGAGGCACTCACGTTCTCCTCACCGAAATGATGCTTGTGTGGAGCCTCAACGGCAAACAGCGCCTTAATGGGTTTCACAATCTCATGGCTCCTGCTGCCCTGGGCTGGGGAGTTCGAGGCAGATTCATATTTGTCAAAGCTCTCGGCCATAGCCCGTAGGGGCGGAGTAATCTTACATGTCTGCTCGATTTGTTGCATGCTGTTGAGCTCCGAATCGGATCGATTCATGGACGAACTCTTCTTGGCTCTCTCGTGCTTCTCCTTTTCCTTCTTGACCTTCTTGTCTTTTTTGTTCTTCTTGCGTTCGGTCTTGTCCTTCTTCTTCTTCTTGCGCTCCTTCAGCGCCACAGGACTCTTGCTCTTGTTCTCCTTCCCCGCATGTTCGATGCCATCCAAGAAATTGGCAGGAGTCGCCTCTGGTGCTGCATTCGGACTACGTACCGCTCGGGGTAGCGGCTGCACACAATACTCCTCCCGTCCTCGTTCTGGCGTCTTGGGCGTCCGTTCTCTGTGATCGTGGCTGGAGCCAACAGTCGGTTGCCTCGCTGCCGTAATTGCTACTTTCGCTGGGGGAGGAGTCAGGCTTCTGAAGCTAGTGTCGATCAGTTTCTGATGCGTTTCCTTACTTCTGCTGCGCGACCTTTGCCGCTTGCGTGGCATATCATCGTCGGCGGCACCACCTCTCTTCGCATGCCCCCCACTGCCGCTCAGGTGGTGCTTCGTTTTGTAGGCCGCCGCATCATCAAACAGCTGCATGCCCTCGAAGCCTGGCGGTGGCGGTTCAATTGGATCAAGTCTTGGCGCACTGGGCTTGGCATACGACTTATCCCTGAAGTCTGATTTATACGAGCCCTTTGGGGATATGGAACGACGTGGCGCAGATCTGTTGAAACACAAAATTCATTAAGAAGCGTTCACTAGAGTGTGGTGTGGTTTGGGTTTTACCTTTTCATTTTGTTTATGGGCGACTTGGAGCCATCGCAGGGCAGACGACTGGGACGATTGTGTCGCGTGTGTCGCTCGTAGCTATACTCACGCTTTCGCTCCCGCGATCTGGGTCGCTTATCCTTCAGATTGAGGTCTCGCAGTGACTCTTTCTCGTACACGGGCGACTTGAAGCGATGCGACCTTTGCCTATCCGGCGACCTGGATCTGTGATGATCTATGCTACGAAATCTCTCTGATTTCTGTCGCTCCTTCTCCTTCATAATGCGATTGAAGGCCTCCAGAGGATCGTCAATGAGGCTGTAAGGCGAAGAAAAGGAGAATGTAATGAAAGGAACCAAGAGGAACCACCACAGAGATACTCACCCGGAGCCAACTTTTGCTGCCACGCCCTGATATATGGAGGCTAAATTTGGGGACTGAAACTGTTGGGACATGTTCATGTTCATATTTCCGCCCGAGGGTCCATACTGCGCTCGTATGGGATGCACGGGCTGGTTCTGGTACGGCACAAAGCTGCAAATTTAAAAGTTATTTGGGGGGAATCCAAAAGCTTAAGTATTGATTGGTGTGAAAGGAATGTTGTTTTAATAAACCAAAGCTTAAAGTAGAGTAACGTAATAGATTGTAGATTGTAGCTAAATTACAGCTGGAGGAGTAGTGCTGCGGTTGTGGTAGCCTCTGCTCGGAGATCCACTCTGCTGGAGATCCCAAGCGGATTAGGAGGAAAACATACCTTAAGGGCGGCCGCTGTCCCATATTATTGTATCCATTGCTGTACTGTGGCGGTATGTGGTGTCCCATCATATGCAATGGGGGCGGACCCCGAGGCATTTGCATATACGGCGGCTTGTACACATTCCCGCGATGCACCTCATCTGGCTCGTTCACCACATGATGGCCCTGATAGCTCTGGTGTGTCGAGATGGGCGTGGGCAGGAGGCTACGTTCACCACGTTCATTGTGTGGCTTCCCGGCGTCCGACTGCGATTGCGACTGCGTTGTTGGGCGTCGCTTTATATCGGACTCGGACATGTAATCCATTTTATGTTCACGTCTGTGGGACACATGATGTGCAGGCGGTTTCCTTGGATACGTGGGTGACATCTGCAGGTATACAAAGAGTGCAATTAGGTAGAAAAAACTATGATTTATTCGTACAAGTCAACTCCTCACCTTGCTGGAGACAATCGATGCTGAATCGGCCAGTGTTTGGGGCATCGTTATAGTTATATTATCCTCATAGTCCGAATCATATTTGTCCTTTTCTTTCTCCTTTTCCTTTTCTTTTTCCTTTTGTGAGTGATCAGCATTGCCATCCGTTGTTGTGGTTATAGCTGTGGCTTTAATATCAGCTGGTTCCGGAGATGCCACCTTGGGCGGATGCGAGTGCTTGTTGCCATTTGTCTCTGGCTGCTCCTCCTGCTTTAGACTCTTTTCTTTGCTGGCAACTTCCTCGGCGGCCGGCTCCTTCTCCACCTTCTCCACAATGGGTTTCTCCTCAATGTTTGGCTTCTCTTCGATGGGTTTCTCCTCACTGCCAGGCGGCTTCTCATCAATGGGTTTCTCCACCTTTTTAACTGCAACTGATGTGGCATAAATTTACTTAAATGTACTCCCCACATCATGGTCGTTGAAGTGAAATATCTTACCCGATTTGGCGGCACGCATTGTATAGCCAGTTTCGTTTTTGAAAGCATTCACAGAATTTCTGAGGAACCGATTTGGTATCAGGGAACCCGGTGAACAGTTCTTCTCCTTGCAGTCCGGGCATTCGCTTTCCTCAGACTCCAGCAACGAATTGCGCACACCTGCAAGTAGATTAGAGATAAAATCAGTTGGGGTTCGGGATAATCAAGCAGTGGAGTACGTACAGTCGTCGCAGAAGGAACTGCCGCAGCAGGGTATCATGACGGCATCAACAAAAATGTCCCGGCAAATGCCGCAGATTAAATCCTCGGGAATTTCCTGACTCTGCTCCGCTGGAATTACAAACATGGCTGCCTCTTCCTCCGTTGCACTGAAAGTGATTCGAAAATATGATTTTTAGCTTGACAACGAAATCAAAGTGTATCCTGTCACAACTTACGTTTCCGTTTTGTCCCTGAAGGAGCGCGGTATGCCAGTGGTTCGCTTCACCTCAAACTGATCTTTGCCGCCTGTATTCGGGCAATTCTTGATCCAGTGACCAGTTTTCTTGCACTTGTTGCAACGATACGAGGCGGGAACTTCGCCCACTTGAGATTGTCCCTTAATACGATGATACCTGCAACAATAACCAAAGGATTTATAGCATTAGCTAAAGGATTAGTGGTGCAGCTGCTTACGTCTTTGGGTCATAGTCCACGGTGCTCTGCATCATCATTGCATGGATTTTGTCCTCTTCAGTGCCTTGCATCTTGGAGAGATCCATGTTGAAGTTCTCCTGCTTGTTGGAGGAGGGAGCAGGTGCCGCATTTTCGGCAGGCGGCTCCCAGCCCTTCTTCGTGGGATGAGCCAAAGGTATTCGTGAAATGATTAGGGTGGTGTTTTTTGGTATAAGGACTCCATCATCCTTGTATTCTAAGGGGACATAGAGCATGGGAATGTTAGAAGTTTCTCTTTTATTTGTAAGCCATTTCAAACTTACCTTCTTTTGTCTGCGCATTTGTTATTTGCAGATCAAAGTCTATTATTTTACCCAATCGTTTCTGCTGTACAATTTCCCTTTTCAGATCGCCCACAGAAATGTGAAGTCCGTCGAACGTGATTGTATCAAAATTGAGTGTACTTTTAAATTTATAATGCACCGACATTTTCAATGGTGGTTATGATCTGAGATAGAAAGGATACAATTAGGAGAATTATGAACGTTGTTCGTCCTATATTTATAAAGGTTCTGCAAATTATGGTTTCAGACATTTTATACATGATGTGGGTAGGCATATATGTACATATGCACCTAAGTCCGCACAGAAATGGGAAGAAGAAGATGGTTTTGCAACTGGCAGGTAGCATCATCTGATGGCCAAAGGAACTCGAAATTCTGAGCTAACATCGTGAAAACCGCATTGAGATGGCCAAGAAAACGCTAAAAACATACGTTTGGCATTTGCAAGACTAACAATAAAAAGGACGTGTTGTACTTTCAGCAATTTTCATTTATTTGCACTGATTGGATCACCACGATAACATTACTCGAAGAAGCATTTGATCATTTTCTTTGCCGACAAATTACATTGGCACAATATTCGTACAGCTAAATACATACATACGTACAACTAAACACGCAATGACACCGACTAATCTATTACATAGGGATATGAAAAAAACACTGTTTGAACTTTCGGTTTATGCTACAAGCATACAAATGCGTGAGCATATTTATACGCACATTGTTACATCCACATGTAGACACTAAACAGATAACTAAATGCGATTTGAAGATCGTAAGGGTTAGGTTTACCAAATACACCACCCAGCACCGGGCATTTGCAAGAGATTACCGGTATAATTTAGCACACAAATTGCAATTACTTACACATAAACGTCGGATTTTTTATTATTTTTGCCTCGACACTATTTCACAGCACTGCACTGGATTATATCGATACCGCGATAGCTATCGCTTGGAATTTCGAGGCACGCACATTTTGGAATGACTTGGAATTGAAATGATTCGATAAAATACTGTCTTGCCGCCTGAATTATTTATTTTGGGGACTCGTGAAACTGATTAAGGTTTTGAATAAGATTTAATTCGATCAAAGCTAATGTAGTTTCTGAAGTTTTAGTACAGGTCAAATACTTGAAATCTATATACAAACACCAGGTTTGGCCACATAAATGATATATGTATGTAAATACTTTAGTGATGTGCCAAACCAGCAGCGATCGATATGGCAATGTGTTAGAGTGAGACGACTATTGTATACAGCCACTCTTATTATTTCGCGCTCATCTCTGTTTACATTTACAGTTACATCACATTAGTGATGTGCCAAACCAGCAGCGATCTGGCAATGTGTTAGAGTGAGACGACTATTGTACACAGCCACACTTATTATTTCGCGCTCATCTCGGTTTACATTTACAGTTGCGGCCGGTCGCAGAAAATAATTAATAAAAGAATTAGTGCATTGTATTCGAATATAAAGTGTGTTATTGTGCTATTTAAACCTGCAATTGGATAAGAACCTACCCTTCACTCCTCACTAAAATTGGAAGAGAATAAAGAGCCATGGATTGAAAGAGTAGAAAAATTTATTATGCGAGAAGTTGAACCAAAACTACGACCATATTTACGTGTACAGGTATGTAAGTAATTAGCCAAACAATATGAATACAGCTTATCCATAAACTTACGATAAATATTTACAATTACATCTGCTCTTTCTTGTGACAAAGGGTTTAAATTATAACTAATAAAATCTATTGTATTGCATTTTATCACCGCCATTCAACATTTGAACATACACTTAATAATTAAAACCAAAATTTCAATTAGAGCAATCGAGTATTGATTTAGGTGCTCGTCCTTACGTCTATTTAAATATTAACCAACGTATGCAAATGGATTATATGGGGGTGGATAGAAGTTGGGAAAGGATCCTGAAGGATGCTGAACAGGAATAGTTGCTGTGATTAGCTTAGTAACTTGTGTTGGTACAACGGCAGTTGAAAATATTGTGGTGTAAGCGGTCCTGGCACCAAATGTCAATTTCAGAACCTTGGAGCTCGTTTCGGTGGCCATTGTTTGCAGAATTTCAGTGGACGTAATCAGCTGCTGTGGCTGCATGGGCAACAACGGGTTATAGAACGGATTTATTGAGAACGGAAACTGCGACGTTGGCACCGCAAGTGGGGTTATGTCGGTAACGTATTCCGTTTTCTCGACCACTCCCACAGACTTGGAGAGTGTTCGCATAATGGTCTCAGTGCCTCTCACTAACGGCACCACATGCGACTCCCAAATGGTTTCCAGTTTAATAACGGGACGCGTTGAGGTTACGAAATTGTTTACTGGTGCTTGGCTCTCCGTAAAGTGAAGAGTTTCGGGTAACAATGGGTTGGTCACGTTGCTTAAGCCCTTAATTTCCACCTTATTTTTCGGTTTAATTTTCGCATCGAACTTTCCGGTATTATCCTCATCGCCAAACTCCAGATCCAAGTTCAACTCTGAGCCAGCCTCATCCAAATTGCCTTCAAAGTCCTTAAAGTTCTTGGGACTGAAATCTTCGCTCAACGGGGATATTGTTTGGGTGACTGTTATGAGGCTGGTATAGTCGTAAGTTTGCACCAGCGTCACATGGATGGTTTCGTTTCTTTTCTCGTTGATTACAGGCAGAATCTGTGTCTTCAGTTTGGTTTGTGTTATGGAAAACGATTCAGTTATTGTCTCCAAACTGGGCGTCTCTGAGCCATCTTCAATGTAGATCGGTTTCAGCGTTGATACACTTCCATCTAAAGGCTTCTCGTCTGTCTGCGCCGTCGACTCCAAAATATTCTCCGTCAGCGGGCCATCATCTTCCGAGTACTCCTTCGTGTGCTCCTCCCGTATAACCTTTTCTATCGTTGATGTGACAGTCAAAAATCGCGTTTTCTTCACCACACCCGCCTGAAAGACAGAGCATAAATGTGTGTGTAATGGAAACATGTTAGAGAACTAAAACAAATTCGAAATTACCTGGAATATAAACGGGCTTTTAATTGTGGCAATTTCGTAGTAAGTGTCAATAAAAGGCTTTGGCGTGGATATCTCAACATTTAATGTTTGCACAAAGTACTTTGATTTCTGATCGTCGTTTTCATTTTGATTGGCCACCGGTCCATTTTGGGAACCAGAAGCCTCCAAATCCCTTCCACTGTTTAAAACCTTCAGAATCTGCTCCGGATTGTCGCTTCCGATGGGAGCTTCCGCCAAGTTTTGCTCTACGTGGGCCGCCGTATCGTTTATTTGGCTGGCGATGGGACTGTTGGCGCTGGCATTCTTCCTAATGTTAACTTTGGGCTTTGCAGAGGTCTTGTATTGCCAGCGGCCAGGACGCCTATTTAGCTTGAAGGTGCCCGCACTTGGAGCTGTGACGGCCTCTTCCTGCAGACTTGTGACTTTGGAGCGATACGAGTGACGGGCAGTTTCCGTTGCCGATGCAGTAATCAATATCTTGCTATTTTGCGTTGATTTATGTCGCCTAGGAAAAAAATTGATTTTGGCAGGAGATCAAATAGTTATTCCATAATCTAATAATACCTCTTTCCTTTTGGACGTGAAGATTTTCTGGTGCTGGATCCCCTGTGATCCCGGCTGCCTTGGGAACTTTTCCGTGAACTCTTCGCGACCACAGTCTGTGAAGATGGAGATTCTTTTACGGTTTTGCTGGGCTGTATCGTTGATGTCTTATTAATTCTGGTCTGCCGAGGCTTGCTCTTTTTCTCGGAATTCGATGAAGTTATGGACTGAGGAACTTTCGTAAAGCGTCCCGATTCCTTTGTCGAAGTTACACCGTTTCTTGTCTGATAGCCATGGACACTTTCCTTTTTGGACAGATAATTTCTCTGCCGCTCAGCTTCATTTTTGCCCTTAAAATTAACCACGCGATACGATTCCTCGGCAAACTGCTCGGGCTGACGTGAAAGCAGATCGTATTCGGGTGTGCTCAACAGCGTTTGAATGGGGGAATTCGATATACTTGTGTTGTAGGATTCACTCTTTGACGTAAATGTTTCCGGAGGAGCATTTGTCTCACTCAAAATGAGAGGCGTTGGCTTGATTATCTCCTTTTCCTTTTCTTGTTTCGTAAATTTCGGCTTTGTTTCAATAATATTGATAATGTTGTTTGTGTTGTTGGGTTTTAGTTCTAAAATGGTTAACAATTAAACGTTAATTAAGCCATTTAACATCAGTTTATACTCCCAAATTGAAATGCTACGAATTAAAATATAAACTCACCAAAGTGTGGGGAACTTTGTGGGGAAAATACCATTACGGTATTCCCAATGGTCGTGGTAAAGTCCAAAAATCCATAAACAGTTTGAGTAAGTAACTCATTTTCGCCACAAGAAGCTGGCATCAAAATACACATAATAATAATTAAAACTTCCCTAGTTAAATATATTTTTAATTTTTCTCTTTGATTAACTTACCGCTCCTTAAAGCACAAAGCATAAGCAAGTAAATTAGCATGGTTGCAAAGGTGCACAGATTTAAAGTTGGGGAAATAATTTAATTAATCTGAAACAAATTAAAAATTACAAACAATACCCGCCAAGTGATCAACTATCAATTAAAGTGGGAATTAAAGTAGTTAAGTGGGAATATATGACCAAAACGGTAGGCATTTAATTAGGTTTCACTTCAGTTAATTGTCTGTGGCTTTTATGCAACTTCTTGGATAATGTGCCGTTGTATTACTAATCGCTTTTGTGTCTTTCTTTTCCGGCTATCTACGCATATTATTCAATGGTCATTTGGTAATCTCTGCACGATGCCCCAAGCCAGGCTGCCAGTTGATCTTTATTGAGATCAATAATCGAAATAGCTCGAAATAAGTAGGACGAACTTTTGCGACAAATGAACGCAACACAAACCACTCCGCACCACGCCACACCGTACCGTACAGCAGTGCCACCATCCGTTGGCATTGGCTCAGCTCAGCTCAGCTCAGCTCAGTAAAGGTGATCGTTCACATTTTTAGTAGGGTGTCTCTTTGGTACGCGAATATTAAAACATTTTTACAGTGCCTTTCGCTCGACTGCCGCCCGACGCTGCTAGGGGATGTGGGTTGATTCTTGCTTGGTTAGGTGGCTGGCTTGCCAGTGCTTTGGTCACTTGTACACACTCGTACATACTCCACATTATGCGTCAAGGTCTCAACAGATTGTCAGTGCTTATCCAGTCAGCGATCAAAAAAGTCTATGCACACACAGTTGCCAGCCAAATTGTTTGAACGGGCCCGTAAACTTTTGTTAGCCACCGTATGTAACCACTCGCAAGCACACACAAACACAAAGACAAGACAATGAAACATTTGGTCATTGAGAAACATTGAATAGAGAAAGGCCTACACAAATATATCATTATTCCCAGCTACAGCTGGCAAAAAACACTGTTTCATTTAATTGGATAATTCACTTAGACACATAAAAGTGATCATACATATATATAACGTTGTTTTATGTTTATACCAATAAAAGACTTGGATACATACATTCAATGCATTTGGAAACACACACAACACATAGCCATGTAGTCACTTCACTTCGTTATATGCACTGCTTCAACACACACATTTCACACACTCTCTGGCGGGTGGATTATGGGAAAAACAGCAGTGTAACAGAAACAAAATACGCGTATATAAGCTTTTACATATATTTATTTAAATGCACAGAGTATGATTTTGTCCAATGCGATTTGGTCCGCTGTCTAAGCCACGACGAAGCATAAAGTGCCTCTGACAACGTTACCACGGCATGCACACATGCGCAGGCGCCACACGAAGAGAACGTCAACATCATTAGTTTGTGGTGCCCCGCAGCACTAGGGTTACTCACGCCACACAGGCTGCGTGAAAACCAGTTTTGTTTCTTCATTTCAATACGCCCCATGGGTTTCGGTTTCAGTTTCGGTTTCGTTTCGTTACGAGCAAAATATCGTGGGGCCATGGTACAGATTTTTGTACTGCTAAAACTTAAAAAATACTCAACTGAGTTAAAAAACAAATGTTTAGCGAATACTTATTAGTATAAATCAAATGGCTGCACTGAAAGTTGATTAATCTGCATTAATGGAAATTCTTTTTGTGCTTTATCCATGCATTTATGTTTAATATTTAACATTTTTAAACCATTTTCGAACAACGATTTATTTAAATATTCGCTTCTCCGCTGATAAATTGAATTTAAATTAGAAGAAAGTTTGAATTAGCAAAACGCCTTTCTTTTTGGTGGTCTGATCAGCTGGAGAGTAACTGCTTCACTTGTTAATATATGTATGTGAGGAATATTATTCGTTTCACTTACCCCCCTGTCTGTTCATTTATTCATAATTTTTGTTAATTTTCATCCACGTTGGCCAAACGATTCTGGCAGCAATCGTAGGCCAGGCCCATGCCAATGCCCATGCAGAGCCAGATCGGATAGGTGCGTGGGCGTGTGTAGAGTACCGTAAATAGAGTGCCGATTATCATCCCGCTGGCACCCTTCATAACAAAGTCCGTAATGCACTTGTCTTTGGTGTCTCTGTTGCTGGCAGCACTAGCCGAAGTCTCAGCCACACGAGCCGCTGCCAATTTCTTTGACTCGTTACTTTTTCGATCTGTATTCATGTTGCGTAGTCTGATAAGTTCTGTATTAGATTGATGTATTATGAAAGGTTTGCTATAGATTTCCAAAAGTTAGCTGGCTATTTTCTAGCCTTTTTGGCAATAATTTCTTGGCTTGGCAACCGAGTGGGGGACAACGGCAACAATGGGTTAACAGCATTCTGGCAGCCTGACGTAGCCGAAAATAAATAAACACCAACCACACGGAGAAAGAAAGGCGAGATGGATGACGATGAAGGACTTGAGTGACTGAGTGACTGAGCGACTGCCATAGTTACTAAATCCTAGCAACAATATTTTTTTCATACCACCAATTCTCACCATGGCAACCACGGAGGTTCGCGTGTCGTGTCGTGCTGGATTTCAGCAGTGTCGTTTAACTTCAAAACACAGAAAGATGTGAAGGATACGTACGCAAAATGGAGTGCAATAGAAATTTCCTAACATTTGTAGCATTCGTTTTCCATTTAGTTTGTAGCTTTTTCAGCACTCAGGTGCTCTGTGTGGATGCACCGTTCATACACATTCCGGGCAATGGCGTCATCTCGGGAACATATTTGAAAATGTTTCGAACTCAAAATATTAAGGCTTATCTGGGCATACGTTATGCCCACGCAAGGAGATTTTCGCCTCCCGATGTCGAGCTAACGCCCTGGAAGGGCATTTTCAACGCCACCACATTCGGTGCGGACTGTTTGCAACAGAATCCAATGCCTTCCATGGGTCCAGAAACTGACCAAATCCTGAAAATCTTGTCCTCCGAAACCCAGCAGGGTGGCAGTGCCAGGAAATATGAAGAAAACTGTTTGTATCTGAACGTTTTTGTACCTGATGGTGAGTGGAATTTTACTTTTTAGAAATAATTATGATTGTCTTCACTCATTCTTCACTTTTCTTTCCATTTTTTTTGTCAGGTTTGCCCGAAATGAATGGATATGCCGTCGTTGTGTGGATCCATTCCGGGGATTTCTCAACCGGCAGCCCCATTGACGTGAATCCATTCCAACTGGTCTTTAAGCAAAAGGTGATTGTGGTTACCTTTTCGTATCGTCTGAACATTTTCGGATTCTTTACAACCGACGATGGCGAGGCGCAGGGCAACTATGGCCTAATGGATCAGGCGGCGGCCCTTTACTGGGTGAAAAAGAACATCAACTTCTTTGGCGGAGACACGAATCGCATCACACTGATGGGCCACGATGCCGGAGCCATTAGCGTGGCGCTGCACATGACTTCGGGCGAGTGGTCAAAGGGGGGCTTCCAGAAGGCCATTATAATGTCGGGCAATCCACTTAATGCTGTGAAACTGCCAGCGGACTACGAAGGCTCGCTGGATCAAGTATCGAGCACCTTCGGCTGTCCACGCCGGCCCACGTCCATGTTTATGCAGTGCCTGAGGAAGATTGACGCACAACGATTGTCCGAGAACCTGCCCGTCGTGAGTTGGGGACCCGTTTTGGACTTTGGATTGAGCAACACTTCGTACCCGTTCATCGAGAACCAGCCGGAGATTTTGTTCAAGCGTGGCAGCTACCACAAGGTGCCCGTCATCATAGGCGTAACCGACATGGAGGAGGTGTTGACGCTGTTCAAGGACAATCTTGATGCTGAAATCAGTGCCGCCGACCTGGAGGGCTTCTACAACGACATAGCCGTGAACGACATGCACAAGCTGGTGAAGAACTACGAATGGTGTTCCAACTACGACTTGATCGCTGAGTCAATCCACTTTATATACGACAACGACACGGACAAGGACATGAGAAAGGCGAATAAACACATCATCAGTGCACACACCGAGAAGTTTTACATTACGCCGATGCAAATGTTCGCTGAAATGATTGGCAAGGACCAGCCCGTGTACAGTTATGTGTTCAAGCGACGCCCCGAGAGCTTGCTGCAGGAGCTGCCCCGCTGGATCAGTGTGCCCAAGTACTTCGATCAGGTGTTTGTGTGGGGCAACCCGTACATGACCAACACCGTCAATTGGAAGTCTGCCGATAAGAAAATTGCTGAGATAATCAT
Source organism: Drosophila subobscura (assembly GCF_008121235.1). Classification (NCBI taxonomy): domain Eukaryota; kingdom Metazoa; phylum Arthropoda; class Insecta; order Diptera; family Drosophilidae; genus Drosophila; species Drosophila subobscura. The sequence goes on along the minus strand of NC_048531.1, from coordinate 13,710,218 downwards.
GACCCTGTGGGCAAACTTTGCAAAGACCTCGAACCCAACCAAGTCCAATGTGTACATCAAGTGGAATGCCATGAAGCCCAGCAACGATTCGGTGCTGCTGATCGATGAGAACTTCAACACGGACAATTTGCACAACAACCAGCGTATCCATTTTTGGAAGTCGCTCTATCCCAAGATTCTGTACTACTCGGCCGATTGCTGCAATTCCACAAACTCAGGTGTCTCATTGATGATCACAAAAACCCTCACCATAATATCCACACTCTCCGTAATTGTTAAGCTATTTTGAGTAAAGGTTTCTGCTAAAGAAAAAAGTGCAATTAAACAGAGCAAAAGTTAGAATATATTTGAAGTTGATTCTTTCGTTTATTTCGATCGCCATAATATACATACACACACATGTCGAGTTCGCTTTTAAAGTTACCTAATTTAGTTATGTTTACTATCTGTAGTTGTTATACTAAACAACACCAACGACGCCTAAGAAATATGCATGACTTTGGAGCTTTTATGCCATGCATAAATCCGAGAAATACAATACTAAACGTAGAATAAATCGAGTACAGCCTCGTGCAAAGTGTCCGTTTAAAGACTGTCAACCTGGAAATGGCCACAATTTGGAGCATTTGTTGGCAGACCTTTTGTTGGCAGTCTTGTAAGCGCACACTTTGGTTCGTTTAGGCCATGGTCAGAGTGCCAGCGCCGATGCCGTAGCCCACGCCCTTCGGACCGTAGTTCTTGCCATAGCAGGAGCGACAGTAAATGTTGCCATCGGGTCCGTCGTTCAAGTTGGTCGAATCCAGATACTTGCGGCAGTCCGAGCAGTAGAAGCAGAGCTTGTGCCAGATGCTGTTCTTGGACTTCATCGACTCGGCCGCAAACACGATGTAACCGCAACGTGGACAACCATCCTCCGACTGGCCACCACAACGATTGAGCTGTCCCCAACTGCAACGGAAAATACATCAGCTGGAAGCTGAGAGAAGACCCCAGAGTGCATCCCCTACCTGGACGGTGTATATTCGTAGCTGGTGGAGACCAGAGCTGGCGTGTGTCCGTATCCAACGCCCTTGGGGCCAAAGAGCTTGGCGTAGCACAGTTTGCAGTAGATGTTGTCATCGGGTCCGTCACAGGCCAGCACCGAGTCCAGTGGCCGATGGCACTTGGCACAGCTGAAGCACTGGCGATGCCACATCTTCCCCTTGGACAACTGCAGCTCGGCGGCAAATACGGCGCCACCGCAGCGCGGACAGCCCTCGCCCTCAGGCGCCTTGATGGATGTCGTATCGGGACACACAAAGGGGCGCTGCGAAACGTCATCACTGGGGGGAAAAACCCAAGAAATTATACACAACTCAACCGAATAATGCCGTGTGCCCACCTAACGCCATCGGTTTGAAGGAATCCATAGCCACAGGCAAAGCCGTAACCATGCGGACCCCACTTTTTGCCATAGCACGTCTTGCAGTAGACGTCGTTGTCCGGTCCGTCGCACGCGATGATTGAGTCGAGGGTCTTCGTGCAGTCGCGACACTTGAAGCACTTTCTATGCCACGGCCTTCCCTTTGACAGGACCTGCTCGGCGGCGAACACAACACCGCCGCACCGCGGGCAACCCTCGCCCAGTGGCGCCTGAATTTGATCCACATTTATGGCAGCGGTTTTCGGTGCCAAATCACTAAACAAACGAGGGCAAAAGCATGCCGAATGTTACTAACCCAAAGCCATAAAGCTTAATGGCTAAATAAAACCGAAACTTAATCATAAATTAGTCGTACCTCTGCCATTCGCAGTCTTTAATGTCGGACATTAAGCCATTCAGCTGGCCATAGCCGCGAGTGCCAAACTTTGGGGCATAGCATCCTGCAAAAAGGATAATACTTGTTGCTACACTATGAACTGTGCACCCCAAAATAGTGAGAAATACCTCGACAGTAGATATCTTTGTCGGGGCCATCACAGTGCAGGGTGGAGTCGAGTGTCTTGTTGCATTGCACGCACTTGAAGCATCTGCGATGATAGCCCTGGAATCAAAATGCCACCCAAAACGATTTAGCCAGATGCTATATTTAAACAAGAACTTTTTACCTTCCCTCTGGCCAGCATTTGTTCTGCTGCATAAACATATATGCCACACCTGGGACAGCCTTCCCCATCGGGCGCTTTTGGCGGAATTTTTGGTTGAACAAACCTATAAATGATTCAGTGAGTGATTCAGATCAGTTGCTGCTTTCCTTTTCCTCTACTAAACGAGTACGAGTGCCACCGCACAATACAAACAAAAAGAAACGAAGACACACAGAGTGATATCTGGCCAACATTGCAACAGATTTTGGGCACGGCAAGGTCATTGGGGGAAAACAATTATTACCAAAAAATAAATACACTTTATTTGTTTTTTGTAACCATCAAAAACATTGTGTACCAGTGGACAAACAGAACCAAATAATTAAACATTTAATTGCAGTTTAATTCGATTCGGGCCAGGGCTAGAGGGGGGATCCACAGGTGACAAATTTATAGACGAATTATAGACGTAAATAAAAAACAGAAAACATGTGACACATACAGGTTCTAATAGCAAGCAAAACTACACATTTAATTCAAGGAATTTTACACTTTTCATACAAAAACATATTTTATTTATTAGTCCTTACTCTCTGTTGAGGTGAGAGCCAGTGTCCATGGACAGGCAACCGGCACCACCACCGAAACCGTAACCCTTAGGTCCGTATTTGCGTCCGTGGCAGTTTTTGCAGAACAGCACCTTCTCGTGCTCGGCGCAGTTTGTGGAGTCCAGAGCCTTGTTGCACATGCCTATACATAAGTTAAATGTAGATATATAGATCCATCGATCTGGTAGGGTCTCTCCCCGTTATACTTACTGCACTTGAAGCATGTTTTATGGAATTTGTAGCCACCAGCAACGCGCTCCTCAGCGGCATAGACCGACTTTCCGCATGCTGGGCACTTGGGAGTTTCCACGGGAACAAAAGGCATTTTGATGTGTGTGTGTGTGTGTGTGTATGTCTGGAGGGGTCAAAGTTGGGGAAACAGAAACTTTAATTAAATGCAATTTAATTGTTGGATATTCGAAGACTGCGTTTCAGTAATAAATATTCCACGAGCAGGCAGAGACAGCAAAACTTTGCACATATGTACGTATGTACATATGCTATGTATATATATGCACGAATGTATGTATATAGTGGAGGGTGATGTATACCTTCGGAGGTACTCTTGTGAAGTAGTTCCTATTCGTCGGAAATGCCGCGGACTAGACTGGAAAGATTCTGTACACAGGTAGTCTATATTTGTGGATGCACACGGCACAACTAAGAAAATACAGTTTGCGTAATAAAAACAGCACTTTCTGAATATATCATTATTTATCATGCAATACATGTTCATGTTACTATGAAGTAGGGCCAATACATTGACTATAAACCATCATGGATCAGCACGTGTCCTTGAATTTCATGGAGACAGTAATGCTACCCTTTGCAGAATACGAAATTCCACTCGTATGAGTCTATCAAACGGAAAATAGCCCCAGCATGAAAGCAAAGGAATGGTTCGGGGCCAACACTGAACGTGTTAAAGTGGCCTGCACAGTCGCCTGACATAAAAGCCATCGAAAATCTGTGGTCCGACGTCCAGAAGGCAGTTGCTGATTCCAAACCAACCACTGTCGGATCACTTTGAGAACAAATTTAAGAGTCCTGGTCGAAAGCTCCCTAAAAGCTATGCCTGGACTTAGTGGATTCCATGCCAAGACGCAGCGCAGCTGATGTTGCCAAAATAGGACACTGAACTAAATCTTGAATGATAAATATTGATTTAGAATTAATAGTTCAAAAGTGTTAACTAAGAAATTCATTACTTGTTGGTCATTTTTTAAATTTTAAATCCATTTTTCAAAAGTGGTGCTATTATTTTTTTCGCCTAATTTTACGAGTTTCACTAAAGTTTCTTAAATAAGTTAAAAGCCTTACAAAAAATGTGCTTTTTTTTGTTGTTCCCAGATTTGTAAGAGTCTTCCCTTTCTAAAAATGTGTTTAAAGTTTTCTTAAAGTTAAAAATTTGAGTTGGGCAACTATTTGAAAATTTCTTGTGGTGGTGGTGCTATTATTTTTTTCACAGCTGTACATACATACATACACATATGTATGCATATACATATTCGGGTTGGCTTTACTGTTATGCTACTGCTTGCCTACTGCTTGCCGGTAGTAACTTTAGTTGCCATTAAAATTCTCTCGCTGCTATTGGGAAACAATGGTGTGATTTTCCATTGTGTATTTCCATATATTGATCCATAAGATTCTAAATATGTTTTTGCATATATACAGATGTGTACGTATGTATGTATTTATAAATTGCATATGCAAATTGTATCTAAAGTTGTGTGTCCGTACGTGTATCAAAGTAATTCTGCACAACGGACAATTTATTAGCTGTCTGCACGCACACTAAGCTATAACATAAAGAGAGAGAGAGAGAGAGAGAGAGGACTGTATATACATACATACATATATGTATGTTTAGTCTATAAATATATACATACAGTCATGCATACATAGGATATTGTATGTACATATGTATGTATCAATGTACATTCATGGCCTTATTTTAGGCGTCTCTAAAAATATATAAATAACTCATAACTGCTCAACCCAGTTCCATAAATAAATACCTTACGCAGACATTTCTTCATATCGAAATATTTCAATATGTACATATGTATGTATGTATGTTTCTTGTACATTTTATGTACATATATGTATTTTTTGGGGGGGCTTTTCATTTCCTAAATTCATACGAGCAGACATAAATACGTTTATGGCAATTGTGGGAGGCGGGCGAAAAGCTACAATAAAACTAAAACAGAGATTCATCTGTTCATCTGACTTTATAGATAGATTCACATATACATATGTATGTATGTATGTATACATATAATGAATAAAATTAGATATGTACAATGCACAGACCGCTGCGAACGGGGTCAAAAGGCCATGTTTAAATCCGTTTTGTAACAAAAAGGAGGAACATATGTACATATATTTACCACTGCTTCGCGATCTATCTATCCAACTTGATCGAAAACACACTTGTATGTATGGATATTGTGTGCAAATAATCCAGTTTGTAAATGCATACATATTTACATACAAACATATGTACATACAATGTATGTAAGTGGATCACATACATATGCTACGTATGTAGCCGCCAAGTCTTAACGATTGATATCTGAATGTTGCATGTTTTTATGGGAAATTAACAATGCTCTCTTGTGCAAATTGGCAGCCATTAAAATGCATATATTAATAATCTTGATACCCTTCGCAAATCAGTAATTTAGCAAATGTATGCATGATGTGGGGGTGCCCACACACTACACACCTAACCATACAATATTTAAATCTATAAATAAATATGTATTTATTAATTGTAAATCGCTCAATTGCGTTTGGCAATGAGCCTAACAATTTATGAAGGCCAGATCTACGATCCGATCTACGGGCATGTATGACTCGTGAGGTAAAAACAACAACAATTACAGCAACAGACACTGATTGTGCTGGCAACTGAAAATCTATTGAAATTAATTCCGCCTCACAGCGCTGTGTGTGTGTGTGTGTGGTGCTCATTAAAAATGGGGAATTTGTGACGAAAAACGAGTACTCCTTTAACAATTAAAACTAACAATTAAACCATCCATCACTTGATGCAATATTTAGGCAACTCCAGCGGTCATTCACCTGTTGGCAGTTATTTGACCAGCTTAGCCTCACCTTCAAGAAATCTCTAGAGTTGCGAGTCGCTTTCGACGCAGCAAACTTAACATAACAAAAGAAAGAAATCAATGAATGTCACAGCTGGCATCGCCTCGGATCAAGGCAACACCACACACTGTTCGTATTAAGATAAGATAAACATTTGGCTTTCGGCTGGTTTACCAGCATATCAAATATAATTTAATCAGTTAATATACTCGTACGGATAGCTATTTACATTTGACTTCATCTTTTATTTAAACCATGCAATAATTAATCGTAATTTATACATATTACACATTAGAAAAAAAACGGTATGTATATACGTATCATGTATGTATATGTATATGTATGTATGTATGTAAATTACAGTCACTGTAGAAGTATTTGTTGTTGTTTGTTTTTTGTTTGCATTAAAATTATTATCATTCCGCCTTCAATCGATTCGCAAATTCAACCTGCTGAATTTCCTTCCATTCTTTTTTTGGCTTCATCCTCTTTAGTTGTCCGTCCCAGACCAGATCAATGAGGCCACCCTGCTTGGCAATCACACCCTTGACACGATTCGCGAAGTCAATCGCAGACTCTCCATCCTGTCTGTACATCGGCGGGAGGTACCAGACATCGCACACAATGGCCCACGAGGTCATCATCATGTACAGATACTGCATCATCGAGTACTTGGCGCTGTTCCAGAATGCATCACCAAATCGTGGATCGTACCTTAAACAGGGAGAGAGAGAAGATGAATCTTGGCTCCAATATAACTTTGACTCTACTCACTTTATGGCCACTGGGTAGATGACGCCGCCGACTTCAAAGCTGCCCTTTTTAAACTGCATTACGGACGTATTGTTGATGCATGTGCCCTCCGGGAATATAAGAATTGGTGGATTGTTTGGATCCGACACATGCTGCTTTAGCCTCTCGGCAACCAAATGGCGATCCTTGGCCTCGCCGCGCTCAAACCAAATGTGGGGCGAAGCTCTGGCCAGAGCTCGTTGCAGTACGCCAAGAAAGCCGCCATGACGTTGGCCAATCTGAAATTCATATTCGAATGAGTCTTTAAAGAGCCTAAAATGGAGAAAACTATTTACCAACAAACAGACAACATGCAAAAGTACAAAAACAACCAAACATAAAAACAATAATCAATCACCATAAACCAAAGAAAGTATTAGTAAATTATTACCTACATGTGTGCGTGGCGAGGAATGGTAAAATTTTAATTGGGAACTTAATTTGTAACCTTAGAGTGAAATGGGGGGAAAACCAGCGTAAAAGCTACAACTGAGAACAAACGAAAAAGACTAAGAGCTGCAGTCCACATTCCAACCAAAAACAAAAAGTAGTTTATTAATTTCAGTGAAGAATATTAATTAGTATGTACAAGAAGAGAGGGGAGAAGAAATAAGAGCTCGCTGCTGATGCATCTACCATTCCACTACGAGGTTTTAACTTGAGAACTTAAAAAGGATTTGTTTGTTGGTTTGTTTTGTGTGTGGATTAGAAACTAAACGAAATTCACAAGTGTTTTCCATACAGTTGGTTAGTATCCTTTATGTGTACGAGTTGCCTTACCAGGGAATAGGTCGAGTCACACATCAGCACCAGCACATCGATGGGGCTGGTATGATTTGCGACGCAAATGCCAGACAATGGGCGATTCTCCTCATTGTGGTATGTTATGACAGCTGAAATCGCACTGGACAGGACACCAAAGCAGGTGCCCAGTACTAAATTCACGATGGCGCGCTTTGTTTGCCCGTCCTTCAGATAGCCCACAGCGGCCGTACACACCGTAAGCCATACCACCTAAGATGGCATAAAAGTATTGAGGTCATAATATGGTAATATATCGAGACGGGGGCATTTTTTCATTCAATTTCAATTGTGTGTTGTGGGAGAGTCAGTCTGCTGCTACGTAGGGGAAATAGACTCCTAAAATATAAAAAGACCAACGATGTTTCCTTCCGAACAAGTAGAATCATTCCCAATTAGACATCAGTTCAGTGGAATTCAATCAAGCAAAATCACCTAATAACACGAGAGGAATGGACACCCCACTGTGATCGTACACAGCATAGAAATCATTAACTAAAATGGTGGTAATAAATTAAATATATATTCGCTCCTCTTACCTGGTGCTTAGCTTTGCTACGAACTAAACGCTGTGTGAACAAAATTTAAAGCTTAATAGAATGCACAACTACGCGAAGACAATGACAAAAGCCAGGAAACAACGAATACAGAAACATAGAATAAATACTACACATAAAACTGAACTTATTCTAATCAAATTCATGCATGAATTCTCTCGAATCGTTTGTCCGTCGCTTTGCCCAGACGCATATTAGTTAGGTCTTAAATAGTCACCAGCTATAATTAATGATGGAATTATCGTTAGATAAGAGTTTTCGTCAGCCCGAGGAGGGGGTTGGGTTATCAATGCTGGTACATTCCAGGCCTGTATTTACTACCGCTTAATGATTATAGTTATGAGTATGTGAGAGAGTTCTACGTTCTACGTTCTGCAAATCCAAACGATAGGAGAATTCGATCGCGTATTCCCAGGGGACGGTAGGACAGTTTTGTCAGCTGAGAGTATGGGGAGTTGAGAGTTTTGAGTGCTTGTTACGAGAGATATGAATGTACCATTGTAGAGATGGACAAGAGTTTCGGGGGGTTACATGCATGAATTATACAATTAAAATCAATCCATTTTTATATGTAGCAGTAAAATTAAAATAAACTTCTTTCTCACCAAAGAAAAGGTACGGTCTGTCGATAATATTGCCACATCCAATGGAGAGGTATGATTTGCTACACAAAACCCGGATCTGGTGGGCCTGTATTGTTTATTATGAAACTTAATAAGGGATGACAGAGAACTTGCTATAAGACGGAACGTAATTTTAAACGCTAAGTCCGCTAAAAGGAGCCGCAAAAATCGATTGGGTATTAAAGCCACAATAGAGTTTGTTAAAACTGCAAATAAAACCTAGGAATCAAATATTTGCATTAGAGAAAATGTTAAATCATAAATAACAGGCACATAAACACAAATAAACAAAATGTCAAAATATCAATATCAAACATAAGATCTTAAAACAAACGTCTAAACGGCAAAGGAATTACAATATATACTCTTAAACAATAATTACTCATACTCTACGCAAAGTAAGTTGAGCAAACAAAGCCATTAATTATGCTACAAATAAATTCTTGGCACAAATAATAAGCTCTTTTTGTTGTACACAATTAAGCTAATTTTTAAGAGACAAAAAGTGGTTGCGCAAAAACATTTCATTACAGGATTAAAGTTTTATTTAGAGGCCTGACGACCTCATCGCTCAGGGAGTCTACAGCTGCCGCCCACCGCTGGACGAAAGCATCCAGACTGTACCAACCCGAGGCTAAAGGTTCTGCCAATGTTGCCACATCCCCAAAGGATTAAATGTAAGCAAATTCAATATTCTGATTCCACATAAAGAACGCTTTTAATATAATTTCCCCATGCCCAATGAACTTTCAGGGGAAAAACTGTCTGTGGTAGATACGTTTTTCGGGTTGCCAAAAAACTCCGGCCTAAACTAACAACTATTAAACGTTGGCTGCAGAATAAGGATGTCCACCTTTGTGTCATGGGGAGAGCACAAGGTAAGGTATACTTAAATGGTAACTGCTAGAAATGCCCGCTTGTTGCGTTGATTCCCTTGCCTCTCTACCAACAGCAGATGTCTGCAGCATTCCCTCGGACAAGGCAAAGGAATTCCAGCAACATTTTCAAGGATTTGTTGTACTACAAACAGATGATTTACAATTTATACTTACACCGACAAAGCAAACCAATACGCGCAATGGCATCAGGAACACATATCGGATAAAGAAGCCAACCATCCAAATGAGCGTTATCTTCCAGGATATGAATTCGTGGTGCCTGTTGGTGCGTGTCAGCATGTTCCAGCTCTTCAGCTCCTCCGCCTCGAAGCGGGATGTGACATCATCTTCAATAATGGACTCCACTCCCGACTTCAAGTAGTCCAGGCATTTTTCAAAGTCAAAGACAATTTCCTCCTAAAGTAATACAAAAATTAAGATAAAGCCTCGCGATGACTAGATGACCTTTCGTACCTTTTTCGAGGACGCTGGCTTCTCTGGGGCAGGCTCTTGTGGCTGTGGAAGCAGTACTGCATCTCTGGTAATTAACGTTGTTCCATTTGTACTTTCCTTGGAATCGGCATTATCGACGAACTCCTCTGAATGCTTATCGTCAGTCTTAAGATTGTTTTGTTTATGTTCTTTGGATGCTGTCTCTATGCTTACTCGACCATACTGAAAGTGAAATAACATCAAATACAAATCATCAAATCAATACATTAGTAATACATGTGTCTGCTCATTGAAGAATGTGTTAACAGTTATGAAAGCACAAGGAAACAGTTTGATAATAATTGTTCTTCCGACTGGCCGACCGACCGACCGACCATAAAGATAAGCCCGCAGCAACTCTTATATGAACATATGGGTGGTTGGGTGGTTGTGCGGGCCTGTCCAGTTTCATAATTCGGCTGAACACAGCCGGAACACTTTGAAATTGCAATAAAACAACACCTTTAAGCATAGGTATGTTTGCATGTGCGGGTGCGTTCCGTTCCGTTCGAATGTGCGTATCAATGTATGCATGTACTTTAGGCTGACTATATTTATGGACTTTGGAATAGCTAACTATCAGTTGGCCATGACTGGGCCAATCAACTGAAGGTACGAGAACGTAATGAATGTCTGTTAATGTGTCAATGGGTGGGCGGCTGGCCCGGACACGGCAAATTTACCTCAAATATCCTTAAAAGAAGATTCACATATGCCCTCCGGACGCCGATGGATTTGTTGATTGCCGATATGAATATCAGAAATGATATGAATCCAGCAAACGGTATCCAGAATATGTTTAGTATTTCGAAGATCATTTTACATTTGCTTGACTTTACATTAGTTTATTAGGAGAAGAAATTTAAAATTAAATATTAGAATGTCTGTGAACCCTTGTCTTCAGTGTGACCGCGGAATTATCGATGAAATATGCCGACAGACCCTCGGAAATATACCGAAATATACCCTTGTATTTTCAAAATATACTGTAAGTATACCGTGAATCTTAAAATATTTTTCTCGATATTGATGTTCTATTTGATATTACTAGCAAGTCGGGAGTCTCCGCGCTAAAACTATAATTTTATCCGATTTATTAATAAATTCTCCACAAGATTGGCTGGTTTTCACAACTTCCTTTTGTTGGAATGCTTACAAATTCAGTTCAAAACTAAAAAGGACAACCAAAAATAGCACACAACGTTACGCGAGTGGTAATGGAATGTTACGTTTATTTGACAACTTGTTGCTTTTCAACCAGTATACCTTTGTGAACCCTATATCCATTAATTCATATTAAAATTCCGTTTTCTAAGCTGCTTCTAAACATTAATAAAGGCCTTATCTTAAACTGACATGCTTTTAACCTCTATTGTATTGTATATTATGAATATGGCCATTAAACTGCACTTGAAGAGTGTTCACACTTAAGTTTAGTTGCAAGTTCGCAATTAATTTATAATCTAGACTGACAACTTGGAATAGCATGACAAGCAAGTTAGTGTTACCAGCTTAAGAGCTGAGGCACTATTTGTCACGCACAGCTGATTGTACTGATCTACAATTAGCGCAAACCGATGCTCACCAACACCAAATAAAGCCAAACTATTAACTAAAATTATACTTCTGCCACTCCGCTGCAACCAGTTCGATCACAAAGCCAAACCAATTTATTTTAATTTTCATTTTAATTTAATTAAATTTTCACAAATGCATGATGCGGTCACTTTATTCTAGGATATCGATAGATAAAATGTGATTATCGAATAATAGTGTTGACAAAGCGTGCTGGATGGTGTTCCTGAAGTGTGTTTGTTTTATGTTGGCAGTTCCATTGAATTATTATTATTACTATTATTTATTGCAACGAAGTTTAATTTTAACCATTTAATGTTATGCATTTGCCTATAATGACGGAGTGATAGATATATGGATGAACATATATGTGCGCATACATGATTGAAAATAATTTTAATTAGTTACATTTGTATACAATAAGTGTTCTTTTTATGTTAACGACGATGTCTACAAGCAATACAAACAACATAATCGAGAAAGAAATCGACGATGAGGATATGCTCTCGCCCATTAAGTCGTCCAACAATCTGGTTGTGCGCGTGAATCAAGATACAGATGATAATTTGCAGGCCCTGTTCGATAGCGTGTTGAATCCCGGAGATGCAAAACGCCCCTTACAGCTCCCCTTTCGCATGCGGAAGCTTCCCAATTCCTTTTTCACGCCACCAGCCCCCTCGCACTCGCGAGCAAACAGTGCGGACTCCACATACGATGCAGGCTCCCAATCCAATATTAACAAAAGTGCGCAGCCCGTGGACGTGCAGCAGCCAGCCATCTCACAGATCCAGCCATCACAACAAAGCCGCCTGGCGATACATCACTTTCGCGCTCGCAGCAGCCCAGCCTCATTGATGCAGAACTACAACGTGCGCTCCAGGAGCGAGGCCAATCCGGGCGCCAGCAGCCAAGGTCCATCGTATCCCGAGAGCAGTGCCGAGTTCCCGAACAGTGCTGCCAACACTATTGAGCTAGATGGCATGAGCACCTGCATGGAGGGCCAGGATATGCAAACGGTGCATAAAAAGCAGCGATCGTACGACGTGGTAAGCCCCATTCAGTTGCAAAGTCAACTGGGAGCATTGCCACCAGGTTGGGAGCAGGCAAAAACTAATGATGGCCAGATTTATTACTTGAAGTAAGTAATCACAAATACACATACTGTATGTATGTATGCGTGTATGTATGTGTATGTATCCAAGAGACTTTGTATCTACGGGATACATGCCCATATGTAGTTGTATCTTATTTGTACTTAAAATTAACCGTTCTTAAACTTAATTTCACATTTTTGTTTATATTTATATTTATTTTACATTTCATTTCAGTCATACTACAAAATCGACACAATGGGAGGATCCAAGAATCCAATATCGCCAGCAGCAGCAACGCCTAATGGCTGAACGAATCAAGCAAAGCGGTAGGTCTTACATCTTACATATTATGTATGTACAATCGGGGCTAGAAATGTACTGACGCACGTTCGATCTCACTAACCCTCATTAAGAAAAGGAAAGGGCAGTGGTAGCTAAGTAGAGCACCTACAATTATTTAACATGGGAACTGTCTCTGTTTGCCATTTTCCATGAAGGTTTCCATAAGAAATCTTTACACATTCCTGTGAATCCTAGAGTACAATATTCTGCAGTGGATTCTAAGAGAGTTAGCAGAGAGATATGGTAGAGTCGTCACTTGTCAGAGATGCGCAAGAAAATTCCCAATAATAGTTGGACCTTGGAGTGGGTATTCTTTGGTTCTATCCGATCCGAGCTCTGATTTTTACATTTTCCGAATCGAATTATGTATGTTTTCCCCCAATTAACACGCGTACGTATTTCTTTTAAAAATGGGATTGAACGCCAGGCCAAATCCAATTCCAAATCCAAATCGAATTCCGCTTTTGTTTTGCTTTTAATTTATTTTGGTTTGTAATACATTGTTTTTGTTTAATAGATGTTTTGCAAACAACAAAACAAACTACCACATCGACTATTGCTAACAGCTTGGGTCCACTGCCGGATGGTTGGGAACAGGCAGTTACTGAGTCCGGAGATATATATTTTATAAATCACATTGATCGAACGACTTCATGGATTGATCCCAGAATGCGTAAGTCTTGTTCCACCATAACCACACTAGCCTAAACCATAGGGGGAAATAGAATATGCTCGTCCAAGTCCAAGTGCAAGTGATCTGTTTCGCTATCAGTTATCTATCCCAAGATAACAATTGATATCGTGGATCTTATGTTCGTTCTGTCTGTGGGGCTCCCAAGGCTCTTTTGTGCGGATTTTTGAGACAGTTTGCAAGTGAATAAAAGCTGATTAGGTTGAATAAACAATACAATAAATGCGCATACCTGCTCGTACAAGCGTCTATATTAATACCTGTTTCCCCCGCATCTGTTTTGTTTCTTTGCAGAATCTGGACTTACTGTGCTTGACTGCCCAGATAACTTAGTGTCATCCCTACAGGTACGTAACTGATCCATCGGCCAGCCACTATGGTGTGTTTATAAATGTGTGTGTTTGGTGTGTGTTTTCCAGATTGAAGATAATATATGCACTAATTTGTTCAACGACGCACAGACCATTGTGAATCCGCCGTCTTCCCACAAACCAGACGATTTGGAATGGTATAAAATAAACTAATTCACATGTATACAAACTGTATTAGACCTAAAAGTTTTATATTTTGTATTATTCTAAATTAAATATTTTTCAAATTTTATAGTATTTATTTCTTATACACATTTTTGAAGTTACTGTGTGTGCCTGCCTGCCGTGTGTGATTCAATCAAAATGTACGAATAATAAAATTAAACGCTCAGCTTTTGCCCTACGTTTACAAAAATATTACTAAGCCATTTCCAATGTTTGGCTTTGGCACGTCTTGCCCTGATCTGAACTGATTTTGGTTGAGTTGACCATAGGCGTGGTCACCACCAGCAGATGACTCATTGCGAAGAATGCATCATCCACCCCACCTCTCTTTTGAGGCAGAATTTGTAACACGGTGAACAGTGGGTTGTGAGTCGTGGAGCTCGACGAAGAGCGGGGACTATCTAATCAATCTGGTGGCCATTCTGATGATCCTGCTGAATATAGAAGCCAGTTGGCAATCCACAATTGCAGTTTCTCCTGCATAATTCCATCAATAATTGTCAAAACGCTCAACATGTTCGTTATCTATTAAATATTAGTATTTTTATTTTTAACTATAATAATCTTACAATCTTACAAAATTTCTATAAAAGCGTACAACAACAGTAATTCTTTTTTTGCCGATTCTCTTGCGTCAAATTCATCTCGCGCACAATGGTTGCGAATACTTCATTAACGTTTATCCGATCCTTTGCTGATGCTTCAATAAATGGACAGTCCCACAGCTGTGCCAAGGCATTGCCTAAAAAATAAATGCAATTTATTATTATAAAGGGAGTCTCGCAAATGAAAACAAATAGGCAACAGATGGGAGAGGTAAGATGCAATGTGTAAATATTTGTGGCGTATTTATTTGCTTTTCCAGGAGTCGGCTTAATAGACAACGACTCATTGTTCTGCCTCAACGTTCAACTAGTTTATGCAAGCCGCCATTAGTCTGTACGTCTATTTTTAGCAGGCATTGTTTGACGCTCAAAGGATTATCAAGTTAGATGAATAGGACTGGGATTTGAATGGGGGTGCTCTTAATGATTTATGCATTTCAATTTGTAAGCCTACCTTCAGCGGTGGATACCTCTCTTTGGCAATCTAAATCAAATTTATTCGCGACTAGTAGTATGGGTGCTGGCTGACTTCCTTTTACACGAGTGATCACATTTTTCATACTAGAAATATCCTGTGGGGCAAGAGAACAAAGAGATTAGTGTGAGAAACAACTCGGTTGCAGCTATAAATAAATACCTGAAATGTTTGATGGTTCGTAAGTGAATACATTACAATAAAGCCATGCCCATTCTTGATATAGAGATCTCTCATGGAGGCAAATTGCTCTGTTCCTGCTGTGTCCAATATTTCCAAAACACAAGGCGAGCTGTCAACCTGTAAATAATAATAATAAATGCATTTTAATAAACTGGTATAACGCTGTCCATTAAATACTATCATGGCGCACTGGAATCGTATTCAATTTAAATGTAAATTAATTAAAATTGCGCAGATGCAGTGACAAAGTACACACAAAAATGCTTAAAACGCCTTCAAAGGTGGTTTTGGCTGGGAATAGAACGTGCCAATCTGGTACTACGAGTTCTGGATATGTTCTGTATCGTCATTGCATACGACAGGGTTCTTCCACCTATTAAGGGTTATTTTTACACCCACCCAATGCCGGACATGTGCTGCTGTCTGTGTAAAATGTCGCCTCCTGCCGCAGGAAAACTTAAGACAATATGTACGAAATATGTACTTTGTGTGTAATATGTACGCGCGTCTACTATTTTCCTAGCATCCGGACAATATTTTAAGAGGGGGGAATGCAATGCTGGCTAAAATTTATATTGTATGTTCACTCCATAAATAAATAAATATAAATGTCTGATGGATAATATATTGTGAGTCGGAGACATAAATTGATGTTGAAATTGGCTTTAAACCCTGTCCCCTCGATTCAACACCCACGCCTTAGAGTCTGCATAAATGTGCACATATGCATGTAAATATGTACATACACACCCGTGGGCACGGAGATACATGAATTACATAGTATATATATGTACGATGCTTTCATACATATATGTATACTTGAACATTTAAAAGAACGTATGTATAAATATATGTATAAAACAATAATATGTACATTTATTCTCGCATTAATACATACAAACATATGTATGCATGTGTACATACATATATATATGAGCAGACGTACATATGTATATGCATGCCTTTTGTGATTACGCATATGTATGTACGTATCATGTGCGTGCGTGTGTGTGTATGTGTATGTTTCATCTACAAATTGATTATGTCTGCTGCTGCTTTGTATCCATATGAACGTTTACGTACCTCTATTTCCTTGCGATAGAAGTCCTCAATTGTAGGATCATACTTTTCAATGAAGCATCCCGAAACAAATTGAACGGTAAGGGCCGATTTGCCCACTCCGCCAGACCCGAGCACAACAACTTTGAATTCGCGCATATTTAATCGAGTTTTTGTATTAGATGCGAATAATATGAATGCAAATATGTGTTCTGTGCGTGTTTATGCTGTGCACTATTTATGTAAATGTTATTTAAATTAAACAGTTTACAAAGCAAGATACTTTTGATGGATTGGCATTTCGTGTTAATGCATGTAATGCATGAATGCGTTGGCGAATTGTCGTTCACTGTTTCATAATCCTTACAATGGATTGTATTTTACGTTTATCAAACACATATTATATTGTAAAATATAATGAAATGATAATTGATAAATGATGACACTGACACTTATTGAAATGGAACGATGCATATGCAGGGAGGAAATGAAATAATGGTTTTAGAACGAAATTTCGTAGGGCAGTAGCAAACGATGGTGTGCCCAGATTGGCGCATGCCCACGATAGTCATGGCTGGTTGGTTTTAATTGAAACAAATTATAAGGGTGTTTATACTAATTGAATCAAATAATGCTTAATTCATTTTTTATTTAATTTTAGTTCTCTTTATTAAACCAAGAACTGAAAATTGTTTAACTTGCAAAACGCTCTTTTCATAAACAGCTGTTTAGTCTTTGCCTTATTATTTATGCATTATTAAATGCTTGTTTTACTTAAGAAATATCTTGTCAAAAATTGAAAACAAAGCCCAGTTGTGCCACCAGGCAAGTGAGAGCTAAATATATGGTTGTAGAAATTCGATACCGAGAAAATCTTGATTCTGATGCAGTCGTCATATCACAAAGTCATACAATGTCACAGAAAAGTAACCGTTGGTCACATTGTGCTTTTTATATTATGTTCAAAAGGTACTTGTAATGTGATTAATTATAATTATTCACCAAGAAACCAGCTTGTGTTTAGAGCCTAGTGCGCATAGTGTGACCAGGTTACATGAACTATGGTAAAACAAGATAATTTCGTATAAAAAAGAATGTTCTCTATGCGAGCAAGCTGGGATTTATTCATACTTCAAATATATAAAACTTAAAAATGTAGAGTTAATATATTGTTTCCACATTAGGTAAGATGAGGAGAATATTTTCGGCGAAAAGTAAAAGATTTGCGTTGGTTGTGTGAACCTACGCGCATCTTTGAAGTAATTAAAGTGGGAACTGGACTTAATTGGATTAATCTGGTTTAAAATGGATCCATAATATAGCAAACATGGGTCACAATTTCTAGTGGTGATTTCAAAACCTGCCGTACGACCTCTCCTCTATCACTATCTTCCTTATAAGAGGGTAGTGGAGTGTGGAGAATTCATGCATTTAGGCAATACAAATCTAGAATTTCCTTAAATTATATTTACCATTTATATCACAGAGTAGAAAATAAATATTATTTACTTATCTCTGTACAGCTTCTATAATTAATGTTCTTCTTTTACCATCGTTCCGTCAATGTAGTATCGGCAAGACCCTATATGCGCTATTCGATGAATACATGGAAATATCGATGGTTGCTCACCCCCATCCTTTCCTTCTTTCCGGTGTGGCTCGTTGAATCGGTCAGACAAAATGGTAAGTAATCAAGGAAATCCGTTGAAATCATAATATTAAATGTCAAAATGCAATTACTAAAACAAACGTACTGTCTTTCTTCTCTAGGCTGCACATAAATCGTTCAGAATTAAGCAGAAATTGGCTAAGAAGCTGAAGCAGAACAGGTCGGTTCCGCAATGGGTCCGCCTACGTACTGGAAACACAATCCGGTAAGTAATGCTAATACAAATTATTAGCAAAGAGTATTTTAAAGAGTCTATTGTATTATATTTGTGTGCCGTGTCCATTTTCTTGGTGGTCTTTGCTCTTTAACCACTCAATTCGTACCCATAAACTCAGGTTTGCCCAACGAACGTCATGATCTGCAGAATTAGGATCATGTAAATGTGCTTCCTATGTGGATAGTTGGTTTTTTATGTATTCATCAAGTTGCGGATCATATTAATACAAATTTTACTTCGCTGTCACGTGGATTTTGTGTAAATTGAGTCTGATAACACTTCAGTGGTAGTTTTGCCGCCACGGCTAAAACAAAAACAAAATGTCTAGTTGTGATTAGTTACATATACAGAGCGCCCTGAATTATTGGACACCTTGATAGTGGACACACAATATTGTACAACAGTTTTGCAAAATCACGATTATTAATATTCATGTAACTTTTATTTTTTAGGTACAACGCTAAGCGTCGTCACTGGAGGCGCACCAAGTTGAAGCTGTAAGCAGCTGAAGATTGAAGACGCATTTAATCCTGTGGAAATGCTAAATATCTTTTCAAGAATATAAAATAAAGATTCGTTACCGAAGTTCGGATTAAATAAATCGTTTAATTGGTCACACAAATGAATGACTAGAATCTAAATACCAGCCAACTGTCTTTCGTCCAATACATACATACATATATACTACTCTCTTTAATATTAATTGAAAAATGTATTGTTGCACTGGCAAAATCCGTCTTAACAATACGACATGTTTAGCATGGCTAAATTAATCTGTGGCTTCCAAGCTTTACAGACGTTATGGTACAACTTATCTAAGCATGGGTTAATTTTTTTGTAGGGTTGGCCGACCATTTGGTTGTTTGACTGTGCAAAAATCATCTGGTGGTGCAACCTAAAGCAATCCCATATTTTTTTTTCATTCATTGCCAGCAGTTCTTTTGTAATTTCATCTCGAGCCGTTGATTATCGCTTTTCTAGTCGCGCTCATGCATTGGGGCACGGGAAATTCTAAATCGACCAGTAGTTTTTCCCATTGTATCTGAATAGTCCTCAAACTGACCCCTTTTTTGATCGAATCGGTATAACCATTGAACTGAGTCGTCCTACCTCAAGTTCTACAGAAAGACCTAAGTCGAACCCTTTGCTATCGCTATCCACATTCATATCCGGGAACCCTTCGACTGCTTTTCTGCAGTTTCTAAAAGCTATTAGTTGTCTTCTTTGCTGTAGATCCGAGGCTCAGCTGACTTTAACAAATTGTTTTTGTCGCTTAATTTATGTCAATGTTCCTTGTCTGCCACCAATTCAGCAACTTATCCTCCTCTTCCAGTGTTCTTCAATCTCTATCAGCAATGAGTCTGGGATGACTGCTCCACTCCTGTACCATTAGTTCAATTTGTTTGTCACAATGTGCATTATATAGACGAAGTAAAATTCATTCCCGGGTATTTCAATTATTACAGAGTGTAACACAAACGATTTATTTAGTCTTTGTCAAAAAGAAATCGTTTATTCTGAGGGGACCTCGAACGAGCCGTCATTGATCTCGTCAATAACATCATGGGGATGCTTGCCATCGACAGTGCAGCCAACGCTCTGGGCGGTGCCCAGGACTTCCTTGCATGTTCCTTTCAATTCACGGGCCATCGACCTGGGCCTCATTGTACGTGCAATGGCCAGGATATCTTCAAAAGCGATGTTGCCACTGTGCTTAACTGGAATGAAAGATACGAAATGAATAAACTACACTTTGGGAACACCCACAACTATATACTTACTATTCTTTTGCTTCTTGCGATCACGTGGAGGTTCCTTCAGAGCCTTGATGATCAGAGACGCAGCCGATGGAACCACGGAGATGGTTGCCTGTCTGTTCTGAATGGTCAGACACACGGTGATCTTCAGACCCTTCCAGTCGGAGGTAGCCTTGGCAATATCATCTCCTACTTTTTTGGGGGACTGAAGTCAAATTGTTGAGACCATTCCGGCAGGTAAACAAATCACTTCTGTACTCACCAGACCAAGTGGACCGATTTTAGGGGCCAGGGAAGATGTAGCTCCAACTTCGCCACCCACACATCGCATGTACACTGAAATTTGAAAGAAACACAGCAATTGTAACAGATATTTTTTACATGCACAAATTCACATATATTTATTCAAGTCATTTTGTAAATATATATACACAGGAAGCTTAAACGTACCCAATTTAACTTCCGTGGGATCAAATTTGGGAGGCATTGTTGTATCGTGGCTCAAAAGGCTGCTGTAATGTTAAGATTACATTAATATTAGTCGATTTCTTTATAGACATATTTAGCTCTGTACTGTACCGCAAAAAGACACACAGAAAAAGAAAGAAGAAGCTTATCGATTTCCGGTTAGTGTGTGTTATTGCCACCTATCGCGCAGACTTATCGAAAAACAAATTGCACAAATCGGGTAGCTTACTATCGAGTGGAACGTGAAAGTGAAACTAATTGCAACACAGTTGTGGTCGTTTTGTATGTAAAATGGCAATTGCATTCGCGCTAATTTATTTATTTAATAATATCAGGTTGGAGAAATAATCTGCTATGTATTTAAATAAATAAATATAATTGTTGGACATAAATGCGATTGCTCCGTTGGTAGGGTTACACTAAAAATTAGCGTGTCTGCGCAGCGATGGTCACTCTGCTCTTTGTTTACTGTTTACATACATACATAGCGTTTCTGCAAACACATACATACATACCGGCCATGTTTTCTTTGCTATTTAACAATTTTCAGCCATTGAATAACATCACTCGTATGTACGCTAATTTCTTATATTCATACATACATACATATATGCTTTTTCTGACATTTAACCATGTATGTACATACATACGTCTGTGATGTAGATTTCGACCCAAGCTGTCTACACACGAATGGGCGGCAATCTCCGCTTTGTATTGATCAAAGTAGTCTGCCTCTACCCTTCCACGATTTTCTCGCCATCACGACCTACCCTCACCAAGAAATTCAAGACAGAATCGGCAATGTACATGCATACACATGCAAATGTATGTACATATGTACTGCCGGCCGGCAGCCGGCTGTAAAGCCTGTCGACAACTTCGTATGTTTTGTCCTTTCCTATACAATCATTTGATGTTAACTTTTGAATTCAATTGCATTCCCAAAACACCTTAAATAGCATCGTTTCGTCTAAAATATATAGGGAAAAGATAGCTAATTTCTTCTTAAGATTAAAACTATAGCATTTGATGTTGACGTTTAGGTAAAAAATTTTATTGGCAAACGTTTATTTTGTTACTTAGTTATTCAAACATGGATGCTTCGAGTTTCTGTTTTATTTATTACGATCTTCAGAACCAGATTTAAGATGTAGAGCCAACTAGCCTATAACAGCATCTTTGAATAAATTTGCTTCAGATGTAAATGCAACAGAAATTAACGGCAACACGTTTTGTTTATTTGTCCAGAGCCGTATTGTTCTTAGTTGCAATAACGCACTCCTCTCCACATGCTTTAAGCACAGTGCACTGTAAAAAGAAGAAACATAAATAAATATTAACAAATGCCAGTGGGCGAGTGTTTCGAGTGTAACTTACCAGTAACTCCTTGCCATTATCAAAATCTGCACGTAATGATTCGCCAATCTCGCCATCTGGAACCTTCAAGTCTTCACGCAAATCGCCGCCGTCCGACATTAGGGTGAGGAAGTTGTCGTCACTTACGGCAATCAACTGGAAGTCTTCACGTTTAACATGGGGAACATCCATGTTATGAGTAGATGGGCAAATATCCTCATATCTGCAATGAAAAGTCATAAAATAAACGTGTGTTAATAATTGCAATCAGCATCTAAATTGAAAATGCAATATGTCGTGGACACATTTGTATGTATTGGTCAGAAACAGGTTCGCGCAACGCTTTTAATTTGGTTTCTTTCTTTAGAGGCTTCGTGATAATTTTGAGATAAGATTATCACGCCATATAGAATGCTTGAATTGTACATTAAACGTACATATTCCACACATATGTACATCCGTACGAGCGAGCAAGAGTGTTAAGAAAACGATGGCTTCGCGTTGAGTAAAGCGTATTCGGTAGACGCCTTTTTCCTTGATGTTTCACATAAAACATATGTACTTACTTCTTGTTGGAAAAAATATCAATTCCAACCATATGAACTTTAGCGTGTCCGTGCTTTCCGGTCTTGGATGTAGACATCTCGACGATTTTGCATGGCCGCGACTTCAACATAACAAATCCGTTTTTGCGTAGGGCCGAGCATTGCATCGGGTAAGTGGTCGATGCTCCGGAATCGGCGGTGTCGAAATGATCGTCTAGGTCTGCCATATCTGCCACGACACAAGAATGTATTGATTTAGTTAATTTATTTTTACCAGCATCGCACAAGGGCACCGAAGTACATTCACACGCCACACATGTATGTATGTACATCCATTCATAAATTTGCAAGTTCATTGGCATCTGTATGTACATATGCCCAAGCGTATGTAAATACATGTCTGCGTATGTATATTCCGAAATACATATGTACACACGCACTTAGTTTACAATTAGCTAATTACACTGCAATGTTTCATTATTTACTCTGCTACAATTGTTGAGACATAGCAGAATGCAAAAGCCCGATCATTTTTTGTACTCAAGACTCAAGACATGTACATACATGTGTACATTTCTGTGTATGTCTGTGTGTACACACTTTCTTCCACATTTAATTGCACATGAATGCAGTCATAGGTTAATTTTACTGCCGACTACATATCGACAATTCGAGTGCAGGTTAGGGGCGTTCAAACACTTATCAAGTATGCCGAATGAATTTGCAAATTTTTAAGCCGCAAATTTGAGAAAATAGCACACCTACTTGTGAATCAAGCGACTGTTCCAACCGAAGATGTAAAACGAAAGAACCCTGCTATCGAATGAGACTCACGTTTTGTTTCCGGTCGATAATCAACAAAACAGGAATCACTCTGAAAATGTGCGCAATGTGCGCATCCGATAGGTATTCGTTTATTTGGAACGATGAAACTAGGACAGGGTGAGAAAATTGTAGCTCGAATTGACGATAGTTTGTGAAAATATTAAACTCGGACCCATTTGCTATTGGACCCATATTAAAAACTAAAATAAAACTCACTTTTAAACTGTGCGATATAATATCTCTGTAATTTTATATATTGTCATGTATAAGTTAAGGCTTTGGTATAAACAGCTGTTTTCTTATTGTTGGTTAACTTTTTTAAAATAGACTTCAATTGGAAGGGACGGAATCATACTATCATTTTCTATAAAGTTTATATTTTTTCCGCTGTGTTGGTGTGACTTTAGCTTCAATATTGGCTGCTTCAGCTTGATGTTGCCGCTGGATATAGTCATAATGGCTGATTCTGTGACCAACGAGGCTTTGTCCTCTATTATTCCGTCTGCACGTGACCTAAGTCCGTTACTCTTGGTAGTTTTCGTTGTGTTGCGTGCGCGTTCGTGCGCGGGTGTGGGTGCATGTTCGGTAGTTTCCATAATCTTGGACTTGCGAGTTGTTGTGGCTGTTGAACGGCGCTTAAACTTGCTGCTTTCACTTTCACTGGTAACATTTTTGGACGGCTCGCTTGCAACAGTGGTATTCAAGTATTTGCGTCTTTCAAAGATCCTGCTTGTCTTCTTATGCTTCGGTTTCAAGTTACTCGTTTCCGTGGTGTTGCGTGGAGCTGGAGTTGGTGTTTTTTTTGTTGATGATACAACCCGGACTTTTCTAAATGTTCGCTTTAGATGGGTCCTTAACGTCGCGGGAATCACTGACGTTGAAGTTTCGTTTAATTTATTGTAGTTCTCACTACTGGCTATTTCGGTCTTATTTTTTCGGTATTTCGGGGTTTCTTTAGTAGTTAAAATATTTTTGAAATTTAGTTTTAGCGACTTAAACTTTCTCCGCATTATTGACGTCATGTTTTTTCGAGCTCTTTCCATTTTTAGAATGGGTTTAGGTTTATCCGGTTTTAGAATAAGTTTGGGATTATACGATTCGGTTGTTACAATGGGCTGGAAAGACGGTTTCTCTTTAATTGTTTGCGCTGTTGTCCAATTTTTGTAGTTTTCGAATAGTTGTGCGAATTCGGTTGTACCGGTAGAAGTTATGGGCTTCCAACTGCTGCTATACTCGGCATCAAAGAAATTCGTTGTTGTCTGTATCGGGATCGGGGCTTCTGTCGTAGTTGTCGCCCTCGTTGTGGTCTGAAAAACTTCAGTCGTGGTGGCCGGTGGCATTTCACGTTGTTATTATGATTGGACCCAGGCGATACTCATTGGTTTCTTTTGCCGAGTTGTCTGCGAACCTGTTCCCTGAACGCGGTAGAATAACATCATCAAGGGTAAAGTAGGTGTGCGTAATATAGTTCATGTATGGAAGAGTAGTTGTTGTCTGTACTACTTCGATGGGTACGCTATTCAATCCATATTCCTCCCTTGGGTAGCGATTTAAAGTATTCTTGAAACAGTCATCTGATAGTCGTGCACCTGCATTTGATATACGGTCTGGGCACATGGACGTCCAACCTTCATTTGAGTAGTTTGAAAAATTCCTCGTATTCTCGACGCCTTTTAAAAATTCAGGATTTGGCAACGTTGCGGCAGTCAGAGGTACAAAGGGGTTGACAGGTCCCAGGGCCAGACTATAGTCCGCTGTAGTTGAGGGTGTAGTGGGAACGGTGTTTAAATTTCTGAAGACGCTTCTGGAAAACATAAATGATTAAAAATCTGAGAAATGTATTATAAATCATTGATAGATACCTTTTGGAAGTCCCATATATATCATGATATGGTGTAGGAGAATGTATATATCTAGGCAGCATGTGGATATTACGCATAAAGTTTTTTAGTCTCATTTTTCCAACTAATATTGGGGTCCTGGCATTGTACCAATAGAATTTTCTCAAAGCATTGGGTTGCTGTCTATATAACATGTAAGGTGGAGCTTCAACAGGCCACATCTAAAAATTAATTTTGGTTTAAAGAAAGTTTTATTTTACAAAATTGATTAATTCATACCTGTCTACTCGGTCCAATGTAGGTTGAAGATGCATTTATGTTAACTAGCACATATGCGATTCCTGATGGAATATAAACCAATTTGAGTAAAAATAGTTGTTAGGTTCTCGGCATCCCTTACCTATTGTCAGGTAAATGACAACAATATCGCCTTTCACTTTCCCCAACATATTGGCCAATACCTTTTAACTGCAGACTGCCGAAGACTACTTGCACTAACTAGCTGGCTCAGCATCTGAAGTACTCCCATTTTGCCATGTAAATGCAATACGTATCGAACT
Source organism: Drosophila subobscura (assembly GCF_008121235.1). Classification (NCBI taxonomy): domain Eukaryota; kingdom Metazoa; phylum Arthropoda; class Insecta; order Diptera; family Drosophilidae; genus Drosophila; species Drosophila subobscura. The sequence continues at coordinate 13,684,485 of NC_048531.1, read as the reverse complement.
GTCTATGTATGCAAACAGCGTTTTAAAACAAACATCTAAAGTATAGTTAACCTCGCAATCATTCACTCTGAAGAAGTTGATTTTCCAGACTTCTTTATTGCACTTGGTTTACACTTTCCCATATGTATGATGCGGTGTAAATGATTTTCTGGTTGAAGTTTGCAGATGCTGTCTGGGAATGTCTTATTTCTCAGCGTGTGGGCTATGGAGCATGAAAATACACGCTTGGGCAAGCTCATCTTCTCTTTGGTAATTGTTGCATCTCTGCATCATCCTTATACCCTTGCCTGTGGTACGTTAATTTAGACAATTAGGTGGTATGATAAATACATACATTAGAGGATTATTCACCACTTTTACCAGCAGGCATGGGCGTATTCAGGAAGCTCACAAAGTGCATGTAAAATGGAAGGACTAATTGCAGCAAGCACGGAATGTAGGCGGCAATTGTATCATTCCGTTTTGATATTGATTTAGACAGACGGCAAAAGCAAAGGTATAATGGCAGGAAAATATTGCGAGGCGGCTATAGGATTTCTACTAAGAAGTTTTTCCAACAGAAGGTATTTTTAATATCACATAAATACACATTCCATTAAATAATATCTCACTTGCATTTAATTGCAGATTCTTTTGGATATGTGTCATCATTCTCTCTGTTTGGAACATGGCAACGATTTTTATGCTTATGAAGAATCGATCTGATACAGATTCGACCACCATTGGGGTAACAACGTCCTATATTAGTTGGATTAACACCTTTCCGGCCGTTAGCATTTGCTTGTCGAAGAACAGAATTACCAAAGAGTTTTCGGAGGCAGTGAAACGTCGCTCTGCTGACGGACATTCTCCTTCCTATACATACATCAGAACATTGTACGATTACCTTTTTATAAATCCAAATAATTTGTATTTGAAAGAAGAATATTGCAAGGAGTTCAATTCGACCTGTGGAGTGGATATTTTAGGCATGAGAAAAGAGGTATGTCTTTCCATTTGCACAGATTAAATTAATGCTCTCAGGATTACTATTTCTCATAGTTGTTTGCCAGCTCGTGTACAGAATTTATAGAAAAAATTTACTTCTCTGAAAAACTTCTGCCCAACTGCGAGGAAATATTCAAGTTTCACGAGCTAGAAATGGGATATTGCTTTCTAGCCAACAACTTGATTGATTAGTATGTACAATGACAGAAAAATATCCATTACAAAATTACCCATTGAAATTGTAAAATATTTATAGTCAAAGTATCGAAAAAATGCCACTGGTGTATTCTTCATTGGACGAATTCCGGAATCTGAGATTAGTTCTGCGAAGTGGCCTCATATACCGATACGATGTATGTTATATTTTAGTTACAAAAAGCGTAAACATATATCTAAACAAATATTTTTAAGCTATACATTCACAGCCCGGAAAACCAGCCGTACTTTAATGCTTTAGCCTATACGATTACATCGGATCCATCAGTGCACAGCTTCAATGTGGAAGGTATAGAGAATAACCATGATGTAATTGAGGAGCCAGTCTCTCAACGAATGTGCAAGTTCGACACGGAGACCAGTGACAATAATGTGCTATACAGGTAAATTTATTTATTTGAGTTCTTGTCTTGTGTTAATTAAATATTTTCCCAGCTTTTCCACATGCATGTCCAAAATACGAAGTGAAATTGAAATGAATCTCTGCAATTGCACTTTATTTAGCCAGAGTAAAAACAGTATGTGCACATAAAATGAGTGTTCCATCTTTATAGCTAACTTTTATTCCTAACTTAATGTAGGTTCCATAAATTATTGCGGTGTCGAAGGAATTTCGTGCCTGGACAAAGGTAGTGGGAAATATTCTTCTAGTTCTAGTGATTGCAGTGTAAAATTGTACAAAATTCTTTCAGGAAATCTACCAGCAAGAGTAATTAGACATGTGGGCTCTAATATGGCATGTCTGCCATCCTGCATGGAGCAGCAGATAAGCTACGTTGGGTGAGTGAAAACCTTTGGTTTGAAACGGATTGCACTAACAAGAAGATATCTAAGGTCTCGCGAGAAAAATCATAACGATTACGGAGACTCAAACATGGTCGAAATCGAAATAACATCACCACCAACAGCCAAATATTTCCGAACAGTCACTCAAACCAAACTGGATTTAGTTGGTAAGTTTTCTTGGATTTAGCACTCTCAGCGAAATATTTATATAATACAATTTTTGCTTTCCAGTTGCTGTTGGTGGTGTTATTGGCCTTTTCACTGGTGCATCCTTGCTGAACATCTTGGAAGTTATTTCAATTATTTTTTCTAAGATTAAGCGCACTTTTACACGATAAACTATCCGTAACGTGCTGCAAAGTGCTTTTAGCATTTATAACATCAAATTGTCTTTGTGCTTAATTGTTATTTTCAAATAGATCTAAATGATAGTTTGCAATTTCATTTTCAATGAAAATATTCAAATCCCGCGAGTTTTCGGTTTTTACTTTATGGACAGACGTATTTACTTTTTGATTTTTATAGCGTAATCCAACTCTGAAAGTTAGAAACGAGTTATAGTGGAAAGTGGAATTATAGTGCATATAGCTCACATTCTAATGGATGGGATATCACTTGTGCTCCTCACATTATCGGAATTCCTTGCTCTCAAATAGCGATGCTTAATGTCGACACCACTATTATCATCCTGTAGGAAAGAAGATTTAAATTATACACAATTTAAAGGAAATTACAGCTTACATCTCTCATATTGTACGTGAGTACCAGGTTGTTGACAAAACTTTCAAGAAATTCAGGATACAGATCCAGAACGTCCAGCAAATCATCTCTGTGTATCTTATGAATGTCACAATAGGTTAGCGCTCTAACGACACAATTTGATTTGCCAAGCGTTGGATATATGCACGGGTTCTCGCCAAATATATCATTTTTTCCTGAAACGAATGATGATCCAACGTTAACCATGATTGCCTTAAATAATTAAATTGTAATGCCTTACCCAAGACGACAATCATGTTGCTGTTTCTTTGAATTTCAATCGATCCTCTTGCTATGAAAAACAAAGAGGTCAGAACATCTCCCCGGTGCACCAATATGTCTCCCGGTGGCGCATGGGTTGTTTTAAATTTAAGAGAGAAAGCTCTGCAAATACATAGTTAATAAATGTACACAAATTCCATGATGAATGTACCTTAAGCATCCTGGACTAGCGTTTGCGAAGGCTGGGCATGTGGTTAATAGTTTCCTATTCAAATGCAGGCAAATATCCGCTTGGAGACACTCTGGAAAGCCTTTCAGCAGAGAGTTCATGTCAATTCCATTTGTGTAGGTCCACGCATGCTGGAAATATTCCTCTAGTCTTTGTCTCAGTGGATTTGGAATCTAGAAAAGTATAAAAATAAACCTAAATGTAAATTGTTTTAAAATATAATAATTACCTGGTGAAAGCGTATAAATTCCCGAACGCGCAACATTTGCGTGTGGTACCTTGCTGTTCCCGAGTAAAGTCTTTGTATTATAGCCGAAACGTTTCCAAAAATACTGGCATACATGAGAGCTACACAGTTAGAAAAGAAAGTGCAGCGGTTGTAAACATTTAAAATGGGAAGAAACATGTATTTACGTACATCCAACCAACATTACACATATGGTGAATGCTTTTTCAGCATCCGTGTTGGGTGCAACGTTACCAAATCCAACAGACGTGAGTGAAGTAAATGTGAAATATAAAGCTGTAATATACCGTGACTAAGCCACGAACCCGAATCAGCATTCAGTTTACATTATAAATGAATAATTTAATACCTTTATTGAAGGTCCACCAGTTTTGTTCTCAAAATATGGCTCTTGAATATCAAATGATAGGGAATGCAGCCAGCCTATGTTTTTGGTGGCCATTGATTTTTCAGCATTGCCAATTGCGTACCTGAAACGTACCGGTGGAGAGTGTATGAAACGCATGGCCTCTGGCCTGATCTTCTGAAAATGTCTCTCTTTGAACGTACCATATGCAGGCCAACCAATGGGCAATCAATATAAATGTAGCCATTAGCAGAATAAGTACAGCAGCACCATATTCCGAATACCGATCAATTTTCCGCGCCACACGAACCAGCCTCAAGAGTCGAGCTGTCTTCAGGAGTCCGATTAGGGTAGTTGTCTGGTGAATGTTGAAACAAATAATTTTTATTAGTGGGGGTTCGTTGGTTAATAGAGTTGTTACCCATAGGCGGGTTAAATATACCTCATCGCTTACCTCATCGGTATCGTCTCCAACCAATAGCAAGTCGAAGGGCACGGCTGCCACCAGATCAATAAGGAACCAACCGCTCAAATAATGAACGGCTATACGACCTGGATGGGATACCACTTCATCCTGGCCGTTTACAAAGGTAGTTCGAAAGTTAATGAGAATATCGACGATAAATGTAACGTCCACTGCAAAAATTCGCGAAAATGAGTAAACAATAACCAATTTAAGGGGCTACCACGTACCGATCAAATCTATGATGACAATGGGATCCGAGTTAATATATTTGTTGTTTCTTCTTTGGTAATCTTTTTCACCCAGCAGAAATGCAGCCACATAGGGCGTAAATATCGCTGTATACATAACCAGGATCAATATTATCCAATCCCAAACAGCTTTGAATGGCGAGTAGTGCAAAAGAGTCCATTTATGGTATTTGTTGTTCTGCAGCTTCTGGTCATGTAATATGTTCCCTCGCAAAGAAATGATCTATAAAACAAATGAACTATTAAAAGTAAAATTTATGTAATTAAAGTGTATGTACATACCGTCTCAATTGGTTCTTGCATCTTTGGTTCACTCTTGGATCCCAGCAGAGCTTCCTTGTCCAGAACATCGTCGAAATGATCGACCATTCCGTTCTCCACAGTTTTCTCAATCGGATTGTACTTGATATTCTTGAGCATGCATTCATAGGAGCTGTTGCTGCCCCTATGATTCCGATAGATATCATTATTATTTTTATACGAGCAAAACGATTCGCACTCCCTTTCCGAACTCTGATAACGGAAATATAGTTTCTTTTTATCACACTTGATACATTTTTTGATCTCTTTTTTAGGGACGTGACTCTTTGATTGGGCGGACTTAACCTCACTTCGAGACGGTTCTAGATGAGGTTCACTTCTATTTGCCTTGACTCTCTTCAAACATTCTTTTTTGTTATTAATTTTTAACAACAGAGGCGAAAAGTAGCAGTCGGCTATGTTCCTTTCCCTGTGCTCGTGTTTCCCTTGAGCACTCGATTTTAGCTTAAGATCGATGGACACGCTACTGTCACTGGCCCGTAGAAACTTGTGATAGACGATGGTGCCGTGCTCCGCCACATTTTTCGGGAATCTGGATAAACACTCCTTTTTATCATCGAACATGCTGGCGTTTATCAATATATCTGAAACAAAAACTTGTTTCTTTTCAGTTTTGTTGAGGTTGCACATGAGGGAAAAGAGTTCTCTTTCAACGAATTTATTGGACTTGGTTACACAATTTCTTTGAAACTCTTTCAAAGGCGGCTTTTTAGCGGTGTCGTTGATATTGTTATTGGACATGTACAGCTCGCACTGTTGCACTATCTTATCCAACTTTCGTATTTCGCTTAATTCTACACAAGACTTGTGGGACATTTTAATATCTGTAAAATATTGAAAAGTAAAAGTAAAAAGATTTAAATTTTGAGCTAGAATGCCAATCACCCACACTCACACACACCCCACGAATTCTGCTTCGAATCTAAAAATATGCAATAAAATAGAAGCCAGGGCAGTCTACGAATCCAAGTTTCGTCCTCCGCCTCTTACCTCGATGCACTGCACTGTTTTTTTCACGCATAAGTAAATAAGGATTTTAAGTTGCAATTTTTACACCTGTTTTGGGAGTTGCCAAAAAATAATAGATGAATGTACCCCAAAGACTTGTGTTATTACGAATGCAGTATGACAATACACATACAAAAAATAAAACGAGTTCTAAATTATTGTTCTTAAAGAGCAAACATACCATGGTTTCTTGAAGTCAAATTACTGTAGCTTTTAAGTAACTGTATTTTAGAAGTCACCAAATTGTAAAATTGCCAATAATGTTAGGCTTAAATCACTTAATTTGGTCAGAGCTCGCACGAACAATTCTTAAAATTGTTGAACTTGTTTTTTTCAGTGCATGCAAAAAGGAGGGCAAATAACGGGCATGCGCTTCGCATCAATTGTGTAAAATTACTGTATATAAGCCGTGGTATTTTACTGGCAACACAACACACGGCCACACTAAAATAAATGTAAACAATTGATTTTTCCTACGAAATCCACAAAAAGTGTGTGAAAAAGATGTCCGCTGCCAAGAAAATTGCCGAAGCGGAGGAGTTAGTTAGACAGGCCGAGAAGAGGTACGTGCCATGTTTTATATGCATCCAATAACAAATATAATCAACAAAACATTGCTATATTACAGCCTGAAAACATCGCTCCTAAAGTGGGTACCTGACTATGACAGTGCTGCTGATGAATACTCTAAAGCAGGTACGTGTCTGAATATGCATTAATATATTATAAGCAGGTGTTATTTGGGGTATATATGTATGCAAATGCATATTTATAAGAACATCAATTAACGTAACAAAGCTTTGTTTTCGTGCCTCTGATGGGTTTGTAGATGTGTGTGTACATATGTACACTGTTTACATTAATGCATTTTTTTTGTATGCATGCGTATGTAAACTTTAAATCAAAGGACTAACATAACTGAATGTGCAGTAATGCATATTGTTCGATTAAGTAGTGCCCTTATAACTAATTATAATTCAATTATTTGCAGCCACTGCTTATCGAATAGGCAAAAGTTTTGATAAAAGCAAGGAATGTCAGTTGAAGGCCATCGAAAGTTACAAGAACAACAAATCTTGGTTCCATGCCGCAAAAGCATATGAGCAGGTGTGTAAAAATTAAAACCACTATTTTCCTGACAATATGCTGATTTATGCACATATTATATATTGTATATTAGATTGTTCTACTATCAAAGGATACAGACAAACTACTGGAGATCGAAGAGTATGTTAATAAAGCTTGTAGCTTATATCAGCAGCATGGTTCGCCAGAAGCTGCAGCATCCGCTTTGGATAAAGCTGCCAAATTAACTGAGCAAAAGCATCCAGAGCTGGCTTTGCGATTCTACCAGCATGCTATAGAAGTAATAATGGTAAGTGAATTCTCTGATATATAAGTTAGCTAGTTAACTAATTCCTTTTCAGATTGAGGATTCCACCCGTCAGGCAGCTGAATATTCATCCAAAGTGTCAAGAATACTAGTCAAACTTAGGAGGTAAATCAACTATACTTTCCATCCAAGAATTATACTAATCGTGTACCACTTATTTCAGATACGATGAAGCTACACAAGCAATTAAGAGAGAGATTGGGCTCAATCAGCAAACGGAGTCCTATGGTCAAATCGGACGCTTGGTTGTGGCTTTGGTGCTAGTGCAATTAGCTCGTGGTGATTCAGTGGAGGCAGAAAAGGCATTCAGGGAATGGGGAACCTGCTGCGAGGCCGAAGAGGTGGCCACACTGCAAACACTTTTGAACGCATTTGATGAAGAAGATGCTGAAATGGCGGCCAGGATGTTGGCAACTCCATTCATCAGACACATGGATGTGGAGTACTCGATCTTAGCTAAGAACATTCCATTACCTGAAGGTATGCATCTGGAGAAGAAATCTGAAGATAATGCTGGCAATGTAAGTTAAATTTAAACGAGTTAAAAGGGCGGCAAATAATCATCCTTTTTTTCACCGTTTTAGGCAACCAACGAAGACGAGGACGAAGGAATATGCTAATTTTGTTAAAGTTTTACAGCTCTCTTCCCTATACAAACATATTTATCGTTATTCAGCAAGCTAATAACCCCTTTAAAATAATTGTTAAATAAAATAATCATCCCAAGAAAGCGTTCAAACTACTTGATGCTTACCTGTAAATGTCTTTATCCAGGACTAGCCAAGCGGGCAGACTTCCATTTTGAATGTTGTCATGTAGCACAAAGGCACTGTGGTTCGCGTGATGGTTCCTGCGGCTATCCGGGTTTCACGATCCATGAATTTAATGTCAAACCAATATTACACATTTTTCTCTCCGACGAACGCTTTCTCGGCCCAAACAACAACAAGCAAACTGATGTTCTGTTTGACGTTGCCAGATCGTCGTGCTACCATTTAAATTTAAATTAATTAATGTCGGAATATTCCATACCACAAAACTATTAAAACTGTGGGCAACTTAGAAGAAACTTTGTAGGGTTGGTTTGAGGTGCATTTTATTTAAAATATAAATATGTAAATAATTCATACACGCCATCAAATTTAGCATGTGCCGATTCCATCGTGGCATTCCCCAACGCACATTAACGTTTCGGACTCGCCTGGCAACTCCGCATTTTTTAGTTTGCACCATATTTTGTAAAGCCTATACTCAGATGCGCTAAATTTTCGGTCGATGGACAGGGATGATATTCCTATGCAAACGATAAGAAATCATCCCTGTTTATTGTTCGACAGAAAATTCCTCAGCTTCTGAGCTTCAGTTTGAACCTTATTTAATAAGCAATCCAATCAAAAAACGTCATGAAAACCAGTCAATCTCATCGGAAATTGGATCGTCAATCTCATAAAATTACAGTTTCTCAGTTGAGAGTCGTAACTAGTTGGTAATATTAGGTGGAAGATCAAAATCGAGAAAAATTATTCACGATTCGATATATTTACGGTATATTTAAAAAATTAAAAGATTTATTTCGGTATATTTCCCAGGGTCTTGTGGTATATTTTATCGGCCACTCCGCGGTCACACTATTCGTCCGGTTGTTCGTGAAGACGGAAGGTAAAACAGTATTTGTAAAATATAAATTTGAAATTTGTGAAAGTACTACAATAAAGCAACAATGGTATGTATTCGAACGATTAAATGATTAATAAAAATAAAAACAGACCAAGCGCATATATTTATAATGTATATGTGTGTTTGTATATATGTATGGCAGAATAATGTATGCCTTGATGTACAAATCCATACATATTTGTATGTTTCGATGAATCATATAAGCAGCTCCTTTGAAATCTGTATATGCATTGGAAATGTGTATGTACTTTTTTACAAGAGTGTGCGTGTATATAAGATTAGTAGATATATCTGTACGAATGTACGTCTATTCAAACTTTTTGCATATATGTACGGCCAACGTTGGTTTTATTCGGCGATATATGTTCATGTGTATGTATACATCCATACACATATACATAAACCAAATTAGTCATTGGTAGGAACGGATATTACTCATTTATTAAAGTGCTTCCATGCTTTTCGCGATTCACTCAAATTGCCAAATGGCAATTGCAGAAATAAATCGAAGAAGAAAAGATTGGAAGTGGTGCATTTGTATGTACATCTGTACATTTTTCGCTTCCAAATGGGCGGCGGAGGCGGCGTCTCCTGGGCCGAATCGAATCGGAAATAATTAAAAAAGAAAAATTGGAGAAAAATAGGCACGCTTATACACACACACACGTCCATACGTACATCCACTTTTGGATGTGTATATATTTTTACACACAAATGTATGTATGGAGTGTGTGTATGTGTGTGGGCATATACCGCTTTTTTTTATTTCGATGGCTATAAATATGTACACATGTCTGTATGTATCTACACGTTCTCCCACGGACGAATGTACAAAAATATATAACTATACCGAAATATGTATAAATATATATCCATATATGTATCTGCGGCATACATATTTAAGGTGTGGAGAGCGATCATTTCCTTGCCGCCGCGCCGCCTGTTCGTGTGTATGCTTGGATACATGTTCGCTTGCATATGCATGAAAGTGTGTGTGTGACGGCCACAGACGTTTGTATGTATGAAAAAAATGTACTGCCGATTGCCGAAAATTGCTGGAAAATGTGTGTAAATCCTTGGCTACTTGGAAAAGAAAATTCTTCTGTCAAATAATTAACCATGTGGCATTTTTCCAACTCCAGCTAAATCAATATCATTTGTTGTTGGCGATTTTTGTTTGCCCTTAGGTTTGCCGGTAGTTGTAAAATTACCCTTGAACTCTTGCCGGGTTGAAACTGTAAATGGTGCCACACCCACTGTCATCCCTGTAAATTATCTACCCACATTTGCTGTATTTCAACCATATTTGGATACATGTACATGTGTACAGATTTGATCAATGGTTGATAAATACGTATAACATAACAAAAAGTTATTACTTTGCATACTTATTTGTTGTTATTGCCGGCAATGACGGCAGCATTTTCGCATTGTTGAAAAGAGACGGCAATATTGCTGGTTCAGACACAGGGGGAGTTGTGTTGATGGGCACACATATGCACAGGGGCACACATGTATAATGCATGGGTAGAAAGGTTTTCCCGCCTTTACAAACATTTAAAATTAAACTTTTAGTTGTTACTTATTAGCATTGAATTTTAATTGTGTTTAAATTTGAACAGGCTTCTGGTGTAACTGTGTCCGATGTCTGCAAGACTACATACGAGGAAATCAAAAAGGACAAAAAGCATCGCTATGTCATTTTCTACATCCGTGACGAGAAGCAGATCGATGTGGAGACTGTGGCAGATCGCAACAGCGAATACGACCAGTTTCTAGAAGATATCCAGAAATGCGGTCCTGGCGAATGCCGGTAAGTTGTTCTCTAAGCTCCAAGGGCTAAGACATACATAGTCTGTTTTGCGCATGAATCCACATTTTAAAATCAAAGACAAAGTAAATGTGATTTCTCTCAATTAGAATTATTGTTTCGTAATAGTATAAGGAACCTAACTGTTCCTTTAAGATTCTTACGTTTTTCTTCCATTATTTTATCTTTATTTTGTCTGTTCGTATCCACATCCGAAGACTTTAAAAGCGGACACACCGCACGATCCAAGCAGAACTGCGATTGTAAATGTAGCTTAATCTTTACAAACCCAAGAACACTCTGCAGCCAATAATAACTTATTTCTTTGTCATTTCCACAGATATGGATTGTTCGACTTTGAGTACATGCATCAATGCCAAGGCACCTCTGAGAGTTCAAAGAAGCAAAAGCTGTTCCTTATGTCGTGGTGTCCCGATACTGCTAAGGTAAGCGTATCCACGGATCAACCATAAACAATCGCTTAATTCTTTGTGCTTTATTCTTTTGTTTAGGTTAAGAAGAAGATGTTGTATTCCAGCTCTTTCGATGCTCTCAAGAAATCGCTGGTGGGCGTACAAAAGTATATACAAGCCACTGATCTGTCCGAAGCCTCCCGTGAAGCTGTCGAGGAGAAGCTTCGCGCCACCGACCGCCAATAAATCGTATGGGAGAGAGCACTGTGCATTGCATTTAACGAACAAGCAAGGCATGCATAAAACAGCGATCGAAACACACACACGCATCCTGTTGAGATCGCCAATTTGTAAGAGAAATTTTCTACATAATTTGTATTTTCAGTAGAAATAAAGAAAATGAATGAAAGATACAACTTAATATTTATTCGCTAGCCGCCGCCCCTGGAGGCTAAGCTCGATAAGGCTATCTTTACAATTACGCATCGTTCACCGATTAGAACCTAGAACTAACCTACAACCAACCGCCTCCCCAATGGCCACGTTAATAGCCATGTTGAATCACTAATGTCTGCAGCACCTTCCGTATGGGCGGGCAGGTGTTCAGTGAGGACTTGAGCCCGAGGGAGAATGCAACCGATAAGATTTCAATGGCATGCTCCTGCAGCAGCACCGACATCTCGGGCAGATTATCAATCGCTGTCGCTGCCACCGACGAGTTCTCGTCCCGCAGGCACTGTATGTAGGCGTTCAGCGTGCACACATTGATGTCCGAGTTGCCCGGGTTGTGCTTCAGATGCCTAATCAGTATGATGAAGGCAATCGATCGGATCTGGGCACTCGGCGAGAATATCAGATTGAGCAGCCGCTCGAACAGCTCGTTGATGAACACAAATCGCTTGGATGTGAGGCACTCCAGCTCCTGCATGGGCCCCAGCACCACATCCTCGGTGTTGGACTGCTTAATGATCTTGATGAGGTCAAGGAAATGCGGCGAAATGTCCGTGTAGTTCGATCTGCTGTACGAGCTCAGGGTCAGCACCGACAAGGGTCCGCGCACGCCCACAATGTCTGCCGTCGGAACGGTGCTCACGCTGCCCTCCATCGGCTCCACCTCGGCCACCACTGGCTTGCTGACCGACGGCTTCACCTCACAGTGCTCGTCCAGCTCGTACTCGGAGCGCACCTCCTCGTCGTCCAGCTCCGAGGTGAAGTTCGATTTGTGCTGCAGCAGCGCGACCGCCTGCACGAGCACCTGCAGCTTGCCCAGCGAAGTGTACTTGGCGGCCAGTTCCATCAGGATGCCCACGTACTGCTCGATGAACAGCAAGGCGCTGGACGGGTTGTAGTTGATGTACGCCTGCAGCATCTGCACAAACTTGCTGAGCATCTGGAAGGCCTCCTTCACCGAGCTGTGGTGCTTGAAGAAGTTGAAGTAGCAGGAGAGCGTCGTCTGAATCTCGGTCTTGTACGAGTCCTCGAATATGGTCGGCTGCAGCAGCTCCAGTGTCCTGAGGATCTGCACGAAACGATGAAAGTGATGCTCCTCGCGCAGCGCCTTCATGGTGATCTGTGCCCTGCCCTGCATTATGGAGGAGAGTACGCTCAGCTGGCGCAGAAAGAGCAGTGGATGGGATGCGGCCAGTTTGCGCAGCAGCAGCTCCGTGTCAGTCGAAAGGGTTTCAAAGTCCTTCTTGCCCACCAGGCTGCCCAGACACGTGATCAAATTATTCGAGACATTGTCGGCCTGACAGCCCTTCAGGGTCTGCAGCTTGTACGACCGTTCCTTGCCATCCCTGCTGGGCCGCAGGAACTTGATGCGCGGATACATGATGTACATCTGTTGCTGAACCTGCAGTTTCAGATAGTCCGACACCGAGCTCTCCTCCACATAGTCCATAACCTTGACCATCAGATCCCTTCGCTTCTCGGTCAGCTTGAACAGCAGCTGCATGCGGGAGCACAGCTTGAAGTCGTAGCCTCTGCTGTCCACCTTAATCTCCGACACTCCCTCGTGCAGCATAAAGTGTGTGAATGGCTCCAGCTCAGAGTCTTTGAGCAGGAAGAAGGGATCGGGGCGCGCGTTCTTCGAGGAGGACTTCTCCCTGCCCTTCCACAGCTTCGGATTCGTGGTGAGTGCCTCGAAGTAGTTAAGTACCGTGCTGTAATCGTAATCTGCGCGGAACTCCCTGAACAGGAACTCTGCTATCCTCTCGATGGTGTCCCAGTTGGTCTGATGGTTTATCAGCGACAGCAAATAGAAGCGAAACTCGCTGCACGACTTGGAGAACAGAAACTTCTCCTTCAGCAGCTGGGTGGACACTATTTCGGGATCAACTTCCGCCAGCCAATCGATGAACAGTCCATTGTGGAAGATCTGATCTCTGCTGCTGCTCGTGCTGCTGTTGCTCCCCTTCTTGGGCGCATCGAAGCTCCGAATGATGTCCCTGACGATCTTCTTTCTGGCCAACAAGGCATTGTTTCCCTTCAACTGCTGGAAGTAAATGTCCCGCGAGTTGCGCAGCATAAACACCAGACTGTCGTGATACAGCTCCGTGCTCTGCAGCAGACTCAGATCCAAGCTGAAGTTGTGCTTGAATATCTTGAAGCTCTTCTGCAGACTCTTCTCCAGAATGCGGTAGCTGTCGCGGTGCAGCATGCAGCTGAAGAATGCTCGCAGCAGGGTGCTGGCATGTCGACTCATAATGATGGCCCGCTCAAAATCCACGCAACGATCGGGCGGCAGCTTGGCCACCACTTCGGTTACAGCGACGAGCAGTTCGTTGCTGCTGCTGTTGGTGCTGCTCCTCTGTGGGCTGACCACAATGTCCAGCAGATGATGGATCAAGGCGCGGCAATCGGTGCGTGAAATCCAATCCTGATCCGGCTGCGTGAGTACTCTCTGAACCAACTGTTTGGTTGAGTTGTTGCTGCTGCTGCTCGCATCTGTGGCATCGTAGTCCCCAATCTCAATATTCTCCTGAATAATCACACTGAGCCGAGGCAGATCGGGCACCGTCTGGGAGTGGGAGTGCAGATCGAGCGCTTGCACCGTGTAGTGCCCGTTCTTGGCACCGCGAGCCTGCTGAATCTCAATCAGTTGCGCCAAGTAGGCCTTGTTGAGTATGGCATTCTTGACCAAATCGAACTGCTCGAGCACCGCCGTGTCCAGCATGGCCAGCAGCTTGGACATGGAGTTGACGGGCGTGCCGAAGTTCTGCACAAAGAGCACAATCTGATCGGGCGTCAGGTCGTGCAGTGCGGCCTCGATCAGCCGGTCCACCGAGGAGCGGATCATCTTCAGCTTCAGCCAGTCGGGCAGCAGCTGCACCTGCTCCTGCGGCATGCTGGGCAGAAAGGCAACGGGCGCGGGTCTGCCGGGCGGAAACCAATAGTCCAGTATCGGTATAGACTCTGGCATGTTGTTGTTCGAGTACGTGAGGAGTATTATAAAGGCGTGAATGATGTTAATGTGCAGCGGTAGCTGCACGCCATCATCGAACTGCACCATCAGCAGATCCGGGTACTCGGTCCACTCGTACGGCTCGTGATACTCCCGCAGCTTGATGATGTAGTTGTTGAACATCACAAAGAGACACTTGAGGGTCTGTATGCGCGTGTCATCCGGCGCGTAGTCGTAGTCCTCCTGGGATATGATGATGTGCTGAAACATGGTGCTGCGCTCCACAATCAGCTGCGCCATATCGATGACATGATCGAGCATTTCGTTCACGGGATCGCCCATCGTGTGGGCCGTAATGAACTGGATGTAGGCCATGATCAGCTCCGGGCAGTTCTCCACCTGGCAGGCAGCACGCAGCTGGGGGATTATGAACGGCTTCACCTCGAAGAAGTGCGGTATCTGCTGGATCGATTTCAGGAGCCATTCGTGCTCGTAGTCATCCGAGTGCCTGAAGATGATGTTGAGGCCAGAGAGCGCGGCCACACGCGACTGCTTCACGGTGGACGAGAGCCGCCTGAATATGTAATCCAGCAGCTCGCACACAATCTGATGGTTTAGGCTGGCATCAAATGTCAAATTGCGCAGGAAGTTCACCAGCTCGGCATCCCGACTGTTCTCCTCGTTGATGTTGACCGAATTGAAGAGCAGAAACTCGCACAGGCACTGCACGGGCAGGTGACTGAAGTCGCCCTCGCTGTTCTGCACCAAATCCGAGAGCCACGGCATCGATTGGGTGGTGCCCTGCCGCTGTATGATGTCCAGCAGCAGGTCGGGCTTGCGGCAACGGCAGAACAAATGGCCCAGCTTGTAGGTCTGATTGAGGAACTTCATTTGATCCAGCACCATGGACGGCACCTTGCGCGGAGCACCCAGCGGCGCCATCAACATAAGCTGCGTAATCAGTATCGCATTCTCCTCCGTGATGACGGCATTCGGAGATGTTTGCGCAGCCAAATAGGTTTCAAATTGCAGAATGTGATCACGTTCCACAGTCATGATCTGCAAAATGTGAAGAGGGACGAATCAGAGATTGGAAATGCTTGCAATGAACGCCACAACCTACCTGCAACTCATCCTTGCTGGCCGCTGTGTTCACAAACTGACTCGTGATGCATATCTCAATCAGCATTTTCATTGTGGGATAGTGATCCCAGCAGAAGGCACCGAATGTCGATGGATTGTGCGCGGATATCATGAGCAGAATCAGCCAAGTCTTCCAGTAGAACGCAATAATAGCCAGCTTCGGGGGCTCGTAGTCCGACGGCAGGCGAATGTTCTCCGGATGATGGTACTCGGACATGTTGAACAGAAAGTCTATGATGTCAAATTTGTTGGCCTGCACGGCGGGTATGTTGCTGGTCTTCATGCCAGAGACCCGCTTGATGACCAGAAACAAAATGTCAAACGTGTTGGCTATCGAAAAGGGTATGTCTTTGGTGATGCCAATCAAGATGATGCGCAGCAGCGTCTCCTCGTGGATGGGCGTCTCCGAGATGATCCTCAGTATGGCCACTCGCTCCGGCTCCGAGGGCCACTGATCGCAACGCGAATACTGCTCGGGCGTGTCCAACAGCAGCAGCTTGTGCAGCGCCTGATGGTACTCAATGCCCGTAATTTTGAACACATTCGGCACCGTCTCGTACATCCACGACACCGTGTCCAGCTGGATTTGTCCCATCTGGTTGTACAGCTTGAGCAGCGCTTGATTGTTCTTCACGTCGCGATTGTTCTTCAGCGAGAGGCTGGCCTCACGCGCCTGCGGTGTGGCCGAAAGGAACATGCACAGGCAGACAATGTCCACCATGGAGTGGAATATGCGCTCCTTGAACTCAAACTGTTCGATTTGCGGCGTGAGAACCTCTCGTTCGCTTAGAAATGTTTTGCAGAACCTCACGAGATTCACGTCGAAGCGTAGCATGCGCACAAGTTCCCTCAAAAACACACGCAAAGTCCGCAGGCAATCGTCGCGCTGCAGCAGAAATTCCTGATAAATTTCGGCCAGATTTGCAGCCGATTGATCCGCCGATGTTTGAAACATTGTGGCTGCAAAATGGACACAATAAATAAGGTTTAAATCAAAGTAAATGTTTAGCTTAGCCGTTGGCTTACCCAGCATGCCCATATTGTTGGGATTCCTTGTGTTTGAGAGCTCGTTTTGCACCACCAGCTTCATGACGGTGCCCAGTATGTCTGGCTGCAGGCAAATCATTTCCTTGAGGCAGGACATGTAGTGATTGATCAGCGGCTTCGTCTTCAGGCGCATCTTCACCAGCACCAGCAGAACTTCGTTATCCTGCGTGTTGCCGCCCTTGATGTTGAAGCAGATGTACGAGAGGAGTTGCTGTGCGAACTTCACGAGCTTGCCATTGTGTATCCACAGCTCCAGGCGGGATATGCTCAGGCAGCGCACCTCGGCTATGCCCGAAGTGGTGCAGAGGAACTTCAGGAAGTTCCTGGTGTAGTTATCCTGCTGCTGGCGCTTGTTCAACTGGTCCCGAATTGCCTCGCTGACATGCTTCTGCACCGTCTCGTCGCTGAATCGTGGCTTGACGGCGCCTATCGAGTCTGGCACCGGCTCGAGGTCGGAATTTAGGGGGCTGGCATCTAGACTCTGCGTTGAATTATCGCCCGAGTCGTCGTCTATGGTGACACTGTCCCTGTGAGCCGACGGTATGGCAGTGCTCACGTCCCAGCGCAGTAGGCTAATGTGGGGCGTGCGGGTCTTGAAGGCGGCGCACACATTCTTCACGTAGCTCGCACAGTACTCATTGTCCGCCCAGTAGCGCTCGTTGACAGCGTCGTCGATGTACGTGCGCAGCAGTATCTCCGGCCACTGTGGTATGTCCGCGAATCCCCTGGTCAGCAGGTTCGTAAACAAAATGTGCAGATTGGTGTTGTAGCGCATCTTCATATTGGCTTCTCGTCGCAGAAACGAGAGCAGGGCACAGGCCACGATGTCTGTGCAGAAGATTTGCGGCTGCAGTTTCGCCACGTATATCAGCGCGAGAATGCCAATGTTATCCACCTTGGATCTGGACGCATTTGCTGTCGTGTGCTTGATGACTCCACACACCAATCTGCCCACGGAGTCGGTGTCGTTTTGCTCCAGTGCCGCATATATGGATTCAATGATATTCTCCAAGTCGCAGTCGACGGCAAACTGCTCCCAGCTCTCATACTGACTACTGCCTGTGGAGGTGTCGGCTCCAGAATCTTTTAGGTTTCCTCGAAATCGTTTGGATGGATTTCCGAGGGCGGATGAGGCTTCCCGCTTTCTTTCGGATGATGATATGGGCTTAATGGGAATAATTTTGGATTTCGCATCATCGCGACAGCTTTTTGTGCCAAGGGCAAACAGCTCTCCCCCCAGTGGCACCTTTTTTTGGGATCTACTTGATCCACCTTTTCCGCGATCCATTTTTACTTTATTGTGTGGATTAATACATCAAGGTGTGACCAGATTGAGTAAAGTGCGGCAGATGCAGTAATGCTAGCAGAAATGTACTAACGGGTTCCACGTCGATATTACTTATACTTTGAAACGATGGGAGTTATCCACAGCCAGCACGTATATATTATTGTATATATGCGGGTCACTCACATATCATATAGAAATACATTTACAGTGCAATGTTTTCCAGCACACAGACAGCTAGGAAAATTGAATCAATAAAAGATACACTATTATCTTTTTTTTTTATTTTAAGTCACGATATGAGAGGTGACGACTTGATATTCCACGTTCCATTCCGAATAGTTTATCTTCAAAAAGTGTGCCTTTATTAAGTTATCCAGTTAAGGTCACTCTAACCTGTTTCTGGCATTGTTTGTTTATAAAATAATAATTTTAGCGTTTCTTGAGAGTTCTACCCCACTATTTTGAATATATATAGTTGGAGCTCGAGCTTGAGGACAGGTCTCAATCATGTTTCTATCTATCGCCCCCCCGCTAATGGACTTTGAGGACGAATTGCTGTGGATAAATCAGTCGAACAGTGGAAAGCTGAAAATATTATATGACAAATCGAATTATGTTACCCCCAATACAAAGCTGCTCATTGAACAAGCGTTTCTGCAGCCCCTAAGTCTTCAGGATCAACAGATTTTGTTTGATGATTTGCTGAAACAGAACTCTGACATTGCGCACCAATATGGGCTGACACCGGCAAAGGTGCGTATCCTCTCTACGAAATGTGGCTGTTATAATGATAGTTGTTTTCCTTTCATAGCTACCCCTGCTGGTTGAAAACAATCCACTCATTTCCATTGAAATCTTACTAAGACTGATGATGACCTCAGACATAACAGAGTACTTCAACATATTGGTCAATATGGACATAACGTTGCATTCCATGGAGGTGGTCAACAGGTAAGTGTCCACACAAATGTTTTAATTGTGCATTAACTTAACTCTGTTTCCTCCTTTCTCTCCAACAGATTAACTACGTCGGGCCCTTTACCCACAGAGTTTATACATTTGTACATCAGTAATTGTATTTCCACCTGCGAGACAGTCAAAGACAAGTACATGCAATCCCGTCTGGTACGGCTGGTGTGTGTGTTTCTCCAGTCTCTAATTCGGAATAAGATTGTTAATGTCAAGGCAAGTAACTGCATAATCTAACAGTACATATGTACTAATTAATTTCAATCATTTTCAGGAATTGTTCATTGAAATTGAGGCCTTCTGTGTTGGTTTTAGCAAAATTAAGGAAGCAGCTGCTCTATATCGTCTCATTAAACATTTGGAAACGGGAGAGAGTGCACTGTCCTCGAATGCCTTAACGAAGCAATAGACAATAGACCCACCTGTGCGTGTAACTTTTTTATGCAATGAAAAAGCTGTTGATGAAATGCCAATCCAAATTGTATCAATTAGAGTCCAGACGGGCCCACATTAATGGATATTGAAAAAAAGAATAGTGTTGTAGTAAAAACAAATTCGCATTTAATAACTTAAGTATCTAGAGTTGAAGATTTGTATTTTATGAGTGAGTGTTGGCTGCCTCGTTTGGAAGAAAATATGGTGGCTCGGCTGCGGGTTTTGGGAAACGGCTTAGATAGCGTTCAAGTCTTAGAAATTTAATCGATATTAGGCGATTGTCGAACCACCAACCATTGATCTCGTTGTGTATCATGCCGGCGTCCTCCTCGGTTGCACAACGTATGTAGACGCAGCACGATTGTATGTCCAGCTGCACATCGCATATCTTGCAGCGTGGTCCCACCTTCTCGATGATCGACTCCACAATGGACTGCTTCAGGTTGGGCTGTTCGACTTCGGTCAAGTCAAACATGTGCCTGATCTTCAGGCAGGGTGTCGGTGGGTTCGCAATCTTGTTGGAATTGTCGAGTGCCGAAATCTGCCACTTCTTGCCGAGTTCCTTTTTCTCCAGGTTCCTGTTCCAGGCAATGGTGCGCAGGGGCTTGCCGTCACGTATGGCCATGCCGAAGAGCACACGGCTGTCGTTCTTCTCCAACATCTTGAGGGCCTTATTCCAATAGGATAGTTGCTTAGAGCGTTTCTCGGAAGGCACTAGCTTCTCCTGCAGCTGGTTCAATATCAGTTCAGGGCTTTCAGACTGCGAGCTCTGGTTCTTCAGCTCTTGTATGATGTCTTTTGTGAATTGGTCCACAGCAATCAAGGCTTTCTTCTGCTGCATGCGATAAACTACTATGCCAAAGTAAACTAGGAAGGCGACGGATACTACCAGAATCAGAGTACCCATAACGGCGAAGAAGCGTGTAACTTTCTTAGAAACAACGCACTTGAGCGGAAGATTTGGTTCCGCCAGCTCAAAGTATGAGCCGTGTTCCAGAGCGCTGGCCGAGTCCTTGGCTTCCAAAATGTTTATCATCCACTGCGGATTCTCCGCGATTAGATATTGAGTCGCTAGCAGATTGCTATGCATATTCGCCCTTGGAGTCTTGCTGCTGCTGACTAGCTCTCTGACAAACTCATTCACGTCAAGGGTCGGCGGCTGGCTGGCATCGGAGCAGTGATGGAGTCTGGCACGCTCGTTCAAATGCTTAAAAAGCTCCTCACTCATGAGCAGAGCACTCTTCAAAGATTCTTTACGTATGCACTGCACCTTTCCGTTGGCCAATTGCAAGTCGTTTTGGTTGCACAATGTATACTTCAATGCCGTTTTGTCCATGGGGCTCTGATCGAATTTCTTGCTCGCATAGAGCACTGTAATTATAACCAGAAATATCAGCAAGAGCCCAATCAGCATTTTTGGTATGATGTATTGTCTAATGTCGGGATTCTTGAAAAACGACTTAAGGTCGGATAGGACGAAACGTTTGAATTTTCCATTCCTTGGTGGCGGCATTCTCGACATTTGAGCAGCGTGCGTGACTTTGGGACTGATCTTCCTCTGCAGTGTGGTGTCCCGAAAGCTTAGCAATCGGTTAACGACGCCTCCATCCGACATTTTCACTTTTCCACTCTGCTTGGCATAGCTGTTGGACGAGTCTATCGAGAAGGGCATGGAGCACTGTTGGCGGTATTTGCCATTCATGTTCATATTGTGCGGCATGCATTCGCTGTCGTAGTTGGATGCCACAACAGGTGGTGGGGCGTACATCTTGGAAGCCGACATTTGCAATGGACTCAAATCAGGCTCGTCGTAGTTACGCTGATTAAATACTGAAGGATTTAGGCACAATTCAATGTCGTTGTTGTTGTTCATCCTTGGATATTTGAATATCGGTGAGGGATCGCGCTGCTCCTGCGAGTACAGGGTGTACTTATTACTTCTTCTCTTTAGTTTCTCCGCCTTTTTGTGTTTTTTCAACTTCTCAATTAACACCGCTCTGGTTGTTTCCGTCACAGGAGTGCTTGGGAATCCGCATTGAATCAGCTTCCTATGCAGATCGAGGTCGCTTAGGCTGTTTAAGCTTTCCGTTGACATTTTAGGTATATGCTCTCTGCAAGAAGAATTATTAAATTGCATATGTAAGTGTTGTGTTTCAAACTGAAAAAGATTGTCAATCGAATTCCGGCATATACACAGGTATGTGCACATTGTACATACAGTAAGCACACATATTATTCGTACACCACCATCACCCTAGTTTGAACACCTATAACTTGGCGTACGGTCAACGTAAACAGGAAAAGTTAATTTTGTATCAAAGATCAACATATCTACTATATGTTTATGAAAAAAGTTTCTAATTTTCCTTTATGGTATCCTTATAAAAATTAACTTAAGCAAAAAAGACCTTTTTTTTCGCACATAAATTATTCGTACAGCCGTCCGATTCCTTAAGTAAAATTAAAATATTAAAGGTAAAATGAACAATGAAAATTTTTGTTTGCTATATTTAGCCTTAATGATAACTAAAAGCCCTAGAAACAATCTATCCCCTAAGCTATTGATGCCCCATGAATTAATAGTGACCCCCTCCACAAGCAGTACCGGTTGCAATAGCTCCCTCGATGAAATGTTGGGCTTCCGTATTCTTTTTTACCAATTTTGCCACGCAGGCTTCATGAAACTCAAGTTTACTAACCGTAGTGAAAGTTTCAGCTAGTTGCAGTTTTAAATGAGCCAGATTTGATCCAAAAAAGATTACATTTTGTGTAATTTTTTGGGATGGGTCAAGTTTAACTTCGAATTATGACCAAACGGAATGACACATGGATGCCAATTGTCACTCAAAATAAAGTTTAATACACCCTTTTTTATATTTCCATTACATAAGACCATTCGTAAAGCTTCAGTTAAAAAACAACACAGGTGAAACACTAGGCACCCTCCGAAATGCCATACAGGAGGGACCACCATTTTCTCATCATGGGCTAAATGAACTTTCGCAAGGCCAACCAATCAAAAATCTGTCTTAGATGGACTCACTAGTCATTCTCATTCTCTAGAAATGAATCTGGCCATGGGTTTCTCCAAAAGTCTTCCGGAAAATTAATTTAACATATCTGGAAAAAAATCGTATGGGTCATTAGAGGGTGCCTAGTTTTTCACCTGTGTTGTTTTTTAACTGGAGCTTTACGAATGGTCTTATGTAATGGAAATATAAAAAAGGGTGTATTAAACTTTATTTTGAGTGACAATTGGCATCCATGTGTCATTCCGTTTGGTCATAATTCGAAGTTAAACTTGACCCATCCCAAAAAATTACACAAAATGTAATCTTTTTTGGATCAAATCTGGCTCATTTAAAACTGCAACTAGCTGAAACTTTCACTACGGTTAGTAAACTTGAGTTTCATGAAGCCTGCGTGGCAAAATTGGTAAAAAAGAATACGGAAGCCCAACATTTCATCGAGGGAGCTATTGCAACCGGTACTGCTTGTGGAGGGGGTCACTATTAATTCATGGGGCATCAATAGCTTGGGGGATAGATTGTTTCTAGGGCTTTTAGTTATCATTAAGGCTAAATATAGCAAACAAAAATTTTCATTGTTCATTTTACCTTTAATATTTTAATTTTACTTAAGGAATCGGACGGCTGTACGAATAATTTATGTGCGAAAAAAAAGGTCTTTTTGCTTAAGTTAATTTTTATAAGGATACCATAGAGGAAAATTAGAAACTTTTTTCATAAACATATAGTAGATATGTTGATCTTTGATACAAAATTAACTTTTCCTGTTTACGTTGACCGTACGCCAAGTTATAGGTGTTCAAACTAGGGTGATGGTGGTGTACGAATAATATGTGTGCTTACTGTACATATGTACGCATGCACACTTCGGCATACACCTGAATTACATTTGCATTACTTGATGAAATCCATCTAGGATCACATGCAGATTGATGTAGATAATGCTTCAATAGTCCCTTCAACCGTAAATAGAGTCTCTCAAAACTATTTATAGTTGCACAAACATCGAAGCGAGTGTTCGTGCACTTGGAAGATAACATACATACACAAATACACGTGGACGAGTTGAACATATGAGCGAATCACATAAATCTTTGCAGTTTGCAAATATAAAATTTGTTAATTACATAAAATAAAAACGAAAACTGTAATTTTTTTCAAGCAACAGTTTCAAACATTTGATTACAAATTTATACGGCACATACTAAATCATTCAGAGTCAAGGATGCGGCGTCAAATACATATTAATGGAACACATGAGATGAAATTTTTCTCACAATATCGATGTTATTAATTACTATCGGCGGAACAACCATCAAATTAATCACGAGCAAAGTCGGACAACTTGGCTCACAGTATTAGCTTATAGTAAATTCTAGCTTGCTGATGCATTTATAATGGTTTAATAAATATATTATGTTATCATTATCCCGTGACAAGTAATCGCATTGTGAGCGAGGGAAATATATGCTCTTGTTTCGAAATTAAAGTTTCAAATAATAATCTGAGCAACTGTGGCACAGCTGTTCGATTAATATGACTGTTAGGCTTCCTCTGGCTTTCAGTAAAGATTTGACTTAAAGTCTCGTGACAAAGACAATGAAAAAATGACTATGTTTCTTTTCAGCCATTCCGTTGACAAGGTAGCCATGTTTTCACATGCAGGGCTTGTATATCGCACAGACAGGGTCGCTCAGAAAGCGATGACGAAACTATCGGCAGGGGCCAATCAGTTTTCTTGAAATGTAGATACATTTATATGTGTTTGTGGCTTAAGAATTAAAATATTGTATGCCTTTTGCAAAGGTAAATATACGGAGCATCCCCAATCAAATTAAATCAAAAAACGATTGCGGAGCAGCAGCAAGTTTAATTTTGCCAAAATGAATGGCCGAAAAACAGAGTGCTTACATGTATATACACATATTTTGTAAATGCATTTGGGCATTAGGACAAGTGCACACATACGTACATGCTCGTATAAATATACAAAACGCTATAAACACGATGATTTTTATGGAATAGCTCAGTTGTATCTAAAATACGTTTGTTAATTTCAGGCCGAACCGCATGTCCTTTAATAATTACAGTAGGCATGAATCGTAGAGGTTTAAATTCTGGAAATACGATGTCTTCGCAATCAAATATTGACGACGGTAGCTGGAAAGGAGTTTCTGAGGGCGGATCAATGTTGCCCACGTCGAACTCGTCCGCTCTCAATCCGGATGGCAGCAACCAGAGTGGCTTCTCGCAAGGAGGACTGCCGTACAACTCAGGTGGCAATCCGTATCCACCTGCTGGCCAATCCTCACCCGCTGGAAATCAGTCTTTAGTGTTTCAGAACACTAATCAGCCTGGATCGAATACACCTCAATATACCTCTTCACCTGCACCCTCGGGTTCATCCACACCGGGTCCAGTCGGTTCGCAGAACATTCCTGGGAACTATCCACAGTCGTCGACAGCTGGAAACTTCAATGGTCCTGTGGGCGGACCCTTTGGATCGCCATCCTCTGGCCTGGGCCAGTTCAGTCGACCGGCCAGCTCGGGCACACCCTTCAACAGCGGGCAGGCCGGCCACTTTTCATCGCCCACGGTCTTCGGAGTGGGCGGTCAATTCAACCCAATGCCGCCAGCATCTCCCTTTGGTCACGGAGGAAATCATCCCATGATGGGCGGTCCCCAGCAAATGGAACGCATCGATCAGGGCTTTAGGAGGCATAACTCGTACTTCAGTCACACCGAGCACCGAGTATTCGAGCTGAACAAGCGCCTTCAGCAGCGGAACGAGGAGAGCGACAACTGCTGGTGGGACTCCTTCACAACGGAGTTCTTCGAGGATGATGCCCGATTGACAATCCTGTTTTGCCTGGAGGACGGACCAAAGAGGTATACGATTGGCCGCACGCTCATCCCGCGCTTCTTTCGAAGCATATACGAAGGCGGTGTGTCCGACCTATACTTTCAGCTGAAGCACGCCAAGGAGTCGTTCCACAACACGTCTATCACCCTGGACTGTGATCAGTGCACGGTAATCACTCAGCATGGCAAGCCGTTCTTCACGAAAGTGTGCGCCGATGCCAGGCTCATCTTGGAGTTCATGTATGACGATTATATGCGCATCAAGTCTTGGCATATGACCATCAAGGGACACAGGGAACTCATTCCAAGATCCGTGATTGGCACCTCGCTTCCCCCCGATCCGATGCTTCTAGATCAAATCACTAAGAACATTACAAGAGCTGGCATAACCAACTCCACGCTAAATTATCTACGATTATGTGTTATCCTCGAGCCGATGCAGGAGCTAATGTCGCGGCACAAGGCCTATGCTCTGAGTCCACGGGATTGCCTGAAGACGACTTTATTTCAAAAGTGGCAGCGCATGGTGGCACCGCCGGGAAAAAAGGATCCCCAAAGGCCACCAAATAAACGTCGCAAGCGGAAAGGCTCCAACTCGGGCGGCGGTGCCAATAACGCAAACACTCCGCCCGTAACAAATCAGAAGCGATCACCGTCGGGTCCCAGCTTTTCCCTCTCCTCGCAGGATGTAATGGTTGTGGGGGAGCCCACCCTGATGGGCGGAGAGTTCGGGGAGGAGGATGAGCGGTTGATAACGCGGCTGGAGAACACGCAATATGACGGCACCAATGCCGTGGAGCACGATAATCACACCGGATTCGGTCACGCCGACTCGCCCATCTCCGGCTCGAATCCATGGAGTATTGACCGAGCGGGCAATATTCCAGCCAGCCCAGGCAACGGTGCTGCGCCGCAGAACAACGCGAATATATCTGACATAGATAAAAAGAGCCCCATTGTATCGCAATAGAAGTTAATAAAACATATTTCGCTATATTGTCAAATGTATTTTCATACTTGCATGTAAAAAATATTTAAATAAAGCTTTCAAGTTTTAGGAAATGTATATAAGACATACATACAAACACATACACATAAAAAACATATACATACATCTAAATATATATATATAATTACACTTAAGCTGTCTTAATCACACACTCTATTATATAATTGTAGCGTAGGAACTACTCTATCTACTATCTACTACAACTACTACTTCTGTCTTGACTGCCTTTCCAAGTAATTTGTGTTTTTTTGTAGTAAAGCAGAACTTTTAAGCACAACGCTCAAGATATTATAAGTACATTTATTTTTTGCCTATACTCTAAGGCCTGTGGAGAGCCGCAGCAAGGCGCCCACTTGCGGCCAAGCCGAATTCGATGTTCTCAGACTGTTACCTAGCTTTTTTCCCGTCTGCCCAACTGCAGTCATTTTCGAATCGATTGAGCATGTATGCTCAGCTTGTGCTAAGATCCCTATTTAAGATTGAGGCGGTACGCATTCTGGCTAGTACAGGTCCCCAGATCTACAGCAAGATCTGCTATTTACTGCATAAAAGTAAAAAGTAAAAGTTCTCCAAAGTTTTCTATTGATTCTTTTGTATTTTGAGGACACAAATTATTTAGATACTCAGAAATTGTATGGCAAAAAATCACTCATCTGGCATGGGTGCTTTTTTTACAGCGATAATTACTATTGTCATCTCATTTGAGATTAGATTCCTATCCTTAACTGCAAGGCATGGTGTGAGAGATTTAATGGCATTCCAGGTCCAGCCTCCTTTGCGCATGCACGAACAAATGGGATACACAGTTTCTGGCGCTCGTTCAGATGCCCACAGACGGGCATACAGTTGCGTATTCCAAGGAGTAGCTCAAATCAGCTGACCTTACAGGTAGACAGACAAGAACTGATATGAATTCTTTTACAATATTTGGATTCAAATATTTTCAGCTGCCTTAACAGAAGTTATAACCAGGAAGTGCAGGAACTGTGCGCCCCAAACAGACGCCAAGGCAAGAGTCTATTTATAACCATGAATTCTAATATAAAATCGTAGTATCGTTGTCCCATTACTTCTGTACATTCTTTGGCTCTCGTGGCAAACATCTATCCATGGAAATGTGAAACCTGAACGTCCTTACCCTTGACTCTTGGTGCTGCCACCATCCACACAAATGAATGCAGCCCAGTGGCACCACACAGAATGTAAAGTCGTAC
Source organism: Drosophila subobscura (assembly GCF_008121235.1). Lineage (NCBI taxonomy): Eukaryota > Metazoa > Arthropoda > Insecta > Diptera > Drosophilidae > Drosophila > Drosophila subobscura. Next base: position 13,656,958 of record NC_048531.1, on the reverse strand, counting down.
GACTTTTGTACACATGAATGTATATTATATCTTATTATTATATAAAATCTACATATGTATTTGCATTTACAGACAATTAATTATTTACTGTGACTATCAACATAAACTGTTGCATTATCTACGCCCGCGAACTGGTGTGTGCTCAATGTGGAGAGCATTTTCAACTGCCCCTGATAGAGGACATCGGCGATTATTTTCTCCGCATATATAGCTTGGGTGGCATCCATGGAACGCAGCTTGTGGGCAATGATTTTCCCGAAACTCGAGAAGTGGTCGTCGAGCTGGTGGTCGGCACTCTTCAGTGCCAGCGAAAACAATCGCTCAAAATCGATTGTAGAGATATCCGCTCGGAACTTGGCAGCGGGAACTGCTTCATTATCTTCGGATTGCTGCGAGGATAGCGAAGACGAGCGCTTTCGGTTGATTTTGTTCTGGTTCTGGTTATGTTTCTGTTGGCTGGCGGCCACCACTGGCCTGACCTGCTCGGAGTCATTTCCTATTTGTTTCGGTATATCGGGTAGGGATTTTCTTCGTTCCGAAATAACTCTGCTGTCGGCCGCGGTCATGACGATTTCCACCTCCTTGATGGTGGCTCCTGAACCATGATGATTGTTGTTGTTGTTGTTGTTGGCGTTGACTGTTTGAATACTGATAATGGGGTCAGGAGCGCAAGCAGCAGATGCGTCCTCGAATAAATATTCGGTTGGACAGTTTTTGGGCGACAACTTTTGATTATCCGCCTTGTGTGGCTTTGTGAGACTCTCGGCATCGGAGAGTTCTTCACAGTTCTCAGCCGGGATTAGAGTTACAGCACTCTCGGAGTATTGCTGCTGCAGCGGGGGGTGGTTATCGTGACGCTTTGCCTTTTTATCAGGAATTTCTTCGTCCTTCAGGAACATGAGCGACTCGAAATATCGCCGCTTGGGACAGTAGGGCTCGAACTTCTCGCCTTTTTTCTTAATTTCATTACATTTTCTTAATTGGTGACGAAATGCGCACCGCAGATTGTTTATCTTTTGCTTTGTTCTTTCCACATTGTACATCTCCCCATGCTTGGTGGCCACTTCTATTAGCTTCATGTAGGCCTCCTGCCGCTTGCTCCTGTTTCTAAAGTCCACGGAATCGGCCTTCCATAGGCACGGATTGACTTTATATTCTTCTATGAAATCGTCAATAAAATCCATTTTTGTTTACTAAATGAAAACTTGGCCCGAAATGTGTGTTTGTGTGAGTATATGTGCCAACACAACGTTAAAAAAAATTAATTGGAACAACTGGGAATGAGAAATAACAATCGGTATCACTAAAAAGTGAAACAGTATTTATCTAAACAATTTTGAATGGATATTAAAGCGAATACTTGTGCAATGTGCTGTATAAATAAAGTATTAACAAATTACACCCAAAAAGTATATATTTAGTTCTTAATTTTAATTATATTTAGTCTTGCGATGCATCGATATAAATTATAAAAACAGCATATTGGAGGACGACAGTTTCTGGTATTTAATACTATTGCTACGCCTTACTATTGTATCTGGTCACACTCGCAAAATTACACCCACATTGGAATAAAAGAAAATAAACATTTTAATAAATCAAAATGAGTGGTGCTCACAGAGAGGCGATTCAAAAGCAAATACATCAGGACTGGGCGAATAGGGAATACATTGAGGTCATAACAGCCAGTATTAAACGCATTACGGACTTTTTAAACTCCTTTGGTAAGAAAACATAGCCAAGTACATAGCACTACATGCATGTGTGCGTGTTTCTGTGTGTGATCGCATCTGCCGACATATTCATACATACATACAACTTGCATAGATTTGTATGTACAATTTTTGATTATTGGCGGTCGTAAATAGTGTCATTGTCAGTGAGTGTATTTACACTTGTTATGAGTAGTAAATAAACTTCATACCTACATAATAACGTGCGAATTTTAGCGTAGTTTGCGTATTATACACGCTGTCTTTCCAAAATCAGGTGCCACTGACAGTGTAATTATTATCCGGTAGCTGTGATGTGCGTACATCATGTGCATATATGTATAGCTGCTTAACCTAATTAACATTCTGGCAGTACATGCGAATTCTGTTTCTGTCACAAGAAACTCTTCCGGCTGTTCGGAAAGTTTCTGCTATAAATTTTATGAATTATCCTTCTCCATTTTGATATGATCTCTGTTTTGATTGTTCTCTAATTGTTGCTTGTCTTTGCAGATATGTCCTGTCGCTCTCGATTGGCAGTACTGAATGAAAAGCTAACGATCCTAGAGCGGCGCATAGACTACTTGGAAGCCTGCGTAGCTCAAGGAGAGACATTAACGTAAATTCGCCACAAGCTATGTTCTCACAATTATATTAAGCTTTGTACATTTATAAGATAATTAAACATTAATGATAAACTCGAGCTATTGCGTATATTAGTTTATGGATTGCCAATTTCCATGACATACAAACAACAATTGTTATTACATTGTGTTGTTCTTTGAAGGCTGTCCCTCCATGCTGTTTCTTCCTTTCACGGTTGACTTGACGGACAAACGATCCGATCCGTTTCGCTGCCTGGCCCACCATCAAACTAAATATAATATATTATTAGGAATACGTCAGACAGAGACTAGACACGCACGCAACACAATGCCCGAATAGTCGTAGCTTCGAAAGCTGCAGCCCAAGATGACGTAAATTGACTCACCATGTAATAATGTCCAGCGGGAAGTATCATTTGTATATTCTCATATCGATAATTGCTGTCTTTGCCTTTAATAGAACACTTTCTAAGTGGTCTATTATAGCCCATACACTATACATATTTACGTGCCTGCGTTTTATCATCCGTTGATTTGTCATAAGCTGCTGCTGCGCTTACAAATGATTACCACGTGTGGCTGCTATAATTGATACCTGGAACACCTTCGAGAAGCATAGCCAAATGCATTTTGTTACAAAATAAATCTCTTTATTGAGCGTACGATCGAATCATGTACAAATTTAGATGAGCAGATAGACATATAATAACAGCTAACAACAATTATAAATTTTTTGGCAATATAATAATGCGTGTATGTAGATCAAGATTGCGTTTAGATCTTGATGCCAGCGTCGGTGGCCTGTGCGCGGTAGCGCTTGATGTAAATATCCTCGGGATCGAACTTGGCCTGCAGCTGCTTCCACTCCTCCGGCTTGTTGTCGATGATGAAGCGAATCACCTTGTCTGTGTTGGCCCTCTGCTTTTCGCTGCACTTGCTGCACTCCGTCTTCAAGGCGTCCGGCAGGGACTTCTTCAGCTCCCGGCCCTCGGGTGTGCACTTGCCAGTGTCCACCAGGCACTTGAAGTAGTTGGTGAAGAGTCGATCCGATTTCAAAATCTCATCCACATCCAGGTTATCATATTTGGTGGTGTACTTCTCCTCGGCGGCAACCAGCACCACTCCGAGCAGCAGCAGCGTGAGTAGGAATTTCATGTTGAAAGTTGAGCTGCAAAAAAAAAGTACATACAATGAAGTGTTAAGTGGAGTGGAGTACTTTCGTAATAGTATTAATAAGCAGTCATTGATCGGCACTTTTAGTCACACTCTACTGCACAAAGAGTCTTAGTGTAGGTCGGTCTGCTTTTGGTGGCAAACCAGTTTGAAGTCTAACCCAGTCTCTGACTGAAGGCTTGATGGACAGCGCCCATGGAAATCATTATAAATCTGATTGTATATCTCGAATGGGACTACATTAAGCTCTACTTATGAATGCCTGATTCGAGTCACATTTGAGTGCCCTACTGAGGCTTTATCACTGCCAAACGCGACTCAGTAAACAGGTTCGATTTGGCTTTGAATAAATTAGATATGCAATCGGCAGCACTAAATGTAAATACATATTGGCACATCTTACAGTGGAGAGCGACTAGGTGACGACGAGACTACAGGTAGATGCGTAGCAATGCAGCAGCTTTAACTAACTGACAAATGTGTCTATGAAGTTTTGCTTTTATACCTGGCCTAGGCAACGATTGAACTTCAAGTGTAATATATACAAACAGAGAGACTTCGATTTGTAAGCGTGTATTAAGGCTTTACGTACATGTGTACAGACCTGAGACCCGAGACAGGCGCTTGGGATTGTAGATACTTTAGACTTTGAAGCACAAATCGCTATTGCTAAAAAGTCAACCCGGTGATTAGTCAATCGTCGTTATAACTTTATATAATGTGTATGGGGGATAGTTAAAGCTTAATTTGATTTTAATATTAAGCAGGTGACATACGAAGCAGCTATTCTCCGAACTATCAACTCGTCGTATTTGTGCTAAATGACTTTAAAACGAATGAACCACTTCATACTTAAAGTGCCTTGTGGACACTCATCGCACAAAGTGTAAACATCAACAAATTAACGACTGTCAGACACGTTTCAGCAAGGAAGTTCAGTTTTTAGTGCTTCCCAACATAAACGTATTTCTGGGATGCTGCTCTTTAGAGCATTGTATGTTCCTGGATAGTCCCAAACCCTGCTCGACTCGTAAGTGATTGATTAAGACTCTCCCTCCCAATTGAAATTTAGTTTGATTTAATTCATTCAACGAGCAACTTTATATATCAAGTATTTATGTTTTATTTTAGTTACAAATATTGAAATGTAAAAAGTAACAAAAACTTATACATTTTAGAAATCTGTACAAGGAAAGTAGCTGTAGACCCGCTTCAAATGATGGTCTGATAGTAGTTTTGTCATTTTTAGACCTAAATCATGCTCTTGTTTTTGTGTTTTGTGTTTCAAAGTAAAATGTCAGGAGGCAGTTGCAGTTCGGGATCATATGTCTATATATTTTTGGAACAGATCACTATTGAGTCTGGGCGGTACGTTGGCGTTGGAATATCGACTCAATGGTGGAAAAGACATCGCTGGATTTACGAGCAGCATCAACTTTGTAGTGCAGTCCCCGCAGGCCATAGTAGTCAACCAATGGACGAGTTTGCCTGTGGTATGATTCTAGTCTCTTTTTCAAAGCGTCAGCGTTGTCATCGCTTCGTCGCATCAAGGGCTCGCCAGTAACCTAAAGTTAAATGTTTTAGCAAATTGGATTTCAGCTCAGATTCTCTGCTACGTACATCGTCCTTCATTGTGACTTTGGGAGGAGCAAACTCCTCGTGATAAGATCTTCCACTCGCTTGGTGGATCAATCGTCCAGTAATTCTCCTCACCAACAGGCTGTCGTCAATGGCGAACTCGATTACAGCATCCAGATTAGCTTTCCTCTTGTCCAGCAGTGTATCGAGCTAAAATATACAAACAAAATCTCATTAAAAGAATTGGCCATTGGCACAGTGACAACAACCGACGCTACCTTTTCAGCTTGAACAACCGTCCTCGGGAATCCATCGAGAAGGAATCCGTTTCTGCACTCGGGTTTGTCCAAATTGGAGTCAATCATATCCACCACAAGCTCATCGGATACCAATTTTCCCTCGTCCATTACTTTTTTCAACTCGGAGCCAAGCTTGGAGCCGGAAGAAATCTCCGCCCTCAACATATCGCCAGTTGACAAATGGCAGACACAGAACTTCTCCTTAAGAAGGGGAGCCTGAAACAGGTGATAAAACAATGATTTATTAATTATTTGTAATCTTAACAGCAAAGCATGGGAATTCCCGAGTGGGGGGAACTGATTGTCGATTGTCTGTACACAAACATTCGAGATTACTCTTGTTCATTTCAGACATCTCATTGTTTATATGGCTTAAGTATGTAATTTCTAGTCTATGTATGCCGGAAATACTTCCTTTACTGAGTTGATGTATATACATATGTATGCATGCATGTATGTATTTATGTACACGTGCACACATGTTGGAGTGCGAACTTTGTAGTTAAATGCAGTTATATAATCGCACTGGCTATATTTTTTTTGATAAAAAAGAAGAGATAAATGCGTCCAAGGTACACGTTTCCACATACACACTTACATATGTGTATACAAACGTGCATCTTTCACATTATGTAATTTTGAACCCACCTGCGTTCCCTTGCCGGATCCCGGCGGTCCTAACAGAATTGCATTGATTCCGGTAGTTTGGGGCTCATATCGCTCCACTGGTACTGCTACATTCGGCGCCATCGTTCGGTTTATTTACAAAACTATTTACTTAATGTATTAATTCAAGAACTTAACTAAACGAACAAGAAATGAAGGTTAAACAGATAAGATATGGGATTAAGTGTGACCGCGGAGCAAAATTATACCGCATGAATCAGAAATATACCGAAATATAGCTTTTCATTTTTAAAATATACTGTAAATATACCGTATATCCTATATAATTTTCCTTCGTGAACAATTAGGATCTGGTTCGTAGGGAGAACAGATATAGATTGGGAAGAGTGGATAATTCCGTATCTGTTGAACCGTTAGACGACGAATGGAATGGATTGTATGTTTATATCTATTCTAAATAGCCGAAGCGGCCCGCTTCTGCTAGATCTGCTACTCTCCTAACGAGAGACATTATGAAGTAAATTGTGTTAATATTAAAATGCAACCTCTTTGTTTTGCTATAACAATTTGTTAACTATTTATTTATTCTGGAATTCGTGTATTACAATTGCCATGATACATTTTGATATTGCCCTCGCAGCGGAAGTATGCGTCAAATATGTCACTATAGCCGTGATCTTTCCACCAAGTACAAAGCTGCCTATTCCACACGCAATCTAGTCTATATATCAAATTGGGGTACTCGTATCCCAGTAATGTGAAAAAATCTTGGTCTCCCAAGTGTCCCTTGAAGGAATACTTTGCAACGAGCGTCTGCACTTCCGAGTTTGTAAGTTTTTCCAGATATGATTTCGAGTTTCTTATGCGATTTAAAAGCAGCAGTACGACGCCAGAGTTGAGACCCGGATAACCATGGCGCTGCTCATGGTTGTGATTATGTTGATTTCCCATCTCGTGGTTCATTGGATAATATGGGTTTCCAAAGCTAGTCTTTGGATACCGGACGCGATAGCGGTAGAGGATATGACGATATACGGGAGTTAGTTCTGGCGCCAGTCCATAAAGTTGGTGCGGCAGAAAGTGATCAAATTCATTGAACAGTAATCGAACATCGGAACGGAAGACTATATCACAATCCAGCAGAATGGCTCGATTTAAGCTTGCATCGGCGATTCTATGGAGCCCGAGGGACAAAAAAAAGAGCGAGTCGCTATAATAGGAGTTGGGCGCTGAGCTAAAGAACGGGGATAACTTGGCAGCTATGTCCTCTATGATGGTGGAGCAGACTTTAACGTCGTACATTGTATATATCACCGTTCTACGAAATCTGCGAATCTGCCTCTGAAGGATCTCCATGACGGAGCTGGAGCTCTCCTTGTCGGTGATTACATGCAGATGGAGTTGGGCACTTGTGTGTTTCAGCAGACTGTGTGCAAACAGATCGAATTTCAAGTTAAGATGGTAGTTTTCTCTGGTATAAATTATAAATATATTATAATTATTGTCCGAAGAATGGAACTGTGCGCCCAGTTCCAGCTGCGTGGAGGAATAGTTCAGCAAATAGTGGGTAGGCTTTAGGAGAATGGGCTGAACGGACGTCGTTGTTTGTTGAACATTGGAGTCTCTTGTCTCCTGCTTCTCAGTGTGTGATAATTTGTTAAGCCGGCTCGAAAGAAATGCGGAGAGTATATTTCCCCGAACTGATAGATGCGTGTTGGCGTAAATTATAAGAACACACATACAAATTAGTATCAGCAAGAGAACTAGTTTCTTCTGCCATCTGCAGCGTAGTACGCTCCAGGTCCAGCTCTTTGATGGACGAACGGAATTTCGGCGATTGATGATTAATGTCACATTTTCCTGCTCCTCCAACAGCTGCGATTTGCACTTCATAATACCATACATGTTAACGTCTGTAGGAAACGTTTTATGCTTTTGACTGATTGTTTTAAAGCTGTACTTTGCCATTTTAGAATGAGTGTAAGCTGCACCTAAGTCATAACAATACAATACACGAACGAATGAGTATCTTGTGTTAGAATACACTAAACGGAAACTTCGAGCAAATAAGCAATAGCGCACTAAACATTTCGACTGGCTTTAACTAATTTTAACTACAATACGACGATAACAAAGCACCCAATGGAAAAATCAATGTAAAATATCGATTTCGGTTCTTGACCCTTCACATCGATGGTGTTTCTCACACATCGAAGTGCTAAGAAAAAATATCGATAGGTTTGTGCTAGTTGCTAGTTTTATCACTGCATTTAAACAAAATCTCAAAATAATTAAAAGCAATTTGTAACAATCCAATATAAGGAGGATATGAAAACTTGCCAATCTGGTGGAAAATTGATTCATCAATTGCATAAAATTATAGTTTGAGGGGTGAGAGTCCTAACTAGCTTATAATATTAAATAGAATATCAAAATCGAGGAAAATGATTTAAGATGTGGTACATTTATTACATGGAAAGGTATATTTTGGGTTATCTCCGATTGTTAGGAGGTATATCTTATCGATTATTCCGCGGCCACACTGGTGCCAAAGAATTATACATAAATCCAATCATGCGCAGAAGTAATATTTTTATCAGTATAAGTACATGTTTTTCCAAAACTACAAAGAGATTTACATTAGGAAAATGTAATAGTTTTAGCATCGTATAGACTACAAAGTATTCTATTGCGGGCTTCAATTTGGATACACGCTTACATTTGGTGCAATACAATGGACGTCCATCGGATTGAGGTTCCCCTGCGATCTGGCGGAGGAAAGAAAATGAAAAAACGAAGGGAGCTCGATGCCCTTATAGCGCAGTCATCTTCGTCCAAGAGAAACACCCGTAGAACTGCTGGAGGAGCGACACATTCCCAGGACAAGTTGTTATCCGTTTCCACGGATGACCCTGAGGATTATGCATGGGTAAGTAGGGGCCAAACTAATGATGGGTCGTCAAGTACAAGGTTATTTCAATTGGTTTGTACATGTGTATGTGTACATCTGTACATGTAAATCGAGGAGGAGTTTTCTCCCCCTTGTTAATAACCTTTATAAGCGATGTAATATGACAATAGTCGCAACCTTGATCGACGTCACGGCCGAGTGGCTGGAGCGAGTGCATACCTTCGTGATTCATTTGTGAATGCGGGTAATGAATACTTGGAACACATTTGTTTACCTTTGTGGTTTCCCCTTCCAGACGAATGTTGCTGGCGCCACTCGTCGCAGCCATCGGAAATTTGCCTACTTTCGCATGTGTGGGCCCCTGTTCTTGGGCATCATTGGCATTTTAATTGTTTCGATATTGTACTGGCTGTACTTCGATCTTCGCCAGCAAATGTCCGATTATCGTCAGAAAATCGAGGAGGGTAAGTCCCAGTTAACACGCATATTGTGCCATTATGTAACTCTTATACTTACAGTGTCTGCCATGAGCAAAAACTTTCCGGATACTCTGCAGCGGTGGCATGAGACATCGTCCTATCTGATGAAAAATCAAACGGCAGTTATTTACGAAATAAGCGAATTGCAAAAATCTATCGAGGGATTGCGCATGAACTTTACCAGTCTCGAGGCAGCGGTGGCTTCTCAAAGGAATCACGGAAAGGACGAGAAGATGGTGGCAGACTTTGGAGCGAAGATAGAAGCTGTCGCCACAGACATTGAGGCTATAAAGGAACATTACAACAAGTATATCGAGGTGCAGAAAAGTATTCAAGCTGAAACGGATGCTTTAAAGGTGCGTCAGTCATTAATATACATAATAACAATAATTAATGCGATATCAAAACCCTTTTTCAGGCCAATTTGTCGCAGTTGCCGATGCTGCATGCCAACGAGTTGCCCACAAATTTATCGGACAATATTGCAGCACTTAATCAGACCACACTTAACTCCCTGAAGATGCTGTCAAACGACTTGAAAGTCGTGAACAACACACTGAGCCAAACAACGAACATGCTGGGAGAGGAAGTATCACTCCACAAAGTAACTATTAGCCACACTCTGTGTTAGTTCTACTCTAACTTTTACGTTTCGCAGACCAAAATAGATGATTTGATGGATCGGTCGGAGAATGTGACATCACATGTTGCCACCATAAGCAATAGCTGGCCGGAATACAAGCAGAAAGTAACAAACTTTGACGAGGCCTTGGATAAAACTGAAAAGGAGGTAATATTTTGGATGTGGCTTGCCTTGCGATTCCTTGCTAACTTCTTCTTATTATCCCCCTAGATATCGCTCTTGAACAGCAAGAACTCAATGCTTTCTGCTGCAGTTGAGCAGTTGAAGAACTTTTGCATTCAGCGTATCCAAGGCACAAACAGCGAAGATGCAGCAATTATTCCAAAGGTAGAACTTAGCCAGCAAATTGTTTCAGTTTTTTACCATTATACAATTTCTTACAGCCTGAAGTCAAAGCCGCTGGTCAGGAACTTGTGAATCCGCCAGAGAATGCCACAGTCAAACTACAGGAAACGCCCACACTGTAAGCAATGCAATGCTGTACAAATATGGCATTGGTTGAAAGCTATTAATTATTCAGTGCCCATAGCCCATAAGCCTGGGTGAAAGTCACAGCCAACGATTGAAAATATTTACATTTAATACACACGAAAACTGCAGTGTACATACATAAGTGTAGTTCAGAGAGCTATCTAAAATAATGACAAGCAAAGTATAGAATGGATGGATGGATGGTTGGGGATGTACGTGTAATCGTGTGATTTCAGTTAAGTTTACTTTTAAAGTCCGTCGTAGAAAAAGGTAATTTTTGTATATAGAAGTTTGTAAGGTAAATGCAATATAATTCTTTATAGGTACAATATGCATTTTATGTCCAATTAATAAACGATTCAAGCTCACGCTCACCACTTTGCAATTTTGATATTTAAATCAGTTCAGTCCATGCTTGCTGTTGTACTTAATCAAAATACATTTTATTTCAATATGCATAATAAACAAGAAACATTAAATTTAACAAATTATCGCCGCCTAATCATCTTCAGAGTGTTCCTCGGACTCGTCCCCGTCCTCATCGTCAAACTCTTCGATGTCTTCGCCAAGCGAGGCGGGTTTCCTTTGCTTGCTGAGCAGCCACTCGCGATAGGCGGCCTCCTCCTCAACGGTCGGATCACTGGCCTCGATGAAGTCTTCCGCCCCGTGGGTGTACTCCTCCTGCACCATGGGCAGGTGATTGAACGGCATGTTGCGTGCATGGTACTTGTGCCCCCAGCCCAAGTATATGGATTCGCAAGTTTTCTCGAATATAAAGGTGTGGGCGCCCGGCCACACGTTCGATTGCATGAGGAGCACGCGTTCCTTTTGATTGGTGTACTTGCTGGTCTGGCGAATCAGCCAAGGCGTGGCTATTTCCGGACTCATGTCGTTGGCGCACGAGGACAAAATACTGGGCCCTGTTTCCGGTTGGTTTAAGCCCTCAATCATGCCCTCCTCTTCGCCCTCTTCCTCATCCTCGACGTCCTCTTCCTCCTCCAGCTCTTCCTCCATTTCCTCCATGAGTCGCATTTTCAAATAGAGTGCCAGCGCCTTCTCGCGCTCCTTTTGGGCTTTCTCCTCGTTGAACCACACGACACGACCTTGATTCAGTATATTCGAACGGACGTGCACCCAGGCCACTGGAGTGGCCAAAGATCCCAGTGTTTCTGCTTCATATTTTTCATTTTTTCAAGAGCATAACGTCGTTGTCTATAAATGAATTTGGCGTTTAAAACCCTCTTCGATTGGTTTGTGCACTCATTTACCTTCTATCTGATCTTCGCCTTCGTTTAAGTCCTCGTCTTCTTCATCCTCCTCCTCCTCCTCTTCACCTTCATCGAGTTCCCCTTCAAACGCGCGCTTCTCCTTCTTGGTCATGCGCCGGTAATAGCCAATGGGCGCGATGTAGGTGCCAGCTGTAATGCGACCGATCATGGCGCGCAGGTAATGCTTCTCCTTGCCGGGAAAACATGGATACGAGATGACATCCGCTTCCAGATCGCCAGTGAGAAACTTTTTGATTTGCCGCGAGATGACCACTTGGCGGGGCGTCACTATGGGCAGCTCAATCCAATCATCGGACAGGGAATTGACCACAAAGTACGAGTAGCGGTTGCAGCCAACTCCAATGTACTCGGGTGGTATGTCGTAGAACTCAATTTCCTCCACCAGGGGCACATCTGCGGCCTTTGGCTTCATGTTCTCCAGCTCTTCAATGGCATAACCCTCCCAACCATAGATGCCGGGCGTGAGCTCTGGACCAATGTGCGGCGGCAGTGGTCGCTCCTGTCTGTCGTGGCGCATCTTGATCGGCAGCTGCTTCTCGCGCATCTCGTCCTGCATCATCGCCAGGCGCGATTGTATTTCCTCGCGAGTCAGAGTGGCCTCCACTATGTAGTAGGAGGCCTTCAGTCCATTGATGCAGCCCCAGAAGCGGCACTGCATGATCGAGGAGTGTGTCTGCAGGCGGTTCATGGCGCAGGCCAGCTGGAAGATGTCATCGTTGCTGATGCTGAAGCCGCACTGATTCCAATAGAACTGCAGCTGCTGCACGCGCTCGTTGAAGGTCACAAACTGACGCATAGAATCATCAACGACTATGCGCAGCTCCTCCTCATCGTTTGTTTTGCCGTCCTCGCCATACAAATCCTCGGCACCCACCAAGTCTTCGCCCTCAATGTTGTAGGGCAGCTGCGGACAGAATTATGCATTAGATCAGAAACTTTATGGTTAAATATATTAGAAGTACCTGCATAGATTGCAGAATCTGCTTGGCGACCTTGAAGGTGCGCACTTCGTCGAATATGCCATTGGGCGGAAAGCGTTCCGGCAAGTGAAATTTCTGTTCGCGCACATTGCGGCTGAACTCCTCGAAGAAATCAATCACATTCGGCGGGCGCTCATCAATGACACGCTTAATAATATCGCTCAAGTGATCGAATCTAAGTGAAAGATACATTGGGGTATATATTAACTAATAGTTACAAGTAATACTCACAAGTTATCGCCACTTAATGTGCTGTACTGCTGCATTATGGCCTTGGCCACATTCACTTCATAGTCAATGTTGGGCGGCTCTTTGACCAGAGCTTTGTTGAAGTGGCAATCGGAGTCGAATGCCCCCATCGAGATGGTGGTCGAGGAGGATGTCGAAGTCGATGTAATCAGTTGCGAGCATTTTGGCGACGTCTCCTGCTCCACAATAATCTTCTCAGGTTTCTTCTTCTTGGTAACACAAGGCGGCGGCAGCCCCAGCAGTTCAGAGCTGGATGTGGAGCCGAATGAGAAATTTTGGCACGAATTGTTATCCATCGTAGTATTTATTGTTATATTTATTTGATTGGTAAATTAAAACTATGTGTTGTATGAGCCCAAGGCGCACAATGAATGAATGTTAAATTGAAAACAAAAGCCAACATTGTTCTTGGTCATTTTCTGTTTTATTTGAATTTCAGTCAGTCGACTTATCGATAACATAACAGAGTTATGTGTGTGTGCGTGTGCGTGCTACCTGTTGTTTACCTTGCATCTGATTCTCTCTCTCAGCTCTCTGTTTGGTGTTTGGAAAAAAGAAAGTGCCCAAGAAAGTTGCAATGTGCTGATCGTCAGCTTGTACTTGCAGAAACCTTTGGAATTGTAGTAATTTATGCAGCATTTTATTTATAAATTCCGTGTAGAATCTCTTTGCGCAGTTCTTAAGTTTCTTCATTGACTTGGAAGACTTGCTAATAGCTCGCATTGATCGTTTGCGCTTCAGAACAGAGCCCCTCCCTGTTGCTGTTGCTGGTCTCATCATTCGGGAATGCTTTGCCTAAAATAAGTTTAATAAAAATGTATTACCTTAACGAAACAACACTTCCGTCTACGGAGAACTTCGCCCAAAGAGACGCTCACGCCTCCAACTTGGAGCTGAAGACTGTATCCATTAATCCAGATGGTAAGGAATTAATTAACATTGTTTTAGTTCCGTCAGTTTATTATTTTATTATGCAGACACCTATACAGTGCAGCAAGCAATTAATGCATTCGGATTTGGCTGGTTCCATGTGAAATTGTCGCTGCTGGTGGGCCTCTGCTGGATGTCGGACTCCATGGAAATGGCCATTCTGAGCATTATTGGCCCGGCATTGTTCTGCGAGTGGAACGTGTCCAAACTCCAGCAGGCTTCAGTGACAACAGTTGTCTTTTTGGGCATGATGATCAGCTCTAGTTTTTGGACACAGCTGAGCAACAGATATGGCCGCAAGTCGGTAAGTTAGAGGATCCAGTCTTGAAGTTTCTTTCAATTAAATCAAGTCATATACTTATTCGCAGGCACTCACATTGTTTGGCGTGTTAATAGTTTTATATAGCATTCTCAGCTCAGTTGCACCCAGCTATGCTTGGCTGCTAACGCTGCGTGGGCTCGTGGGTTTCACCATTGGCTGCGTGCCACAATCGTGAGTAATGGCATAGATAAATTCGCAACTTCTGCAACTTATTGTACCTTTCAGTGTCACACTGTATGCAGAGTTTCTACCCACAAAACACAAGGGAAAGTGCGTTGTGCTAATGGATGTAAGTAGCTGATAGTTGGGCCTGCTACATCCAATATAACTTTATTTCATTCTAGTGCTTCTGGGCATTGGGAGCGTGCTTTGAGGTTGTCCTCGCTCTGGTTGTATATCCCTACTTTGGCTGGCGTGGACTTTTGGGATTATCTGCTACGCCGCTATTAATTTTCACGCTGCTCTCGCCGGTATTTAAATGGTTTAACAACTAACGTCTAAGAAATATATTAAAAACTTTTAGTGGCTCAGCGAATCGGCTCGTTATCACTCGAATAATGGACGCAATGATAAAGCCTTGAAGGTGCTAGAGCAGGTAAGCACACAGCCATCTAGTAATGGCTAATAAATAATCAAGTTTGATTTACTTTGCTTAGATAGCGCAGAATAATAAGCGTCACATGCTGATCGGACGCCTGATTGCCGATGAAGAACCCAGCGCCACCGAGAGCTTCAGGTCCCTGCTGAGTCCCAATCTGTATCGGACGACGCTCCTCTTGTGGTTTATCTGGCTTGCCTCCGCCTTCTGTTATTACGGCTTGGTGCTGGTTACCACAGAGCTGCTGGTGGCGCGAAACAAGGAAAAATATCCCAATGATTGTGTTACATTTATGACCTCCGATTTCATGGACTTGCTCTGGATTACCCTGTCGGAGTTTCCCGGCATACTGCTGACCATCAGAGTGATTAAATTGTTTGGCAAGAAGAAAACGATTGTCCTGCAATATTTGGTGCTTGTCTTGTGTACTTTAGTGCTGACGACAGTCTCAAGGTAATGTTTAAACTATTTTATTGTTAGTCTCACACATTTACAATATTTATTTGCAGTCGTTTTGCCACTTCGGCTACGCTCTTCATTGCCAGGGGCGCGATATCTGGCATTTTCCAAGCAATTTATGTCTACACACCGGAAATATATCCCGCTGCACTCCGATCCATAGGTGTCTCTGGTTGCTCTGTGCTGGCACGGCTCGGCGCCATGCTCACCCCTTCGTGGCCCAAGTGCTGATGGAGTCGTCCCGAGTGCAGGCCGTCTCCATCTATGGATTCGTTGGACTGCTCGCAGCCATCGCGTGCGCCTTTCTACCCCGCGAAAATGTGGGCTATCACTAGTTGTGTGGATAAATTCGAATTCTAAATGTAATGCGCGACCTACAGCTGGGAACGCTGCTCAATAGCCTACCCAAAAACCATTCCCGACCACATCTAAAGAATTTGCCTAGTTTTGGGGCTTGTGTGTAATAATGGTTTGCCTGCGACTACTTCTAGTTTCCTGGTTGTTGAAAAACTAAAATAAGTTTTCTTATTTTCTCAGTGTTTTCAATGCGAAGCAGCTTTTGTTCTTAGGCATCACAATTACCGCAAAGACTGAATGCGTTCTCTTTTTGGTGGGCATACCTGAGCTGGAAATTCGCGAATGAATCATCTAAAACTGAGCGAAAAAAAGCTCAATAAATGCTCAATGAGATGTGACCAAAACCAAATGATCATTAATTATGCTCTAGGTTATTAAGCTTTTGCAGTTCCCGTTCCCTTGATGGTTCTTCTGCTCCCTATATTCAGTATTGTGAATAATTAGACTCGGATGTTTCAACACATCAAACAACTAACTATATATTTCATCCTGTTAATGTACCGACAAGCAATATAAATATTTAAATTATATTTTTATAAAACTGATTTATATCTATTACATACAGTACGAGTGTGCTGTGGCATACATATGTATGTATGTATATATGTATGTATGTTTGTGCAGATGCAAGGGAAGGGATGTACAATGTGTGCATAGTAGCGTGTGTGACAGCTATAAACTTTGAGCACGTGTGTGTTTGTGTGTGTGTTTTAGAAGTAGATGAAAATCTAAGCACATAAATACATACATACATATGTACATATGTGTGTATGCACATGCATTGTGAGGTGCATTATTTTTAAATTCTGCAACGATTTTTTCGAGGAAAGCTTTTGTTGTGATCAGCAAATATCGATCAGTCGTACAGTTGTCGGGATGCAGTTAAATTCATTGGCATCTGCACGCGGCGGCTGGTTCTCTTTTGTTTCATCATTTCTCGCGACGACCGTCTGTCAATAGGGAAATCTAATATACGGGGGCGCTGCAAACGAACCGATCGAATATTCCGAACACAAATTATGACAAACGAATTCCGGTGGTGCACACAGCCATAGCAATCAAAATCCTTTGATTTGTCGTAATCAAAAACCCTGTGCAAATAAATAGAAACGAATTTTTGAGCTGCCTGCAGTAATAAGTTATGCAATACAGAAAGCAGTGCATACATTTATGCAGAGACTGTAAAGTGAATTAAGTGGAGTGGATAACAGAGTCAATCAGATCCGGAACTACAATGGATAACGTAAGCTATGCGTGATGGCGAGGGTCGGGTCGGGTCGGGCGAGTGCGTAAACATACAACATAAGACCGTGCGAGAATATGAACATGTGCCAAAATTTACTTATTAATACATTTGTGCAAAGCAACCTACATACATACATATACATATACTAAGAGCGTATACATATGTATATAGTAGAGTACCATTACTGTGAAGCTTTCAAATAAAATCAGAGACAATGGATGTAATTTAACTTCGAACTGGTGCTGTCACTTAAACTTGAACTCTTTTGGATAATATTATATAAAAATAAATGCAACTAGTATTTCGGGAATACAATTAATAAATTGTCTTAAATATAATAAATGTTGGACCAAGCTACATACATATGTATGTATGTATGTATGTATGTATGTATGTACATACAAAGGGGTCGGAACGATCGGAATGAAACCCCGTTAAAGAGGGGACACTGTGGCTGCACTGTGCGCAATCAGCTGATGTCGAACGCATCAAGCTTTGCACTCAGTCAAATTGAAAAGCGGAATAAATAGACGAGCCATGCCATGCCCCCCGCGTGTCTATGTCAGCCGCAAAATAGACTTTCAGCTAACGAGCTAATTTTTGTACAGCACTGATACAGACACTTCCATTTGGCTACACGCAGTACGTGTGCCCGTACGTACATATTATGAGGCCAGTTCTAATAAATCTGCTCAAACGGAAAGCTTTTCGCGCTCTCCCAAGTACATAGGATACGCGTAGTGTGGCTCTTTCGATTGCATGTAAAGAAGAAGGACTACAACTTGTTTATTTGTTCAATCAACAGGTTCCAGATATTGTATTCGTGAGTCGCGACTATCAGGCTCAAACATTGGCCACGGACGAGATCAGTGTTGCCCGCGGAGACCTGGTCGAACTATTGAGCACAAAGGCTACAGAGAAATCAAGGTACGTTGGACTAACCAAAGCTTAAAGCTAAAGACTGTTAATTGATGAATGCTTTCAGATGCTTTGTGCGAATGTTCGATAGTGGGGATGCTCCCAAGGAGGGCTGGGTGCCAATTGAAATACTAGAATTTAATCCCAATATGAATAGCTCCAATGGCAAAGAGACCGGCGATGCAGAGTTTAGAAAGCGGTAAGCATTAACGATCTCTGCTATTTATTGAATCATTACTTTCGTTATTTTCAGCACCATATTGAGGGAGCTGGTGGAAACCGAGGAGGAGTTTTCCAGGGATCTCCTGCATGTGGTGGAGAAATATATTAAAGGCATTGACAAACCGGTGGTGCCCAGATCTGTGCGAGACAACAAGGATGTAATATTTTGCAACTTTCTGCACATTGCAGAGTTTCACAATAAGTAAGTTAACTGCTAAGATTAGGGAGGATTATCTAGGGTACATTTATTTGCCATTGCCATTACAGTGTGCTCAAGGAAGGACTCAAGTGCTACAGCAATCAGCCGAATATGGTGGCCAAAACCTTTCTGCGGCTGGAGCGGGACTTTGACAAGCATGTGGAATACTGCCAGAACGAGCCACTGGCCCAGGAGTACCTCAGCTCCAACCCAGAGGCCATGAAATACTTTCAAGTGAGTAAACTAGGCAATGGCAGGGCATAGATCGTTTGCCCATAGATCATTTTTGGTGTCGATAATGCTTTCGTTTCTTTGACTTGTATTTGTGTAATTATTGGTTGAATTCAAGCTGCCCAAACGTTGGATCCGTTGGATCGGATCCGTCTGCACACATTATGCGTACGAGTACGAGAGTATGTGCGAGAATATCAGTTTATTTTTAAAGGCAGACGCTTTCTATCCCAAAGCTTTCGCAGTTTTCAGTTGCTTCCGAGTGGTGTTGGCGGTCGTGTCGTGCTAATTATTCCCATACGTAACGGTTTCGCTTTAGGTACTTGAACTTCCCACCTACCTACCCCCTACACCATTTATCATAAATGGGATCCACAAAGATAGTTATCGGAATAGTTATAGAAACTCTTTGAATATATTGCTTGGAAAATCTGTTTGTGAAGCGACATAAATCGATTCGAAATCGATCGATCGATCGTTTGATGTGTGTGAAAAAGTGAAGCGAGCAGCAAAAAATATTCAAAATCAATTTGTTAATATCTGTGACGTTTACCCGTTATGCAACATTATTTTTCCGACATTTTACTGTGCACGATACACGATAATACATATATTTAAAGATACATTAATACGTATATATTTATAAAGATATATGTACGTATGCGCAGACACCACACACATATTTGACCTCACATCTAAAAGTATTCAAACGCGAGGAGTATATACGGGCAAATAATATATTGTAACATTGACTTTAAAGAGAATCTCATGTCGTGTCTGCCTCTGCTCTGTAATTGGTTCAGCAGTGAATGCGACGAATATGAACAGTGAATAAAATAATACAGTCCATGACCGAGTGAATCTATCTAAACATCTTTCACATTTCACGACTAATATTCAAATATTAAGTATACATATTCGTATGGCAAATATGTATCGTACATCTGACTATGTCTTTCCAAACCGAAAATCATTCACGCACACATATCCATTTTTGCAACAAGTGATAAATTTTTAAACATCGTTCCAAAAATAACCCAACAGCGAGAGAGATAGAGAAAAATGCTGTTTTCAATGTATAAGTGAATATTCAATGCTCTCGTGGATGGCATGGGCTGGGATGGGATGGCCAAGCGGGGGGAGGGCACTGGCGCAAATCCAAACCCAAACGGATGCACAAAATATCAACAAATATTCATGATTATTCCATTTTTTCAATATATTCAATACGAACTTTTTCTAGAACATATTTTTGTGTCTTGCAGGAACTTTCGAAACAACTTGGAGACGATAAATCTCTTTCGGAACATCTGAAGCTACCCATTCAACGGATAAACGACTATCAACTTTTGTTCAAGGTTTGGACATGCCCATACACAGACATTTGTATCACATTTTCGTTACTAGTTGGTGGTACTCTACAATCTTTGTTTATAAACAATATACTACACACACAAACACACACAGAATAATATGCTAGCCTAGCTAATCATCCACTGCTTCGTGCCAAGAGACTCTACTCTATTAATGTTTGTTTTCGCAGGACTTCATTAAATACTCACTAAGCTTGAAAGAGAATGTTAAAGATTTGGAGCGGGCCCTAGAGCTAATGCTTAGTGTGCCGAGTCGGGCATATGACAACAGATTTCTTTCCAGCATCGAGGGCTGTCGCGGCAACATCTACAAGTTGGGGCGTCTCCTGCTGCACGAGTGGTGCACTTTGATCGACAAAGACGGCAAGGCGCACGAGCGCTACTGCTTTCTGTTCAAGTCCAGAATATTGATAACCAAAGTTCGAAAAATATCCGAGAGCAGATCCGTGTTTATTTTGCAAAACATCGTCAAGCTGCCGCTCTGCAACATCGAGCATCGAGTCGATGAGAAACAGATTCTAATCAGCCTGAAGGCCCCCGACGCAAACTCAATCTTTCCGATTAATATTAAGCCCCACGGCGAAGCGGCTCCCCTGAACTGGTACCAAGAGATCTCCTCGTATGTCAACCAAGACGTGACACTGCAAGAGCATAACGCAGACGATCTGAAGGTAGACTCCTCCCAGGTGGCCGCCGAAAGTGAGCTGCTGCTGCACCTGCCACA